>NC_037537.1:10758655-10763239 GCF_001531365.2 Cynara cardunculus var. scolymus | reverse complement strand
CCCCCCCCCCCCCCTTCTACAAATTGTTTATTTTCTTGTAGACCCTCACGGGACCAACATGTTGAGCGATTTATCCTACTCTTTGAGCGGCCTTGAACATAGCATTGAGCGGACTTAGTCCATGCAGTGAGCGGACTTGTGCTCTTTAAGAAACTGTGGTGATCAATTTAGGTCCTTACCTTGAACGATTTAGGTAGTGTGAGGTGAGCGGTTTAGCTCATAGGTTGCGCAATATTAGGCAGTTTCTTTGAGCGGACAAGGAGCAAAGACTTTGAGCGTTTTAGTTCAAGTTTTGAGAGATTTGAGTTTATTTTGTTTGAGTTTTGCTTATTTTGCTAAACATTTTTTAACAGATTGTTTTTTCCAGAAATTGTGTGAATTTTGAATTCTTTTTGAGTGTTTGTGTAATACTTTTAGACTGTATTTCTTTGATCAATTTCTTAAACTGCATAGATTCTTTATTTGATCAATCTTATATTTCTTAATGGCAGCTTTTATTGAGAAGGAGAATAAGGAGTTGAAAGAGAGAATTTCAAAGCTGGAAAAGAGCATTGAGGATCATAAAGAAATTTTTTTTAATATGTTCGATAAAAACTTTGCTGATAAAGAATTTATCAAGGAGCTACAAAGTGAAAATAAAACCTTGAGAGAAAATTCTGAAAAGATTTTATCTGATAAGACTTGCGAATTTGAGAGAATCTTGAATAAAGTAAGGACAGAATGTGAAGAAGAATTGAAGATTTGGGTTGATGCGAATAAGAAGTTATTCAACAAACTTCAAGGTTTGCAAAAAGTGAAGAATTGTTCTGAGAAAGTTAATACAGAGACAGAGAACTTAACTGAAAATTTTCATAAGTTTGAGAGTGATCTAATTGACTTAAGGAAATTACTGAATGAAGAGAAAAAAAAGGTTATAGAAGTTGAGAATAGTATGAATGTTGAGAGGAAGAAATTTGAGAAAGAGAAAAAGAGGGTGATTGACCTAGAAAGAAAATTTGAAGCTGAACGTGTATCTTATGAGAATAATATAAACTCTCTCGAGCTGAACGCAAAGATGTTGTTAAAGCAAATCTTGGATTTTGAGCAGTTGATCATCTTGGAACGTGCCAAATGATAAAGAGAAGAAAGACATTACAGAAGAGTGTCAGAGCCAAATACATAAATTATCTGAAAGTATTGCTCTAAAGTAGAAGGCTTTAGATAAAGATATGAAGCAATTTGCTCTTGATAAGAGGAATACTATAAAGAAACATACAGTTATTGCTAAAGAGTTTGCTAATAAGAAAAAGTGGCTTGACATCGCTTCTGAGAATGAAAAGAGCAGCTCAGATGAAGAGAAAAGAGAGTTAATAAATCAGAAAAGGAAGTTTGAAATGCTTCAGAAGGAGTTAGAAGGTAAACTCCTGGATACTACAAGCAAATTGTCTGATCTGAAGATAGACCTTGAAACTGAGCTGAAGATGAGAACATAACTTAAAATTAAGTATCATTTAGTTACTGTGGAAAGAGACCAGCTTTTATAGAAAGTCAAAGACTTTTCTTGTGCACAAAGATCAACTGGTTCTCCTTCACAGTGTAAAACCAGCTTTTATGACTGTTCTAAGTCTAACAGTTATTCGAGCAGTCCTAAATCTACTGAATCTAAGAACTATTCTCGTTCTTCTAATCAGTACTATCAAGGATACGTCATCGGATCACCCAATTATTCTTCTATGATTAAAAGCATTTAGGTTAGTAAATCTGAATATATTTCATCATGTACTCCTGTTGCTACTAATAATCTTCCTTGTTTTGTGAGATCCAATTCTGACTTGATAAATCTTAGCAAAAAAAGGATCATGTGCTCCACATGCAAATCAACAAATTTTGTAAACAAGAAGACATCTAACAGATGGAGTACAGATAACAGATATCAAAAAGATTGGAAAGGTAAGAACATGTATGACCATAATAACTGGTATGGATCATATTTTATTTTTGATCATCCTGTTCAAAGTGCTAAAAAGAATATATCAAATAGAAATAGATGGTTTGCAAGTTACAACACACCCCAGCCCGATACTAACAAAATAGGACCCAAATTCATTTGGGTACAAAAATCTATTTAATCTGATTTTGCAGGTGTGTCAAGTTTGTGCTGATCAGAATATCATTTCTTTGATACACTAATACAGGGGGAGTTGTACACTGTCCAACAAAGGCTTMTGAACAATTCAGTTCAGAACCCGTCCTTTAACGAGTGTCGTTTCTAAACACCCAGTTTTAATGAATTTTTTGAAAGTTTCTGTCCATATTAGAAACTCATTAAATTTGTGGTTTTTGATCGAATATTTGATGAATTGTTTTTTGTTTTTTGTGTTTGTTCATACCCGGTCAATGAAGATTGTATGTATTTTGTATCCGGTTGTTGAATTTTTTGCTTGAGCGTATTTGTGTCTCTATCCAAAAGTTGAATGTTTGTTTATTGTCCGTATTGGTAAATATCCGGATGTTGAATAATTGTTGAAAGTTATCCGTATTATGTCATATCCCATTGAACGGGAGTTGTCTGTATCTGGTTGTTGAATATTCATTGTTATCCGGTGTATTGTGTTGATTTTCAATTGTTGTTATTTCATCCGGATTGGTAGTTGTCCAGATTGTCAAGTGTCCGATATCATTTTTATCATTTGTTTGTGATTCTTTGCCCGTGTTTTTGTTTTTCCGGATTGCTAAGTGTCCGAAAACTCTTTGTCCGGGGACTAGTATCTCTTGACCGATAATCTTTTTGGCTTTGATAAAACATCCAGAGATTCTATCCGGAGTCTCATATATCCGGATAAGAAATAGAATGTAGTGGACATTTTTGTGTGTGGTTTAATTGAAAAGTGATTGATTTTTTTTAATCAAAGTTTTGAACTTCAAAGATCTTTTTGTTTGTGAATTGTTTCAAATGGCTTTAAGTCTTGAGAAAGAAAATAAGAGTTTAAAAGAGAAAATTTTTGAGCTAGGAAAGAAATATAAATTGGAACAAGAAAAATATCTTAAAATGTTTTACGAGAATCATTCAAAAATTTCTTGGGCTAAAAGTTTATCAAAAGATTATGAAATGGTTGTTGAAGAAAATAAGTTCTTAAAAGAACAAATGGATGAATTCATATATAAAGGCTTTTCTTCTGATTTGCAGGAAAGGAATATAAACCAGATTAAAGAGAATGATGAATTAACAAAGAAAATTTATAAAGCTGAGATTGAACTGAGTGCTGAAAAAAATTACTTGAAAAAGAGAAAGATAAGCTGATAGATTTCTTCTTGTCTTCAAACCCTCTCTCTCTATCTGTAAAGCACACAGAAAACAAGCCTTCGTCTTCTTGATCAGCGATTATTGCATCTTTCAATCGATTCTCTCCAATCAATTTCAAGTTCTTGAAAGAGTCGTTGTTCTCTTGATATGGAGGGTGTTGAATCAAAAATAACTCCTGAAATTTCTACATGCCTTGCAGAAAATGTTGAAGGGTTCCAGAAGTGTGTTGAAGAAATTCTTAAGCTAATCGAATGGGATGCAGATTTCTTTGAAATTACTACCCAAATTTATGATCACAAGAATTCTAAATTGACAACACAAGTAACTGAGTTATCACGCATGTACACGGCATTGGCTGATCAAGATGGTCATTTGATTGGAGAATTCAGCAGGAACTGTCCATCTGGAATCGAAAAACAACATCTTGATGCATCTGATTCGAGCTCTCCTCAAGTTACTCAAATGTTTACTCCTGGCCAAATGAGTAACTCACATAAATTTAGGACACCTATCGGTTTTGATGTACTTTTGAGCTTTGGTGGCGCTGGTTCTTATATTTCTAGACGAGAAGGCTCAGAGTCTTCCTGTGTGTCCACAATCACTGATCAATTCTTCATATCATCATCACAATCATGGCAGATTCAGATTTAACAATAAGAACATCAAGAACAGTTGAGAGGAAAAGTCAAACAATACAATTCAGTCAAACCTCTTATTATGAATCTGAATATTACAATAAGYTTTCCTTCTACCTTCTAATTACAAAGACTAAACTATTTATATGGTCAACATTCTAAACAAAGTCAAAGTCAAACCTGCCTAAGAAAAGTCAAACACGCTGACTTTTACAATAAAGGCTATTTATAAACTTTCAAGACGAATACAATTAATACTGATTTCTCAGTCCTAACATTCTCCCTCTTTGTATTCAGACTTGAAAGAAAATTTTGCGCTTTGAGTCCATGTTTGAACTTTGAAACTTTATGCACAAAATGTCTTCTTCAAAAGAAATCTTCAACTTATAATCTTCAAACGATCAAATGTTGAGAAAGATCTTCTAGCACTCCCCCTCGAATGTAGAATCACTGTGATCTTCTCTTTTGACAATGTAGAACCAATTCAAAAATGATCTTCAGAAACACTGTACAAAATGTGATCTTCAAAGAATCTTCAGAAAACAAACTTCAGTAAACTTTTGTGAAAAATGATCTTCACATTCAACATCTCTCAGTCAATGTAGCACACATATAATCTTTCTGTAATAATCTTCAGTCGCACTTCTTCTTTTGAGTCTTTTGCCA
>NC_037537.1:10752972-10755733 GCF_001531365.2 Cynara cardunculus var. scolymus | reverse complement strand
GATCCAAACTCCGATTGTTTTCAACCGTTTCTATCTTATGTTCAAATTCCTTCACAATTCGTTGACATTCAATTATATGATTGTTCTTTAAGTTGGTTATAGAATCCTCTTGAACACAACTTTTAATATATAAATTTCTATAATGCTCTTTAAGAGTCACATAGCTCTTTTGTGACTCAACAAGCTTCTCTCTCAACTCTTGTACAATATCTGCCATTTTAAAAAAAATTGATCAGTTAAGGATCTATGCAGTGAAATCAGTTAAAAGAAATAAGAACAGTTAAGCTCAAAAGAACAGAAAAACACAAACACTGAAAAAAACTCACAAAAAAATATACAATGATCCAAAAAAAATCTAAACACAAACAAACTAATAAACTAAAAACAGTCAAAAAAAAAATATCCAAGTCCAAAAAAAATTTAATACAAGACCAAATCAATTCGAGTCAAGTCCAAAACAAGCTGCTTCAAGCCAAACAATAGCAACTTTTTACAACACAGATGCAGAACTAAAAAATCCACGTGTATGCTCCGTTTATCGGTTGCTTCACTTGAGCTGCTGTGACTTGATCTTAGTCCCCGAAAGCAAAACCAATTCAACAGTCTTTCAAATCTGTTAAACTATCCAAAACCAATCCTAGCTATGCTTGAAAACTTTCAAAGTGTACTTTGACTTACCTGACACAAAAACAGTTGAACAAACATATCAATAACACAGTTAGGCTGGTAGCCTAAACAATATAACCAAGTCTATACCAGTTTAGCTAAAAATGGAACCAATATTGACTATCAAACCTGTTTCTGTTTCAGACTTTAAAACAAAAATGAAACTCAAAAACCTCTGCTGCTTAAGCCTCAAACTCAAACCAGCAATCAACACTGTGTAATAACCTGCTGTTTCAAACCTGCTGTTGCTGTGAAACTGTTGCTGTGGAGTTGTTTTCTCAAAACAGTAGCACAGCTACTGTTAAGCCTGGGCTGCTGTTTTACACACTAAACCTGTTGTTTCTGTGAGCTGCTTCAAACACCACAAACACAGCACATTCTTAAAACAAAAACCACGAAATCAAGTTTGTTGGTATTACTATAGCTGCTGCTGTTATGTCCTGTTGCTGTTACAAAATAGAAACTGTTCTTCAAGTCTGCTGTTACAACTCTATTCAAGTCTTCAAGAACACCCAACAGCTATCTGTTAACAGCAGCTACAAATCTGTTTTAAACATGTTGCTGTTTTAGACTGTCCAGATAGCTTTCTTCTCAATCTGCTATTTTAGTCCTCAATTTAAACTTGTGTTGTCTAAACAACAGTGTAAGAATGTTGATGTTCTTGTGCTTCTGTTTCAAATAACAAGTTGTACTGCTGCTGTTCTATTTGTTGATGCTGCTTCAACACAGCACAGCTCAAAACACTGTCATCAACAGCTTCCAAACTAACAGTTGCAAAACCAACAAATGCTGCTGTTTTCAATGAACCTTTTTCTTGGTACTAATTTTCAACTCTCTCAATGAACCTTTGCTGCTGCTATTCTGTTTTGAAGTTGCTACTTAAACACAGCACAGCAAAATCTGTTTGCTGCTGCTGGTCCTGAATATAAAACAGCTTAACTCTTCTGAGTAGGCTCAACAAAATGATTGTGCCCCTGTATTGATTTGATTACGAGAATAAGCATGGAAAACTTGATGTTTTTCTAGACAGTCATCCTGTTCAGAGAACCAAAAGAAAGCTGTCTTATTGCTTGGACAATTTGTTGCTTTCAAAACAGACTTGAACTCAACTTAAATCAGACAGCTTAAAACTTGAGCAAAACTAACAGCAATTCTCATCTCGTTGAAAGCAGAAGTCCCTGTTCGTGCTATACCATAATCAACCAACACGGCTGCTTGGCATAACAGCAACTATGCTACCTAAACAGAACAAAACAACAGTCGGCTCAAATAAGAATCTGTTTAACACAGTTCATTCATGAAGCATAATCCATTTACTGCTTGATCTTAAGTCAAATAAAATTGCACAAAGCAAGGTGGTTTCTAATCAAAACAGCTTACAATACCCAACAATTTACACTAATATAAAACCCAAATCAGATGAACTTCAAATCAAATAAAACGATCAAGATGATATGGTCTCAAAGTGAAATCGAACAAGATTGATAGCAAATTAAAAAAAATGACAGTAAACCATTTATCTTGAAAACATAGACAAGCTTGAACCTGATTAGTGATTAAGAATCCCAATGGAAACAGTCAAAAATTGAACTGATTCTTGTCAAAACAGTCAAGGTATTGAACGATTAATCAAAATGAATCAAGAAACAGCAAACAAACAGGAATCAAGGTAAGAGGAATCAAGCGGATTAGAAGTCCGCTAAAAAATAGTTCAATGCATTTCATCTGATTTGAGAGCAATGCGATGAAGAAAGCTTAGTCGGACTCTTTATCCGGTCAACAATATATGGGCCAAAAATGAACTTAAGCCCAAAAGAAGAAAAAAAAACTAAGGATTAAACCGGTTGAGCTTTGGACAGATTGAACGGATTAACAAAAAAAATCAACCAAACTAAAAAATCAAAAACAGATTAAAACCTATCAAAAACACAAAAACAAAAAAAAAATTACAACAAAATGGATCAAAAATACTGATTTACGAAAAAAAATCAAGAACACAAAAAAATTTAAAAACCTAAAAACCGATTAAATCTTGATTTATTTTGATCAAATCACAAAAATTTGTGAATAACAAAGATTCACAATTCAATTTCGA
>NC_037537.1:10740587-10752647 GCF_001531365.2 Cynara cardunculus var. scolymus | reverse complement strand
TGTGTGTCCACAATCACTGATCAATTCTTCATATCATCATCACAATCATGGCAGATTCAGATTTAACAATAAGAACATCAAGAACAGTTGAGAGGAAAAGTCAAACAATACAATTCAGTCAAACCTCTTATTATGAATCTGAATATTACAATAAGTTTTCCTTCTACCTTCTAATTACAAAGACTAAACTATTTATATGGTCAACATTCTAAACAAAGTCAAAGTCAAACCTGCCTAAGAAAAGTCAAACACGCTAACTTTTACAATAAAGGCTATTTATAAACTTTCCAGACGAATACAATTAATACTGATTTCTCAGTCCTAACACTTCCTTCTCATTATCGTCAGATTCTGATTCAGAATCTTTTATGTCCACCAACAAGATTCTAATTTCACCAGTTAACGATGATGCATCAAAGGTAAAAGAAACCAAGGACTCTAAAGCGTTGCTTAAAAAGTTCACTAATTCGAAAGAAGAGTTGGTCAGTTTGAACACAAAGCTGCAGACTTTTGAAGATGAAAATACTAAGCTGAAGAGCAGGATGCATGAGAATGAATCAATTATTGAGATTGCATCAGATATGCAGTCTCAGCTGGAGTTGGCACAAGATGGTAATAGAACTCAATATGCTTATCTTGAAAGCTAAGAAAGCCAAAGTGGTTGAGTTATAGAAGCAAGTTGCTGATCTTAAACTTGTGATTTCTGACTCTAGTTGTGAGATTGAAATAATGGGAGTACAATTAAAGGAATCAAGAGAGAAACTCTTAACAGCAGAGGATGAAATTTCAAATCTGAAGCGTGAGCTTGGATCAACTTAGCAAGAGGCAATTTGATTCAGAGAAAAACAAGGTTCTTGTATTACAGAAAGAAGCGTCCTTATATGTAGCTGATATATCAGTTCGTGAGGATCAAATCGCAGAACTTAATACCAACATCACTCAGTCCATTTCCAAAATTTCACTACTGAAAAGTGCCCATGAGGCCAAAGAGGATCGCTGGAATACTGATATCGAAATGCTGAAAAGAGGTTTGGTGTTGAAAGAAATATTTTTTATAGCAAAATAAAAGCATAGAGTTGAATACTACAAAGCTTTCATAGCAAATCTCTAAATTTGAACAAATTATCATCATGGAAAGAGCCAAGTTTGATAATGAGAGGAAAGAGTATTTGGAAGATTATGAAAAGAAACATTTGGAAATGTTCGATAGCATTGTTGTCAAGTAGAAAACTTTAAATGAGGAAAGAAAAGTTTTTGCTTTAGAGAAAAATAATATTGCGAAAAAGAATGCACCAATAACTCTTTTGTTAGGATACTTTATTTGTCTAATCATTGTTGGGGTAATTCACTTTGAAGATCAATAATCAAGATTTAGATTCTCTCTTAATTTCTACTACCCTCAAGATTCTTGATTTGCCATTTTGGTGTTTTTGATCATTCATGAAGATTGATTAAACAATATGGGATTCATATTTAGTATCAGAGCAAACTGCAGCAATTTTGATTAAGAAATTGCCCGGAAATCGAGAAACTTTGCACAAAATTCTGGAAATCTGCACATTTTCGGACTATTTTCTTTATGTGTTCTTGAGTGTTCTTGATGAAGAAAGAAATTTTTTTGCTTTAGAGAAAAAGAATACTGCGAAAAAGAACGCAAAAATTACTAAAGATCTCACTGAGAAAAAGAAATGGCTTGACATTGCTTCAGATAATGATAAGAGAAGTTTTGAAGAAGAAAGAAAAGAATTTGAGATAGAAAGAAATGATTTTGAAAAGTTAAGAAGAGAGTTGGAAGGTAAGTTCTCTGAAACTTCAAAGAAATTGTCTAATTTAAAGACAGACCTTGTAACTGAGATGAATATGAGATCTGAACTTAATAGGCAATATGATTTAGTTACTGAAGAGAGAGATCAGTTGCTAAAGAAAATAAAAGAATTTTCTGAATCAAGTACCGAAAGCTCAATTATTTCTCAATCTAAGTGTAAAACCTGCTTGTATGACTGTTCCAATGTTAAATCCAACAGTTAATCAAGTAGTCCAAAATCAACTGTTTCAAATAGCAAGTCTCGTATTTCAAATCAGTTTTACAATGGTTATGTCACTTAATCAAACAATAATTTTTCAAAAGTAAAACAAGTTTGGGTGAATAAAGCTAAATCTGTTAATTCTCATAAATCTGTTGATAATAAGAATTCATTTGTGAATGATACTATTCTTCCTTGCATTGTGAAGTCTACTAATCAGTTGATCAGTCTTAGCAAGAGAAGAATTTGATGCTCAACTTGTAGAACAAATGATTTCATTAATAAGAAGAAGATGAATAGATGGTATTATAACAACTGGTATGAAAAAAGTTGGAATGGAAACACCAGATATGAGAACACTGGTATGAGAATAACATATATAATTTTGATTGGTATGATTCTTATTGCATATCTGATTTACCTGTTAAAAGAACCAAAAAGAAATTATCTGATAAGAATAGATGGTATGGCAATTATAACATGCCTCAAACCAGTACTAACAAAGTAGGACCCATGCTTGTCTGGGTACCAAAATCTACTTAATTTGTTTTGCAGGTGTGTCATATGTTGTGCTGATGTGAAACATTATTTATATGATATACCGATGCAGGGGGAATGTGTAATTTGTCTGAAGATAGTTTCTGAACACCCAGTTCAGGACTCTGAAATGACTGAATTCAAACATGCCATGACAATGCTGACAAAAGCATTCCAAAAGAAGTTTCAGAAAAAACCGCATTCGAACAATCAGATATTCTCTTCAGGCTCAAAATACGAATTTAAAGATAAATTCGGTGAGAAGAAGAAATATGAAGACTACCTTTGAAGAGAAAGTTTTGTTAAAGTTTAATTCTGAAGATTGTTATTGTTTTTGTTCTACATTGTTAAAAAGAGAAGATCATCGCGGTTCTACATTCGAGGGGAGAATGTTAGAAGATCTTTCTCAAATAATGATCATCTGAAGATTTCAAGTTGGAGATTGTTTTGAAGAAGACATAGAGTGCTTAAAGCAACAAAGTTCAAACGAGACTCAAAACACGCGAATTCCTTTCAAGTCTGAATACAAAGGGGGAGAATGTTAGGACTAAAAATTAGTGATAAACTGTATTCGTCTTGAAAGTTAATTTTGTCTATAATTGTATTAAAGTCATCGTGTTTGACTTTTCTTAGATAGTTTGACTTTGACTATTTGTGTTTAGTTTGGCCCTATATAAAGGATAAGCCTTTGTATTTTTTTGTAAGAATTCTATTGCAATATCATTTTACGTAACAAGTAATTGTTGACCACATTTGGGTGTTGACCTTTTCTCTCTACTCTCTCAAGTGTTCTTACAAGAAATATCAAGATCTGCCATTGATTAATTGAAGCTTTAATGAAGATTGATTAAATTTGGATCTACAATTGGTATCAGAGCAGAAAAATGCAAAGAAATCGTTGAAAGAAATCAGATTTTGAAGAATTTTTTCGAAGGTTTTTTCTGATATGTTTGTGTTCTTCTTTGTGTTCTTAATTTTTCTTTGAATTTGATCCGAATTTTTTTGAAAAGTATGTGTTTTTGTGTTTAAACCGTGATCAATCTGCTCGGAATTTAAATGTGAATCTTTGTTATTCACAAACTTTTGAGATTTGATCATTTTATTTCAATATTTGTTTGTTTTTTGTGTTTTAGAAATTTTTTGTGTTTTTGATTTTTTTTCAAAAATTTTGTGTTTGATCCAAATTTTGGTGTCAAAGTTGTTGTTTTTTGTGTTTTTGTATTTTTTGATCGAATTTCAATTTTTAATTCTTTCAAAGTTTTGTTTTCGGCCTGATATCATATTTTTTTACAGCCCAAGGCCCATCCGGATTGGGCCCAATTAGAATAAATCGCTCAGGCTCTACATTGCTTATCAGGCTCAGGTATCACTTGGAATTCATCGCACAGACTTGACATGGTTAAATCGCTTGCCTCATAATCAATCAGACTTCAAGATCTTAAGCGGATTCATTCAATGCTTGTCCGAGTTCTGTAAATCGCTCAAATCTTAGTCTCTGTAGATTGTAAATTGGACATTGCTTAGCCGGTTTATTTTGTTCCTCGCACAAAGCTTGAGAGGTTGAGTGTAAATCGTTGACAACTTGATAGGACAAGTGTTTAAATTGCAGAACACAGATTGAGATCAAGAGATTAAATCGCTGACAGCTTGTGTGGACTGTGCTCTAAACCGGATACAGCTTGTGCGGACTGTGGTCTAAACCGGTTACAGATCGAGCGATTTAGTATTTATTTCGCAGATGACGAGCGGACAAGGGACTTGCAGATTGAGCGATTTAGTGTTTAAATCGTTGACTACTTGAGCGATTTAGTGAGTTATCCGCACACTGCTTGAGCGAACTAGGTAGTTCATCGATCACAGCTTGATCGATTTAGGGATTATATCGCAGACTTCATCGGTTTATGAACTAAATTGAGCGATTTAGTGTGTGCATCGATCACAGCTTAAGGTTTGAGCGGTTTTCTAAATCAATTTTCTGGGTGAAGCATAAATCGGACATTACATTGGGTGAAGCATAAATCGCTCACATTCTAACCAGAAGTAGCTTGATTGATTTCACCTTCATCACACAGGTTATTGTTCAATTTCTGTTGTGTATAAATCGAAGACTGACCACTGTTCAAAATTCACTTTAATAGCAGGATGTTGTTCGATTGAGTTAGGAAGCTGGAGTTGATTGAGTTAGAGCAGTAACTGGTGTAGAAATTAGTCGGTCTTGGCTTCAATTTGAACAGCTTTCTATGTAAATAAAAAACAATTTGGTTCTGGAGTGAATATGAGTGTGTAAATCTTTGTCAATCTGATTCTGGTGTGAAGAGTCATTTGATTTTATCTTAGTCTGCAATTATATTATCTGGTTCATCTTGTCGAAAACAATTGATTTATGTTTGTGAGTTCTTTGTGTAGATCAGTCATCATCATATTGCATAATTTTGTTACAGCAACTCTAAACAATACCACTGCTTGCAATTGCTTGGGATTTCATAATGATTTTCTGAGCTGCATAAAGGAGGGTTGGTTCCTACTACAGAAACACAAAGACATAGTGGATCCTTATCACTAACAGCTGTTGTGGTAGGCTTAGTTGCCCATTTTGCTGTGTGGAGGATCTGTATTCAACGATTATAGCCAGAATGTTGCTAGCACAACTGTTCATTTGGTGTAAAGCACACTGATCTAGAGCTTATTACTTCACCTGAACAAGTGTCATCCGTCACTGCATGTTCTTATGGGGATGTTGTATTCGATACCGAAGCTTTGGATAGTATAGCAGCTCTACCTGGAAGTGTTTTGCACTCTTCCTCAGGCCCATCAGCAAAGAACTCCTTCCAACAGCAACCTTTTCATAAGAGTCATGACAGAAGCTCAATTGGGGAGAATAAAGTGATTTCTTGCAGACTGCCATCATGCCATACAATTGAAGGTTGTTTGTCTCAGATTTGCTGCTGAAAATCTTGCACTTGCAACTGTAATGTGATCAGATGGGTTTGAGTATTTGATAGAGAACTGCCCATAGTTGCAATCTGAGATTCAGAAGAAGAGTGGACTCTGGTGTGCAGATTGGTATCATAGTTGTGTATTCCAAACATACAGCAACCATTTGAATTGATCGAGACTTTCATTTGGTGTAATCATATTAAGGGATTCTGTTACGGCTCTTAATTGGTTCGTAATTGGCTCATATTCTCGAACTTTGTTCTCGGACAATCTTTTAGCCTATAACTTTGTTTGGTATTCTGTAATCCTTGTAACTGTTTTTATTTTGTTTTGAACTTCTCTCATTTTAATTTTTTTAGGTCTGAAATTCAGTGTAAAATTTGTATTCGTCTTGAAAGTTAATTTTGTCTATAATTGTGTAAAAGTCATCGTGTTTGACTTTTCTTTTAGTTTGTTTGACTTTGACTTTGTCTATATGTTTGACCCTATATAAAGGGTAATTCCTTTGTAATTTGGGTAGGATTCTCAATTGTAATATCAGTTATGTAAATAACAGTTTGACCATATTTTGGGTGTTGACCTTTTCTCTCTACTCTCATATGTTCTTACAAGAATTATATAGATCTACCATTGATGAATTGAAGCTTTCATGAAGATTGATTAAAATGGGATCTACAATTGGTATCAGAACCGGAATTGCAAGAAATCACGAAGAAGAAATCAGAATTTTTGAAGATTTTTCGAAGATAATTTTCTGAATTTTTTTTTTGTGTTCTTCGTGTTCTTATTTTTTTCTTTGAATTTGATCCGAATTTTTTTTGAAAAGTTTGTGTTTTTGTGTTAAATCTGTGATCATTGTGTGTGTTTTTGCTTCGTGAATCTTTGTTATACACAAAGATTTACGTTTTGATCTTTGTTTCTTCAAGTTTTAGTGAATTTTTGTGTTTTGAAAGTTTTTCGTATTCTTGAATTTTTTATTAAAACCAGTGTTTTTTATCCACTTTTTTAAAAAAATTTGTTAGTTTTGTGTTGTTGCATTTTTTTTAATCTCTCATATCTCATCCGTTTTACAGCCCAAGGCCCATCTGATTTTAGCCCACACTTCATCCGATTTAGGTTCATAATATGTTTTATCGCTTAGTCCATCATAAATCGCTTGCCTTATAATCAAGATCTTAAGCGGATTAGTGTTTAAATCGCACACAGCTTGTGCGGATTGTGGTTTAAACAGGTTACAGATTGAGCGATTTAGTGTTTAAATCGCTGACTTCTTGAGCGATTTAGGAATCTGCTTGATCGATTTAGGGATTAAGTTTGAGCAATTTACAGAACCTGCTTGAGCGATTTAAAAATTTGTTTGAGCGATTTAGGGGAATCTGTTTGAGCGATTTAGAGACTATATCGGTCACTGTTTAATCGATTTAAAGTGTTAATCGATCACAGCTTGATCGATTTAGGGAGAACTCGTTCATCAATCTTACCCAAAAGCAGTCGTCTGTATTCAAGGTCATACTTGGACACCCTTTGTCCGGGTTCAAGTCCAAAGGAGCAGGAAGAGACCAGTCAGGTGCTCACTCAAGTGCTCCAAGTAGTGAATAATGTTGATGAAGTAAACAGTGAAGCCCGCAGGCAGAGTTTCCAAGGGTTAAGTTGCAGGAAGCATCTGTGCAGGTGTCCCATGAGTGGAAGGTGAAACCTGTGATTGTTTTTCATTCTCATAACCACTGACTTCTTTGGAATGTTCCACAGGAACCTGAATGTTTAGAACAGCATATGCTGGTTTCATACCCAAATCAGAGAACTTTTGCGCCATATCCTCAAACATCTTAAGCTGTTAGATATCTTGTTAGGACTGAAAGTCAGTGTAAAATTGTATTCGTCTTGAAAGTTACTATTGTCTATAATTAAAATAGACATCGTGTTTGACATTGTTTGTAAGGTTTGACTTTGACTAGGCTTTTATAGTTTGACCCTATAAATAGGGTGCTAGTCTTGTAATTGTTTGTAGGAAGCTTATTGTAAAATTCATTTACGTATAGTGAAGTTTAACCAAGTCTAGAGCATTGACTTTCTCTCTCAACTCTCTCTATGAAGTTCTTAATGTTCATATTCAGATCTGCCATGAATTCTTACAAGTTTTATGAAGATTGATCTTATCAGGGACTCACAATTGGTATCAGAGCAGAGTGTGCAAGAAATCAAGAGAAGAAATCAGTGTTTTTGAAGATTTTTTGAAGATTTTTTTTGGAATTTATGTGTTCTTCATTTTTTTTGTTCTTCAAGTTCTTCATTTTTTTTGATGTTGATGCAATTTTTTTTTTTTAAATTGTGTTTTCGTTTTAAAACCGTAATCGTTGTACGTTTTTGCTTCGTGAATCTTTAAAGATTTGCGTTTTGATCTTTGTTTTTCAAGTTTTGGTGAAAATTTGTGGTTTTAAAAGTTTGTGTTCTTGATATTTTTTTTCAAAAAGTAAGTGTTTGATCTATTTTTGGTTAATAATTTTGTGGTGTTTGTGTTTTTGGGCTTTGTAGGTTTTGTGTCAACCGATTTATAGTCTTGTAATATTTTTTCTTTGGACTTGAATCATATAAGGCCCAACCGATTTAGGCTAGGCCCATTCTCTCTCGACCAAGTTTTTTCCACACAGATTCATACGGATTTGATGTACATCGTTTAACTCCTCATCCAGTTTCTACTCGAATCGATCAACAGTTCATCTGATTTCAGTAAATCGTTGAAAGTTTAATCAATTTAGGAATCTGCTTGATTGATATAGTTGATTGTGTGAGCGATTTAATTTTAGGGCTTGAGCGATTGAGAATTGGTTGAGCGATTTGAGCAATCTCGGACACCCCTTGATCGTATTCGGTCATATTACAATCAGAGTTGAACGGATATTTCAGCGATTTAATGTTGGTATTGAGCGGATATTTGAGCGATTTAATGTTGGTGTTGAGCGGATATTTGAGCGATTTAGTGTTGGTGTTGAGCGGATATTTGAGCGACTTAGTGTTCGTGTTGATCGGATATTGAGCGATTTAGTGTTAGTATTGAGCTGATATTGAGCGATTAAGACATTGCCTTAGGAGATTGTGTTGAACATTGACCGGATTCGCACACCCTTTGAGCGGAGTTATCCGAATACGTACATCAATTAAGCGGATTCAACCGGATTTCTCTTTATCTTCAACAAAGTAGTTGTCTGGTTTGAGGTAAATCGCATATCATTCAATCATGAGGTAAGTCATCTGCTTCACCTAATTAGAGGTTAAATCGTTCATTGATTTGAATTAGACTTGTCCGGATTAGGTTTAATCTGTTAACAGTTCTTTCGATAACATGTTTCATTGTTCAAATAAATCTCATACTATCCAGGGCTTTCCTGAAACAGTCTTGAATTCGCTCATCTGTTAATCTGTTAATAGTCCTGTTATCTTGACATGGTGATCTTTGTTCAAGGATTCTGATTGTTGATTACAAATTCGCCCATCTGCTGGACATCTTCAGGGGATGTGCCTTGAATTGTTCTTTACATTTTCATGTTAGTCAAGGGCTTCTTTTGCATTTTGCACAGTCCCAAGGACTATTTCTACGTTCAACTAATCAGCCAAGTTAGACATAAATTTACTTTTAATAGGGAGTTGTTGATTCATCAGTGGAAGATAGTATTGCAGCTCACTGTGTCAATTTTTTGGCCTTTTAACAGCAGATGACAGATGTAAAGGCAATTTCATTTGTATTCTGATTTTGGTTTATTGTGTTTGTTGTTAGGTTGATATTCAATTCAGTCTTTTGATTGACCAAAGTGGTTCAGGAAATTTCAGTTGGTATCACTGTGTTTGATTGATCAAAGACACAGATTACAACTTGTGCGATGAAGGGTTAAATCAGTCACACCCCTTCACACCAGAAACTACAGAACCATCAGATGATCGTGGCCTTTAGGATTTTCCTGTTGTGAAACAGATTTTCTGTTGTGTTTGATACATCTGGTCATGGGAATCAACTGTCTGGACTGCTTAACATCAAACTCTTCAAATCTTTGAGTTCCAACAGTCAACTGGGAAGCAACAGGAGGGACTATCACAGCTGCTGTGTTGCTGTCTAAATACTTGGTCGTTTTTGCATCAAGTCAGCCGGATTCATAAATTGTTCAAAGATTCACAACAGGAAGGAGGCAGTTGCAGGTTTCCAGCCAGTTTGCTTGAAGCTACAATATTGATCGATTTTTAGCAGACTTGAAGCTGCAGTATTGACCGATTTAAAACAGTCTTGAAGCTGCAGTGATTGAATTTAATGTTCATGCAGTGAGTGATTAGTTTTCACATTGAGCAGACCTGACTGTATTCAAACAGTCTTGATTAGTCTTGGTCAGCTAGTTATGAGCGGACTAAAGATCATGCAGTAGGTGATACTTCATGTTGTGAGCTGTTTTGAAGAAGTTTTGAGCAGTTTTTGTTAAGTGGATTGAGAAGCATAGTTAAGCAATTTAACTATATTAGTTGAGCGATTAACAGTTGGCTTTTTGATCGATTTAATCAGCATCTTGGTTGTTTTTAAACATCATCTTTGTGCGATTTATCTCATATATTGTGTGATTTATATCTGTGTTTCTATTTGTGACTGATTTTGACAGCATACAGATTTGTTTGTAATTTGTTAACTGTCATTCTAAATCACACAGGTCAATTGGTTACCACTCTTTTGGATTAAATACTACATATTGTTCTTGCAGGTGCTTTGTGAAGGGAATGCACACAAGTACAAGTCAACTGAAGAGGATTTGACGACTTGACCTCACAGCTTTGAGTAAAGATTGAGGATTTCTGTAAAATCCTAGAGGAAGGATTAGAGGCGCAAAATTATTTTGATAGTCTTGTGTAATTTTTTTTTACTTTTCTTATTTGTAGCTTATTTCTGTTTTGATCTTTGTTTTGGGCTTGTATCTTTTTGAGTTTTATTTTTTTAGATTTTAATTTTTGGATCATTGTTTATCTGTTTTTGTTTTGTGTTTTTGTTTGTATTTTGAGCTTAACTGTGTTTTTGATTTCTTTTAACTGATTTCACCGCATTTGATCCTAAATCAATCTTTCTGAAATGACAGCTTTTTACTAGAGAGATTACAGAGAGCTTAAAGAAAAATACGATAAACTAAATTCTGAGCTTAATAAGAATATATCATGGACAATTCATATGACTGACTATCATGAGAGAGAGAGAAAGAAGAAAAGAGAGTTTTGCAAGAAAAGCTGAGCGATCTGATGAAAACTGGTTCTAATCCACAAGAGACAGTTAGTTTGAAGAAACATATTGAAGAATTAACAACTAAACTGCATAAGTCTGAACTGAAAGTTGATTTTTTGGAGAGGAATAAAGGTTTAGAAATTGAGAAGGTTTTATATGCAGAGAGAAATGAATTGGAGAAAGAAAGGAAAAGATTTGTTGATTTCGAGAAACGGTTTGGAGCTGAACGTATATCTTATGAGAATAAGATAAATTCTCTTGAACTGAATGCTAAAATGCTGTTAAAGCAAATCTCAGATTTTGAGCAGCTGATCATCTTGGAACGAGCCAAGAATGATAAAGAAAAGAAAGACATCTCCGAAGACTATCATAGTCAATTACAGAAATTATCTGAAAGCATTGATCTAAAGCAGAAGGCTTTAGACGAAGAGAAGAAGCAATTTGCTCTTGAGAAAAGAAATACTTCAAAGAAGTATACATCAATTGCTAAAGAGCTTGCAAATAAGAAAAAGTGGCTTGATATCGCTTCGGAGAATGACAAGAGCAGCTTAGATGAAGAGAAACGAGAGTTGATAAATCAGAAGAGAAAGTTTGAAATGCTTCGGAAGGAATCTCAAAAAGTCTCATACATACAGTACATCTGTTGTACTGAGTATATATGTTATACTCACAGGCCAATCTTTTTATAAGATTGAAAACAATTTCATTCGTTGAAATTGGTTGTTATCTTCCCATTCCCTTAATCTGAAAATATTAAATAAGTGGATTTGAAAAGATCTACTTACAATTTTATGAATTGACGGCTTACGCGGAGGATTTCATTCATTCTTGTGTATGATGGAATGATTCTCATTTCATTATAAGGGGGAGTATGTAATAATGAATGAAATGTCCAATTCCGAACATTATAAAGGGGAATCTGATGTAAAAATCAAGGGGGAGTAACTTCAAAGATGACAAAAGACTCAAAGAAAGTGCGACTGGAGATAATTACAAAGATTATTCCGATGCTACAATGTCTGAGAGTTGTTGAATGTGAAGATCATCATTTCAACGGTTTATTGATAGGGTTTTCGCGTCGTAAAAGAGATAGTTAGTGATTTCTTGTATGAAGATCCTTTGAAGATTACATTTTGTACATTGTTTTTTGAAGATTACTGTTCTACATTGTCAAAAGAGAAGATCATCGCGGTTCTACATTCGAGGGGGAGAATGTTAGAAGATCTTTCTCAACAAATTATTATCTGAAGATTTCATGTTGAAGATTGTTTTTTTGATGTTTCTAAAGAAGTCATCTTTCTCAACAAATTATTATCT
>NC_037537.1:10732743-10740222 GCF_001531365.2 Cynara cardunculus var. scolymus | reverse complement strand
TCTCTCTCAACTCTCTCTATGAAGTTCTTAATGTTCATATTCAGATCTGCCATGAATTCTTACAAGTTTTATGAAGATTGATCTTATCAGGGACTTACATATCTCGAGCTTAAACTTTCTTGCATAAGCAGCATATGCTTTCACAAGCACAATATAATCACTGGCTTGCTTATGTATCAATTCTAACCTAGTTTTTAACGGATCCGATTTCAAAGTTAGAAAGATACTGTGCATGTATGCTCTCCCAGTTGTTTGCATCTTCACGAAACACACTGTTCTATAACAGTAGATCTAACTGGTTCTTGCTTAAACGGTTTTTGTCTTAGCTGTTTTTACTTGAAGTAAAGCTGGTCGTTGCTGTGTTTCTTGCACAGATTAGATTCAGCTTATCCGGGTTCTTGATTATTACAACAACTCATCAATTTTCTGGTTAGTAAATTGTGGTCAAACATGGCAGCAGTGAGATAAAGGAACAGGCTTTGATTTGTTTCAATTAGTGATCAAGAAGATTCGGTGCAGACTTGGCCAGACTTTGCTTTCATTGCTTAAAACACTTGGACTCATATTGATTCCAGATTTTGGTTTACTTGTTCATTGTTATTGTTTTTGTTATTGCTTATCCTGATTTAGGAATTGGTAAGACCCTCTGTGATAATATACTATGTTGCTACTGCTGTTGCAGCTGTTTATGCAGATATTGTTGCTGCATTTGGTGTTGTTGAATTTGCTTCAGTTGATGGTTCTAAAGAAGTTGTTCCTACTGTTTCATATGCTGGTGTTGAAGCATAGTAGAGTTTTATTGTAGAGTACCCATCCCACTACAAGATGACAATGGATTTACGTTTTCTTGTTGAAGACAACTCACTGCATTTTGTCACTAACCTGCTGCCATGAGTTTATTGTACTATTATGTCCTGAATCAAGATTAGAATTCGGTTGTATGGAACTCATCATGTTCTGTTGAGATTTTGAAGAGACTGAATTTTGTTGCAACTCCTCATATTATTTTGTTGCATTGTTGCCATAGAACCCTGTAAATTCACCATTTGCATTTAGGAATTCATTTGATTTTCATGCGGTTGCACTTGTGTCAATTGTAAATTCACTGTTGTTCAATTTTGAGTTTCTGTTGAAGTGTAAATCTCAACAGCTCTGGTTGCACAACAGGTTGCCAGGTTTATCAATTTTTAGAGCTTGTTGCAGGTTCAATCTTGACTATTTGCATTAACATCATTTTAATAGCTTGTAAGCTTGTCCGAACTGTTGTTTTCCTAGTCACAGATCATCCTGATTTCTCACTTTTATCCTGACATCACTTTGAGCATTCTGTAATCTGGATAACAATCTATTTTGGTTTGGGTTTGACTCATCTTGGGCTTAAATTTTTGTTTGGTTTAATTGTTTTGGTTTTGGATTTTGAGTTTTTTTTAGATTTTAATTTTTGGACCATCGTTTATCTGTTTTGGTCTATGTGATAACTGTTTGAGAAATTTTTGAACTGTTCTGCGTCACATAAACTATTTTAATCAGTCTTAACTGTCTTTGACTGTTTTCAACAATTTTGACTGTTTTTACTGATTTTTGACAGTTTTTCGTCGATTTTCTGATTTCTCATCAGTTTTTGTGTTTTTTTGTTTGTGTGTTTGAGCTTAACTGTATTTTTGATTTCTTTTATCTGATTTCAAAGCATTTGATCATTTAATCAATCTGTTCCTGAAAATGGCAGTTTCATTGGAGAGAGAGTATAAAGAGCTTAAAGAGAAATACGATAAACTAAATTCTGAGCTTAGCAAAAACATATCATGGACAATTCGTCTTACTGACTATAATGAGAGAGAGAAAGAAGAGAAGAGAGTTTTATAAGAAAAGCCAAGCGATCTGATGAAAACTGTTTCTAATCCACAAGAGACAGTTAGTTTGAAGAAACAGATCGAAGACTTAACAGCTAAACTGCATAGAACTGAACTGCAAGTTGACTCTTTTGAGACGACTAAAGGTTTAGAAATTGAGAAGGTTTTAAATGCAGAGAGAAAGGAATTGGAGAAAGAAAAGAAAAGATTTATTGATTTTGAGAAACGATTTGATGCTGAACGCTTATCTTATGAAAATAAGATCAACTCTCTTGAGCTGAACGCTAAATTACTTTTGAATCAAATCTCGGATTTTGAGCAGTTGATCATCTTGGAACATGCCAAGAATAATAAAGAAAAGAAAGACATCATAGAAGAGTGTCAGAGCCAAACTCAGAAATTGTCTGACAGCATTACTCTAAAGCAGAAGGCTTTAGATGAAGAAAAAAAAACAATTTGCTCTTGAGAAGAGAAATACTATAAAGAAACATATTGATATTGCTAAAGAGCTTGCTGAAAAGAAAAAGTGGCTTGACATCGCTTCTGAGAATGAGAAGAGCAGCTCAAATGAAGAGAGAAGAGAGTTTATAAATCAGAAGATGAAGTTTGAAATGCTTCAGAAGGAGTTAGAAGGTAAACTCCTGGATACTACAAAGAAATTGTCTGATCTGAAGACAGACCTTGAAACTGAGTTGAAGATGAGTATATAACTTAAAAATAAGTTTGATTTAGTTACTGTTGAAAGAGACCAGCTTTTACAGAAATTCAAAGACTTTTCTTGTGCTCAAAGCTCAATTGGCTCTTCTTCTCAGTGTAAAACTAGTTTCTATGATTATTCCCGATCGAACAGTTATTCAAGCAGCCCTAAATCAACTGTTTCTAAGAACTATTCTCGTTCTTCTAATCAGTATTATCAAGAGTATGTCATTAGATCACCCAATTATTCTTCTAAGGTTAAAAGCATTTGGGTCAGTAAATCTGAATCTGTTGCATCTCGTACCCCTGTTGTTACTAATCATCTTCCTTGTTTTGTAAGATCTACTATTGATTTGATTCATTTTAACAAGAGAAGAATCATGTGCTCCACATGCAAATCAACAGATTTTGTAAACAAGAAGACATCCAACAGATGGAGTACAAACAACAAATATCAGAAGGATTGGAAAGGTAAGAACAGGTATGATTATAATAGTTGGTATGGATCATATTTTGTATCTGATCATCCTGTTCAAAGTGCTAAAAAGAAAACATCTAATAGAAATAGATGGTTTGGAAGTTACAACATACKCCARCYCGATACTAACAAAATAGGACCCAAATTCATTTGGGTACCAAAATCTGTCTAATTTGATTTTGCAGGTGTGTCAATTTTATGCTAATCAGAATATCATATCAGTGATGCACTAATGCAGGGGGAGTTGTAATATGTTCCAAATAAGGCTTCTAAACAATTCAGTTCAGGACCCGTGCTTTACCGAGTGTGGTTTCTAAATACTCAGTTTAGGACTCGTGCTTAAAATGTTTCCTTTATTTTTTTTAATTGTTGAGCTGAATCGAAACATTTCTATAATCTACTTTCTAGGGGGAGTCTCTAGAAGTTCAATAAATGTTTTAGTGAAGTGAATAATTTTTTTTGAAACGAGTACATTTTCTGAACAGGTTTTTCCTGAGATTTTACTTGCGTAATTTCTCATCGAGCATAATTCCAATACCTGTTTCAGCTGTTCTTCAAACTGTTATTATCACGTCTCTTATATAAATCATTTTCGGTGATAATACACTCATTTGTAATCGACGGTTGTTTTCTGATTTTTTTTATCTTACTGAAAGGGGAAGAGTTTCCCCAGGCAATTTTATAAAGACAGTAAAAAGCGTCACCGATACAAAGCAATCAACAAGAAAAACTACGACAACTTTGACTCACAAACCAAGTCATAAGGAGCCAAAAATGACAAAGGGAATTACACCAACACATAAGAAAACCAAAAGCCAGAAAGCAAAGGGCAAGAAAAACCCAAAAGAGCCAAAACCGAGAAAGCACACCTCCCACGAAATCACCCAACATTGGAATTTTTAAGCTTCTTCCTTGTCTTCCAAGCCATCCGATGAAGAATTTGCATCTTGATTTCCTCAATAACTTTATCCCCCGACTGGTTGAAATTGTCAAAGAACTTCCTGTTCCGTTCCCTCCAAATATGATATACCGTTGCCGAGATACCAAGTTTTTGAACCGTAGACCAAGATTTCCAAGTTTGAGTGGACCCYMTGTGAAGAATATCCTCCCACTTGTTTGGACAGTTCGTTAATCCCACCTCCATTTTAATAATTTCCCAAATACTGCTTGAGTAATTGCATTCAAAGAACAAGTGATTGTGCGTTTCAATCTCTAAATTACAAAACACACACTTTAAATCCGGCGGTTCATGCTTCCACTGACTTATACGATCTTGAGTTGGCAATTTCTTCTGACAAGCCATCCACATACAAAGAGCATGTTTAGGCACGTACGCTTTATKCCAAACTAGTTTATACCAATGCACAACCGGCTTCACCTCTTGGATAGTTTTCCAAGCCAATTTTACCTCAAAATCAACCCGAGAAAGTTTATTATCAAGCCATCTAACCGTATCTTCCACATGATTGGGGAACGGAATCATAACACCCTGCAGCTGAGGATATTGTTGAATCCAATCCACCGGCCAATTAGTACCAAAATGTTGCATTAAATCAGAAATCGTGGAGTTATTGTGAAATCCCTGGCCATTAATGAATCTATAAGACAGGGATTGAATGACAGGACCCGACTCGCTCCATGTATCTTCCCAAGCATGCGTAGATAAACCATTTMCCACAKTGTAGATAAAGAATCTCCGGCAATGAGATCTTAAGTCTAAAAGGCTCTGGAGTATCCACGACCACTCATTCCTCTTCTTGATAACCCAGAAATTACGGCCCCGGACACAATGAGACTGAATCCAAGAGACCCATATAGTATTTCTGCCCTTTAGAATATCCCAAATATGTTTAAATAGAAGACACCTATTCCAAGTCGCAAGTTTTTTCAAACCAAGACCCCCACTTTGAATAGGCAAGCAAACTGTATCCCAAGCAACTTGACATTTACCCAACTGGCCCTCTGCTTTATTCCATAAAAAATTACGAAAAAGCTGCTYAATTTCATGGATTGTGGTTGCCGGTACAAGAAATACCGACATCCAATATGTTTGCATTGAGTGAAGCACTGAGAGAATTAGTTGTCGACGCCCTCCATAAGAGAGGAATTTATTCTTCCAGTTTAAAAGACGAGATTTAAGCTTTAACACAAGGGGATTAAAATCACGTACCTTCAGCCGAACAAGAGAAAGAGGAACTCCCAAGTAACGAATTGGGAAAACCCCTGGCCGAAAAGATAAACTATCACGTATAAGAGTTTGAACCTCCATTGCTACATTCCCGAAAAACACCTCACTTTTTTCCAGACTTGGCGACAATCCCGAACGTTCTTCAAACAAGAGAAGGCCACGTTTGATGACTTCCACAGAAAGAATGTCCCCCTTWGWGAAAATAAACAAATCATCAGCAAAGCAWAGATGAGTCAACTTAATATCCGCACAACCTTGATGATACGAAAAATTTGCCTCCTCCTCAATACACTTCGATAGAAGCATCGAGAGACCCTCCATAACAACAGTAAACATATAAGGGGAGAGAGGATCTCCTTGACGAAGGCCCCGTTTACCATGAAAAAAACCCTCCGACTGTCCATTAACACAAACAGAATAAGAGGGTGAAGTGATCAAGGTCTTTATCCATTTAATCATGACTGGATGAAAACCCATTCCCTTCAGCATCTCTAAAAGAAATTGCCAATCAACTGTGTCATAAGCCTTACGAATATCAATCTTAAAAGCACATTTTGGTTCCCCTTCAGAACGCTAATATCCAGCGACCAGTTCATGAGCCATTAAGATATTATCAGTGATTTGGCGCCCAAGAATGAACGCAGATTGAGCCTTGCTAACAAGAACGTCCAGCGATCCTTTCATCCGGTCAGCAATGACCTTACTAATACATTTCAACAACACATTACAACATGCAATTGGCCGATAATTAGTAACACAAGAAGCATTAGGAACCTTTGGCACAAGACAAAGAAGAGTATGGTTCAGCTGATACTCCAATGTTCCAGAATAGAAAAAATTATGTATCCCAGTGAGGACATCCCTACCAACCACATTCCAAGCTGCTTTAAAGAATTTAGAAGAATACCCATCAGGGCCTGGGGCCTTATCATTCCCAATGGCAAACAAAGCATCCTTTATTTCCATATCCGAAATAGGACGGATTARGTGWWGAGAATCCGATAACGATAAAGAATGACCAAACACACAATCCCCCATAGAGGGCGGAACCAAGACATTAGAGGTACCTAGACTACCTTGAAAATGGTTAAGGAACGCTGTGGATACCTCCTGATGATCATAAACTGTACCAGAAGAATCCCTTATAGTAGCAATATGGCTCCGATTGCGCTTTTCTTTCATAGCATGAAAAAAGAATTTAGAGTTACCATCCCCTTCATTAAGCCAAGATATCTTCGCTTTTTGACGAGCCATTTCCACTTGATCATTTCTAGCTTTTTGATACRCTAACAAGAGGTGAGCAATGTCCTCCTTTAGCAAATCATTAAAAGGGTCTAGATCACAAGCCAATTGGGCGACATCAAGCTCCATCTTTAATTGAACTACCCTTTTATCCAAACAACCATACGAATTCCGGAGACGCCGACAAACCACCTTYAGAGCTTGCAWTTTCCGAAGTACCCTCTTCATATAAGATCCTCTCTGCGGTTTCGTCCACACCTCCKCCACAGAGGCAAGGAAATCCTTGTGAGATGTCACAAAATTATCAAACTTAAAGCCCCGCTGGCGAAGACGTCTACCAGCCTTAAAAGAAAGAATACCCGGAGAGTGATCAGAAATCCCCCTCGGTTCAAAGAAGACTGAAGCATCCCCAAATCTAGTGATAAAAGCAGAATTACCCAGGATACGATCAAGTTTGCGCATAACACCATCACCCCCCGAAGGTTTCTGTATCCAAGTAAATTGGCATCCTTGATACGAAATGTCAAACAATTCCGCCTCTTCCAGACAGAGATGAAATTCCTCCATGTCAGAGTTTCTCCTAGAGGAGCCCCCTAACCCATCATGGGGAAAAAGCATTGAATTAAAGTCGCCCATCGCAACCCATGCTTTCCTTTGATTAAACACATGGAATTCACCAAACGCCCGCCAAAGCTCACGCCTATCCATACCCGTAACACCCATAAACAAAAGTAATAAAAATAGGATCAAATTGCCCAAAAATCCTAATCTCACAGTGGACATATTGTTGGTGCTGCTCAATCATAAGAACAGACAACACTGTCGGATCCCAAGCAATAATAATACGAGTCCCTTGATCACACAARCTCCCATTCGAGATCCAACTCCAATTTCCAAACACTTTACCACACACATCCCCCATATGACTATGAATAACTTTGGACTCAATGATACAACATAAAGAAAGATGCTTTAAATAAATAAGATCACGTACCTCCTTTTGCTTTATTAGGGCATTTAGACCC
>NC_037537.1:10717677-10732048 GCF_001531365.2 Cynara cardunculus var. scolymus | reverse complement strand
GAGTACCCCCTTTCAGACAGGAATTCGTATTATGGCCAAAAACTTTGCATTTCGAACATTGAGACGGCACCCAGTCATATTCCAAGACCACCTTTATCACATCTTCACCATCGCCCGACAGCCTAGGAATAACAACTTCAATTTGCTTCTGAATTGCACCTACRGCCYAGACATCCACCAAAACTTTAGCAAAATTAGTACGACCCCATGCTTTATCACAAKTACTAGCAGTACAAGCATCCAACCGCAAAGGGAYTCCAACTGCACTAGCAATTCGGCTAATGCCCTCTCTATTAAAGGCGACCAGAGGAATATTATAGAATTTAATCCATAACGGACAGGAGGTATGTTCTGGCTTTGTAAGTCCCTTTGAAGGATCCCATGTAGAGACAAAAAGAGGCCTCCCACGAATCATGAGGGGGGACGACTCAACCACTTGATTGCAACCACCATTATCATTAAATCGAAAGAAAAAGTACCCAAGGTCGTTTACCATTGCATCCATAAGCCCAAACTTGCCCCAGGCATTTTTAACCGCATGCAGAACAATTGGGAAAGGAAGACGAGGTCCCAAAAAGTATCCATAAAGAACCGACTGAAAGGATTTCGCCATGTCCCTCGTAGTTTCCAATGAAAATTCAATCCTCGGTTTCACACTTTTCTCAACCGGGTAGTACGTCAAATCATGATTAGAAGTGCCACCAACAATTTCAGCAAACGACTTTTGATGGTTATACTACTCCCACCCAAAACTGCAGGTGATATGCGCTCCCACACCGAAACCCTTTTAGTGGGACTAGAATTTTCCTTAATCCCCTTCAACATCACCTCCTTTTCACCTCCATGCAAATGATTCCCATGCATGTCACCAGAAACCGTATCTCCAAAAATGACCTCAGCAAAATCCTTAGGAGAAGGATCCTCCAAGATTGCATCCGCAAAGTCAACCATTATACCTCACGACAAGAAATACCTAGTTCCCCCTATCCCTAGTCAAGAAGCCGTGGTGCTGAAACCCTTAAAAAGCGTTCTCAATTAAAATAAACGAAGACCCCACAAGGAGGTGCTGAATATTCAATTGAGTAACTCAATAAAGGCAACGAAGACCACAGAAACACTTGACACAGGAAACAAGAAAACCAACGACAAGGGAGCCAAAAACGAACAAGGATCGAAAAGAACCACTTCAAACGAAAAACCAAGAATGAAGAAGAGATAAAAAACGGCACAAAACCCTAGCAAACAAAAGCTACGGCCAAGAGAGGAACCARAAAAGGAAATTYAGAAGRGAGCAAAAGGAAACCCTAACCTGCCAAGATGAAGACACCCTAGCAAGCAAAGGGGAAACCCTAGCCGTTTCAAAACCCTATACGGCCAAAAAAGGAKAACGCAAGCTCTTTGAAGAAGACAACCAAGAGAAAGCCAAACCGTGATCAAAACCACGGCCAAGAAAAGAGGACGCAAACCCTAGAGCAAGCAAACCCTAGCCGTGAAAAACCATAAATCGGCCAACCCTAGCCACAAAAACCGAAAGCAATACACAAGCAACCCAATAGCAACACGACAACGAAAAGAAAACAAGCAGCAAGCAAAGAAGAACACTACGGCTCAAAACCCTAGGAAAAATAGGAGAACATGCAAAAAACGGCGCCCAATCCTAAAGCATGCAACCGTAGCCTTAAGCAACAAGCAAAATGGCCAAGCCCTAGCCACAAAAACCGTACTCAACCCTACTAACGGAGATGTATAATCCAAGAACAAACCGCCGATTGAGACAAAAGCATGAAAGACAAAAGGAATAACTCACCAAGAATGACGAAAAACGAAAGAAGCGCAAACCATAAATCAGCAAACACCAAACAAAATCATCATCTTCATCTTCTTCGATCACGCTAAAACCCTAGAGAGAAAACGCCTCCATTCCTTCGTTCCCCCATTGGTTTTTTTTATCTTGATTGATCTATACTTCATTTTTTTTAGAATCTGTAAACTTGTTCTTACATATCTTCATTCATTTCTCTCATATATCTTCATTCATTTCTCTCATACCGAATAATTTGATCGTTGTCGCATCATTCCTTTATTTATTGTACTTAAAAGCCAAATTTCTTGATCAATTTTTATCTGATCATTGTGCTTATTTGCAATAATATTTTTGATCAACTGTTTGTGATCAACTGTGCATAATGCTAAAGTTTAGGAGGGACTGACTGCTTATCAGAAATACCTCTATGGAATGTCAAAATCGACAGACCTATCCAAGAGGACAACCATATCTAAGTGAGATTAAATACAAAAGGGTTTGTATGCTGAGATTAAAATGAAAAAGAGAGGGGTAGTTGATGTGAGACAAAAGAATTGATGATAGTTGTGTCAGGATCAAAAGAATAAACAAGATCCTGTTCCAAACTTAAAATTTTGGGCATACCACATAATCTATTAGTTCTTAATTCTTTCGAGACTAATATTGAAAAAGGCAAAGCCCAAGCCAATTCTAGTCACAACCCCACCAGCTACTCATTTATCTCTCAACAGATAAATGTTTCAATAACATTTGGGGCATGCAGTTCATCATCTATCAATTTCTCATTCGGAGAAAGTTGATATTGAATCAAAAGGATATATGTCACTCATTCAAGTCTTTTTGATCACTAGTTGAGTCTAATAAATTTGTGTAGTCCAAACAGTTTATCTTTTTGAGCCTAAACAGAAGCATT
The DNA here is from genome assembly GCF_001531365.2 of Cynara cardunculus var. scolymus. Classification (NCBI taxonomy): domain Eukaryota; kingdom Viridiplantae; phylum Streptophyta; class Magnoliopsida; order Asterales; family Asteraceae; genus Cynara; species Cynara cardunculus. Next base: position 10,729,331 of record NC_037537.1, on the reverse strand, counting down.
ATTTACTTTATCTTTCTATACTACACAAATTTTGTATTTTATATGTTATTTGGCCAAAACATTCAAAGATATGCTATTATTAAGCTATCGATGATTGAATGAAAGACCTGGTGAGATGAGCATCATAAAGTCTCATATAKACAGTACATCTGTTGTACTGAGTATATCTGTTATACTCACATGCCAATCTTTTTATAAGATTGAAAACAATTTTATTTGTTGAAACTGGTTGTTATCTTCCCATTCCCTTAATCTGAAAAGATTAAACAAGTGGATTTGAAGAGATCTACTTATAATTTCATGAATTGACGGCTTTCGCGAAAAAATTCATTCATTCTTGTGTATGATGTAATGATTCTCATTTCATCATAAGGGGGAGTATGTAATAATGAATGAAATGTCCAATTCCGAACATTATAAGGGGAATTTGTTGTAAAGATCAAGGGGGAGTAACATCAATGGTGGCAAAAGACTCAAAAGAAGTGCGACTGAAGATGATTACAAAAGATTATTCATGTGCTACAATGTCAGAGAGTGGTTGAATGTGAAGATCAATTTTTTACAACAGTTTGCTGATAAAGATTGTCTTTGAAAAGAAAGTGTGTTAAAGATCAATTATGAAGATTGTTATTTTTTTTTTACATGGTCAAAAGAGAAGATCATTGCTGTTCTACATTCGAGGGGGAGAGTGTTAGAAGATCTTTCTCAAAAAAATGATCATCTGAAGTTTCAAGTTGAAGATTGTTTTGAAGAAGACATAGTGTGTTTAAAGCAACAAAGTTCAAACGAGACTCAAAGCGCGCAAATTCTTTCAAGTCTGAATACAAAGAGGGAGAATGTTAGGTCTGAAATTCAGTGTAAAATTGTATTCGTCTTGAAAGTTAATTTTGTCTATAATTGTGTAAAAATCATCATGTTTGACTTTTCTTTAGTTTGTTTGACTTTGACTTTGTCTATACGTTTGACCCTATATAAAGGGTAATTCCTTTGTAATTTGGGTAGGGTTCTCAATTGTAATATTAGTTATGTAAATAAGAGTTTGACCATATTTTGGGTGTTGACATTTTTTCTGTACTCTCATATGTTCTTACAAGAATTATATAGATCTGCCATTGATGAATTGAATCTTTCATGAAGATTGATTAAAGTGGGATCTACAATTTTGGATCATTTATTATCTGTTTTGTTCTGTGTTTAAACTGTTTGAGAATCTTTGGACTATTTTTCCGTCGCATAAATTGTTTTTTATCAATTTTAACTATTTTTGACTGTTTTTAACAGTTTTTAACTGTTTTTAACAGTCTTGACTGTTTTACTGATTTTTGACGGTTTTTCGTCGTTTTTTTAATTTCTCATCAGTTTTTGTATTTTTCTGTTTGTGTGTTTGAGCTTAATTGTTTTTTATTTTTTTTACTGATTTCAAAGCATTTGATTCTTAATCAATCTTGATTTTTGAAAATGGCAGTTTCATTTGAGAGAGAGAGAATAAGGAATTGAAAAAGAAAGTTTCAGAGTTGGATAATAGCATAGAGGATTATAAAGAGAAATATCTGAATGTATTTTATGAAAATATGCGAATGTTGAGTTTATTAAAGATTTGAAATGGGAGCATAAAGAACAATGTGAACGTATTGAAAACGATTTCATATACAAGATTGAAAGGTTGGAAAACACTCCCAGGTCTGTCAGAAAGGATTATGATGATGATCTAAAAATTTGGAGTAAAGCTAAGAAAGATTTGTTTAATAAACTTCAAGAGGTTAGAAATGAATTACCGATTGAGAGAATCACTCCAAGGAATAATACAGAGACAGAGGACTTAACTGAAAAATTTCATAAGTCTGAAAGTGAGTTGGTTGAGTTAAGGAAGTTACTGAATTTAGAGAAAGAGAAGGTTCTAGAAGTTGAGAATAGTTTGGATGTTGAGAGGAAGAAATTTGAGAAAGAGAAGAAGAGGGTGATTGAACTAGAAAGAAAGTTTGATGCTGAACGCTTATCTTATGAGAATAAGATAAACTCTCTCGAGCTGAACGCAAAAATGCTGTTAAAGCAAATCTCAGATTTTGAGCAGCTAATCATCTTCGAACGTGCCAAGAATGATAAAGAGAAGAAATACATCACAGAAGAGAGTCAGAGCCAAACACAAAAAATATTTGACAGCATTGCTCTAAAGAAGAAGGCTTTAGATGAAGAGAAGAAGGCTTTAGATGAAGAGAAGAAGCAATTTGCTCTTAAGAAGAGAAATACTATAAAGAAACATACAGCTATTGCTAAAGAGCTTGCTGAAAAGAAAAAGTGGCTTGACATCGTTTCTGAGAATGAGAAAAGCAGCTCAGATGAAGAGAGAAGAGAGTTTATAAATTAGAAGAAGAAGTTTGAAATGCTCAAGAAGGAGTTAGAAGGTAAACTCTTGGATACTACAAAGAAATTTTCTGATATGAAGATAGACCTTGAAGTTGAATTGAAGATGAGAACAGAACTCAAAAATAAGTATGATTTTGTTACTATGGAAAGAGACCAGCTTTTACAGAAAGTCAAAGATTTTTTTTGTGCTCAAAGCTCAATTGGTTCTCCTTCTCAGTGTAAAACTAGCTTCTATGACTGTTCCAAGTCGAACAGTTATTCAAGCAGCCCTAAATCAACTGTTCTAAGAACTATTCTCGTGCTTCTAATCAGTTTTATCAAGGGTATGTTATCGGATCACCCAATAATTCTTCTAAGGTTAAAAGCATTTGGGTTAGTAAATCTGAATCTGTTTTATCTCGTACCCCTGGTGTTACTAATCATCTTCCTTGTTTTTTAAGATCTACTACTGATTCGATTCATCTTAGCAAGAGAAGAATCATGTGCTCCACATACAAATCAACAGATTTTGTGAACAAGAAGACATACAACAGATGGAGTACAGACAATAGAGATCAGAAGGACTGGAAAGGTAAGAATAGGTATGATTATAATAGTTGGTATGGATCATATTTTGTATCTGATCATCCTGTTCAAAGTGCTAAAAAGAAAACATCTAATAGAAATAGATGGTTTGGAAGTTATAACATACCCCAGCCCGATACTAACAAAATAGGACCTAAGTTTATTTGGGTACCAAAATCTGTCTAATTTGATTTTGCAGGTGTGTCAATTCTGTGCTAATCATAATATCATATCAGTGATGCACTAATGTAGGGGGAGTTGTAATCTGTTCCAAATAAGGCTTCTGAACAATTCAGTTCATGACCCGTGCTTTACCGAGTGTGGTTTCTAAAAACCCAGTTTAGGACCCGTGCTAAATATGTTTCCAATTTTTTTTTTAATTTTTTGAGCTGAAATACAATATTATTTAAATCTACTTTCTAGGGGGAGTCTCTAGAAGTTTTTGAATAAATGTTTTCGGAAAGTGAATTTTTTTTAAGGAAACGAGTACATGAACAGGTATTTCCTGAGATTTTATTTGTGTAATTTCTCATCGTACATAACTCCAATACCTTTTTGAGCTATTCTTCAAACTGTTATTATCACGTCTCTTATATAAATCATTTTCGGTGATAATACACTCGTTTGTATTCAAAGGTTGTTTTTCAATTTTTTTTACCTTGAATGATATACATTTCATTTTTTTTAATCTGTAAACTTTTTTTACAGATCTTCATTCATTTCTCTCGCATACCGAATAATCTTGATCAATTTTTATCTGATCATTGTGCTTTATCTGAAATATTAATTTTTGATGAACTCTTGTGATCAACTGAGCTTAAAATAAATTTAGGAGAGACTGAGTGCTTAACAGAAATATCTCTATGGAATGTCAGAATCGACAAACCTACCCAAGAGGACAACCATATCTGAGTAAGATTAAATACAAAAGGGTTTGTGTGCCCACCTTAAAACGAAAAAGAGAGGGGTAGTTGTTGTGAGTCAAAAGAATTGATGAGAGTTGTGTCAGTATTAAAAGAATATAAGAATCATGTTCCAAACTTCTAAATTTCCAGGCATACCACATTATCTATTAGTTTTTAATTCTTTCGAGACTAATATTGAAAAAGGCAAAGCCCAGGCCAATTCTTGTCACAATCCCACCAGCTACTCATTTATCTCTTAAAAGATAAGTGTTTCAATAACACTTGGGGCACGCATCTCACAATCTATCAATTTCTCATTCGGAGAAAGTTGATATTGAATCAGAAGGATATATTTCCCCCCTTCAAGTCTTTTTGATTACTAATTGAGTTTGATAAATTTGKGTAGTCCACACGGTTTATCTTTTTAAGCCTAAACAGAAGCATATGTTGCTTTATTTTTCTACACTACACAGATTTTGAAAATTATATGTTATTTCGCCGAAACATTCATAGATATGCTATTTCTAAGCTATCGATGATTGAATGGAAGACCTGGTGAGATGAGCTTCATAAAGTCTCATATATATACAGTACATCCGTTGTACTGATTATATCTATTAAGCTCACAGGCCAATTTTTTATAAGATTGAAAACTATTTCATACGTTGAAATTGGTTGTTATCTTCCCATTCCCTTAATCTGAAAAGATTAAACAAGTGGATTTGAAAAGATCTACTTACAATTTCATTAATTGACGGCTTTCGCAGAAAATTTCATTCATTCTTGTGTATGATGTAATGATTCTCATTTCATCATAAGGGGGAGTATGTAATAATGAATGAAATGTNGGCTTTCGCAGAAAATTTCATTCATTCTTGTGTATGATGTAATGATTCTCATTTCATCATAAGGGGGAGTATGTAATAATGAATGAAATGTTCAATTCCGAACTTTATAAAGGGAATTTGTTGTAAATATCAAGGGGATGTAACTTCAATGATGGCAAAAGAATTAAAAGGAGTGCGACTGGAGATGATTATAAAAGATTATTCCTGTGCTACAATGTCTGAGAGTTGTTGAATGTGAAGATCAATTTTACAACAGTTTGCTGATAAAGATTGCCTTTGAAAAGAAAGTGTGTTAAAGACCAATTCTGAAGATCGTTATTGTTTATGTTCTATATTGTCAAAAGAGAAGATCATCGCGGTTCTACATTCAAGGGGAGAATGTTAGAAGATCTTTCTCAAATAATGATCATCTGAAGATTTCAAGTTGGAGATTGTTTTGAAGAAGACATAGTGTGCTTAATGCAACAAAGTTCAAATGAGACTCAAAGCGTGCAAATTCTTTCAAGTCTGAATACAAAGGGGGAGAATGTTATGACTAAAATTTAGTGTTAAATTGTATTCGTCTTGAAAGTTAATTTTGTCTATAATTGTATTAAAATCATCGTTTTTTACTTTTCTTAGATAGTTTGACTTTGACTATTTGTGTTTAGTTTGACCCTATATAAAGGGTAAACCTTTGTATTTTTTGTAAGAATTCTATTGCAATATCATTTTACGTAACAAGTAATTGTTGACCACATTTGGGTGTTGACCTTTTCTCTCTACTATCTCAAGTGTTCTTAAAAGAAATATCAAGATCTGCTATTGATTAATTGAAGCTTTAATGAAGATTGATTAAAGTGGGATCTACATACCTGCTCTTCAATTCAGGTTCTGAGCTGAAATGTTTTCAAATTTTGAGCTAACTCAAAAGAAGAATAACGTTTTATCTGTTTATGAAATCTATTTTTTTTAGGGGGAGTGTTGAAAATATTTTTGAAATCTAAGCTGATTCAAAATGAGTATCATTTCTGATTAGTTATTTCTTTGAGATTTTACTTATGTATTTTCTCTTCATACATATTTTCAATATCTGTTTCAGCTATTCTTCAAATTGTTATTATCACGTCTTTTAAATAAAAATCATTTTCGGTGATAATACATTCGTTTGTATTCAAAGTTGTTTTCTGAGTTTATCTGAAATATTATTCTTTGATTGATTCATATTTCTTCATTCTTTGATTGTGTAAATCTGTAAACTTGTTCTTACAGATCTTCGTTCATTTTTTCAAATATTTTGTGAATAATCAGTTTTGTACATCACTCCTGATTAATTGTTCATGTACTTAATTATTACATTTTTCTTGATCAATATTCATCTGATCAATCATTTGTGATCAAATGAGCTTACATTGTTATTTTTAGGAGGGACTGAGAACTTAACAGAAATACCTCTATGGACTGTCAGAACCGACAACCCTACCCAAGAGGACAACCATATTTGAATGAGCTTAAAGGCAAAATGGGTTTGTGTGCAGAGCTTAAAATGTAAATGAGAGGGTTAGTTGTTGTGAGATAAAAGAATTGATGAGAGTTGTGTGAGGATTAAAAGATTAAAAGAATCCTGTTCTATCTACTATAAACCGGGCATACCACAAAATCTATTAGTTCTCAATTCTCTGGAGACTAATATTGAAAAAGGCAAAGTCCAGGCCAACTCTTCTCATAACCCCACCAACTACTCATTTATCTCTCAAAAGATAAGTGTTTCAAGAATACTTGGGGAATGCAGCTCATAATCTATCAGTTTCTCATTTGGAGATAATTGATATTGAAAATAGAAGGATATATGTCCCCCCTTCAAGTCTTGTTGATCACAAATTGAGTCTGATAAATTTGTGTAATCTATATTGTTTATCTTTTTGAGCCTAATTTGAAGCATTAGTTACTTTATCATTTCTTCACTGCATAGATTTATAGAATATTTGTTATTCTATTATAACATTCATATATATGCTTTTTCAAAGCTATCAATGATTGAATGGAAGTCCTGGTGAGATGAATGTCAAAAAGTCTCATATATGAAGTCTATTTGTTGTACTGAATATATCTGTTATATTCACAAGCCAATCTTTTTCTAAAAAATTGAAAACAGGTTCATAAGTTGAACCTAGTTTTTCCTCTCATCTTCATAATCTGAAAGCATTATATAAGCGAATTTGAAAAGATATGCTTATCATTATATGTATTGACAACATTCTTTAAAGTTCATTCATTTCGATGTACGATGTAAATGCTTCTCCTTTCATCATAAGGGGGAGTATTCTTGTATAATGAATGAACATTTTTGCGTCATTTTCGAAGATCGGAAATTTGTCAAAGTTTTCAAGAAGTAAATGTGAAAATTGCTAAAAATTATTATGCTGTAATGTTTAAGGGGGTGAATGTGAAGATCATTTTTGAAAAGAGTTTACTTGTTTTTAAAGGAGAAGATTATCAAATGATAAGTTTTTTATCAGCTTTAAGGGGAAGTTAAAACTTTCTGATGCTAATCAAAGTGGAAGTTATTTGAAGGAGTTTGTTATAGATCATATCTTGAAGAATCAAATCTGAAGTCTGTTGCTGATTTGATATTATATCCAAAGAGGGAGAATGTTTGGAGAATGTTTTGAAGATTTATAGTTGCTAAAAGCTTCAGAGTTACAAAATGTACAATTCTTTCAAGCTTAAATCGAAAGGGGAAGAATGTTGGGTTTGACTTTTGTGCTTAGTGTTGTGTTCAATTGTAACACCCCATACCACACGTTGCATGTAACACATACTTCATATACAAGAAATACATGTTTATACACCACATTGGTCCCTTAGTACAAGAATCTATCAGTACAAAATACATGGTTCAAAACTTCAAAATACACTTCTTGTACTAATCAATGTTCATCAAACAAAACTATACATAACATAGCCAAATCTTTCAGCAGATATACATATAGAAAAATATCATATTTTCCCTTTCCCCTTACCGTCTGCACCTCCGGCAATACATATTAAAAATCACAAAACGAGGGTTAGACCGCGAAGTCTAGTGAGTTCCCCTTTTATGTCATTGCAGGGTGAAAATCACCAAAACTTTTATTTAAAAACAATGTTYCATATAAATAACAAATATATGAACAAATACATCATATTACCAATACCTTTTCAATTCCAAAGCCAATCTTTCAGCTTTCAATTAACACATCTAAACCCAAACAGGTTTATCATAACGCCACTTTTAAACCTTTTTAATTAAACAAGGTTTATTCAAAATTTCAGGCCAAACCTGTTATTTCCTCCTCAACCAGACTACAATTTCCAATAAGAACTCTGATTCTAAATCTTTAAATCACAAAGAAATAAAGATTCCAAATCTTAGTAATCTTAAAAGATATAGTAGTAAGAGTTATATTACACATCTCACATACAAATGCTACCCTTATATCCAAAGGTACACCTCTCCTTGATATGACACCCTTATCCCATGGTACACCTCTCTTTGATATGTCACCCTTATTTCCTCATCAAAACTTTCATAGAACAATTCCAATTAGAACAGACCGCGCCATAAATGTTCTAATGGAATAACATTAGTTTAGATCATCTTTATCCAAATTCCCATTCTTTAAAAAGAATATTTGTAATAACCGGATCTTGGTTATTACCCAAGGTATTTAATACGTGATTATTTAAATAAATGATTACATGATTGCATGATAAATCAATACATGCCAGTATGTGAAGTTGAGTATTATTTGAATATATATATATATATATATTCATTTGATGCATGCATATACCTTCCCTATTTGGAAGGTATAAAAGAGGCTTAGCCTCTTCATTTGTTGACCCCTGCTATTTTGAGAGGAATTGAGAGAGTTTTAAAGAAGTGATTGTCCGGTTTGCAAAGAGAAGGTGATTTCAAGTTGATTTCAAGTGTCAAGTTTCCAAAGGGACCGATTTCTAGCATTTTGGTTTCCAAAAGCTTTATAAGGTGAGTGGTTTCTAAATCTTTTGTATAAAGATTCTACTGGTTTTATTTGCATAATTCGTATTGTTCTTATTTGGAAAGAAACCATGATTATTTTGTTTAAGTGTTTATCCGGACAAAGAGTGACCAGATAAGCATTTAAACCGGACAAGCCTTAGGCGGTTTACTGTCCGGATTGTTTTAAATGGGACAAGCTTTAAACGGTTTAGTGACCAGACTAGTTTAAACTGGACAACCCATGAGCGGTTTGTTGTCCGGAGTTGGACAACCGGTTGAGTGTTGAGCGGTTTATAAATGATAGTATTATTTATGATTTTAAACTGAGGAGTAGGAATACGACCATGTTGTGAGCGGTTTAGTCTTAAACCGGGCGAGTCTTGAATGGACTGTTGTCTGGATTTGTTATCCGTTCAAAATGTGAAATTGTTCTAAGTGTAAACCGTTCAAAGAGTATGTGATGTGTTAACCGGATTAGATGTCCGGACAAAGTGGACTTTATTCCAAGTGTTTTAAACCGGACTTGTTAACCGGATGATTGTTGACCGGATTTGTTGACCGGACTTGTTGACCGGATTTGTTGACCGGATTTGAGATGRTGTCATGTTTTTAGAAAGAAATTATTATTTTATCAAAAATGAAGTTTTAATATAAATGTTTTCAAACTGGTAATAATTCCAATGACTGCGGTCTATTCGGAATTATTTTATAAATGTTTTGATGAAGTGATAAGGGTGGCATATCAAGGAGAGATGTCCATTTGATATAAGGGTGGCATATCAAGGAGAGATGTCCATTTGATATAAGGGTGGCATATCAAGGAGAGGTGTCCATTTGATATAAGGGTGACATATCAAGGAGAGGTGTCCATTTGATATAAGGGTGGCATATCAAGGAGAGGTGTCCATTTGTTATAAGGGTGGCATTGTCTGTGTGTGTGGTATTATATAACTCTTTCTATTATATCCCTTAAGACTACCGTGATCTGGAGTCTTTATTTCTTTGTGATTTAAAGATTTAGGATCAAGGTTCTTATTGGAAATCATAGTCTGGATGTTATTGAAAAGGAAACGTCARGTTTGACCTGAATCTTGTTTAAACCTCRCTTGATAAAGAAAAGGTTTAAAACGRTATTAAATGGAACCCGATTGGTTCAAAGRTATGGAATTTGTATAGCTACGTGGTTAGCTTAAAAGTGGAAAAGGATTTGATATTACGTTCTTGTGTATTCACATATWTGTGATATATGTGAATAATTRTTWTAYAAAGGTTTTGGTGATCCTTCACCCTGCAATTACACGATTAGGGTAACTCACTAGACTTTTTCAGTCTAACCCTCGTTTTTGTGATTTTAAATATGTATTGCAGGTCATGTTGAAAGTAAGGGAAAGGAAAAGATGTAATGCTTTTCTTACATGCATTTGATTAAAGAATTGCGTTAGATGCATAGTTTTGATGATTAGTACAAGATTGTATTATCAATATTTGGACCTTGTATTTGGTCATGATAGATTCTTGTACTAAGGGACCCGAATGTTAAATGAATATGTATTTCTTTGGTATGAAATATGTGTTACATGCAATGTGTGGGTTGAGGCGTTACAGAATGGTATCAGAGCCTGAGTTTAAGGGATTTAGGTATTTTAACAGCATGATACCTAGACTTAAACTGTTTTATTGCATATTAAGGGTCCCAGATATAGTTAGCACCATTGGATATAAATATGATTAGTTGAAAGAACAGTGTGTAAGGTGAATTTTAATTACATCTGGCCAGTGTAATTATAAATTTACAGGTACATATCTGAACTTGAATACCTTATTATATTTGGGAATGTGAATACGTGAATATTAATATTAAATTCTACAGATGTCTAACTGAACTAGAAGATCTGAAAGAATAGCTCGTCTAGAATCTGAAGAAAGAGAGGAATCTTTGGTTAATTTTCCAGTCAGTACAGCTGAAAATAGAGGTCGAGGAAGACCAAGGGGGCGAGGTAGAGTGAGGAGTCAGTCTCAGGGAAGGAGTCGGGCTGAAATATATTCTGAGCAGGAAGAATCACACTTTAGGAATGTTCAAGGGGGAACGGTACCACACCCAGAATATATAACCAGAGATGTGTTAGCATTGGAAATGAGAAAATTATGAGAAACTCTGATATCTATTATGGGGATACCTGCTAGAGTAGAAACAGAAAGAGTAGAGGTTTATCCATCTGCTCCAATCACTCATAATAGAGAAGAAGATATTAAGACATTTTTAGCGTGTAAACCACCAACCTTCTCTGGAGAAAGAGATCCGGTGAAAGCAATGTGTTGGATAAAGGAGATGGAATCTGTGTTTAACACCATTCGATGCCCGGAAACAGATAAAGTAAGATTTGCTGTTTCAGTATTAAAGTCAAATGCTTTATTCTAGTGGGAAGTGGAATCGTCTACCAGAACGGATGTTTTACAGTCTATGTCATGGATGGAATTTGTGGATCGATTTAAAAATCAATTTTGTCCTAAAACGACTATGAGACAAATGGAAGAAGATTTCTTGAAGCTGGAACAAGGAAATAAGACTGTACGGGAGTATACTGAAAAATGTATTGAATACTCTCGTTTTGCCGAACATTATGTTTCAACTGAATCAAGGAAGATAGAAAGGTTTATTTGGGGTCTGAAGCCCTCAATTAGGGAATTCGTTATTGCAATGAACCCCAATACCTTTCCATTGACTGTAGAGGCGGCAGAAGTGACTGAAAGAAACAAGAATAGACAGTCAGAGGGGAAGATTGTTGAGAAACGAAAATGGGAAGGACCTTCGTCTTTTCGAGGACGCAAGACTGTGAGATATGACAACCAACAAAAGAGCAGTACGAAAGTTCAGCAGGGTAATGATAAAATGGATCCGAGAAAATGTTATAAATCTGGTGAAGCGGGTCATCTGTCCAGAAATTGTCCAACTAACAAAAGGTGTTTTAA
>NC_037537.1:10713079-10717077 GCF_001531365.2 Cynara cardunculus var. scolymus | reverse complement strand
GAAGACTTATCTGGATTACCACCAGATAGAGTTATTGAATTCCGAATCGATCTTATACCAGGGGCTGCACCTGTGGCTAAGGCTCCGTATCGTTTAGCTCCATTCGAACTAAAGGAATTGGCAACACAGTTGAAAGATTTGACTGATAAAGTGTTTATAAGGCCTAGCACTTCGCCTTGGGGTGCTCCGGTTTTGTTTGTCAAAAAGAAGGRTDGATCTATGCGAATGTGCATAGATTACCGTGAATTGAATAAGTTGACAATCAAAAACAAATATCCTTTACCGAGGATTGATGACTTGTTTGATCAACTGGTGGGRGCAAGTTATTTTTCTAAAATCGATTTGAGGTCAGGATATCATCAGCTTAAAGTCAGAGAAGAAGATATTGAGATAATAGCATTTAGGACAAGGTATGGGCATCATGAATTCCTAGTTATGCCTTTCGGCTTAACTAATACGCCCGCAACTTTTATAGACTTGATGGATAGGGTATGTAAGGAATACCTTGATAAATTCGTTATTGTATTTATCGATGACATTCTTATATACTCTAAGACTGAAGAAGAGCATGCAAGACACCTTCGTTTGATACTGGAATTGTTGAAAAGAGAAAAATTGTATGCAAAATTGTCCAAATGTGAGTTCTGGCTAAGAGAAATTCAATTTCTGGGTCACGTCATTTCAGAATCAGGAGTAAAAGTTGATCCCATGAAAATAGAAGCAGTTGCAAAATGGGAAGCTCCTGAGACTCCGTCTGAAATTCGTAGTTTTCTGGGATTGGCCGGTTATTACCGAAAGTTCATTCAGAATTTTTCTAAGATAGCTGTGCCATTGACTAAACTGACTCGGAAGAATGTTAAGTTCCAGTGGGAAGGAGAACAGCAAGAAGCCTTTCAACTTTTAAAAGATCATCTTTGTAGTGCACCAGTGTTAACTCTGCCAGATGGATCTGAAGACTTCGTGGTTTATAGTGACGCTTCAAAATTTGGATTGGGATGTGTTCTAATGCAAAGAGGAAAAGTAATCTCTTATGCGTCAAGATAACTGAAAGAACATGAAAAGCAATATCCAACTTATGACATGGAGTTAGCTGCAGTGGTTTTCGCATTGAAGATCTGGAGACACTATCTTCTGGGAACAAAATGTCAGATTTACACTGACCATAAAAGTTTACAACATTTGTTCAACAAGAAAGATTTGAATATGCGACAACGTCGATGGATCGAATTAGTCAATGATTATGATTGTGAAATTCTCTACCATCCAGGAAAGGCTAATGTGGTGGCTGATGCTTTGAGTAGGAAGGAAAGAAGTGGAACCATCAAGACTGTGGAAATGAGAATGAATGTGATTCCTGATATTCGTAAAGAAATTCAAAAATGTCAACAAGAAGCTGTAAAAGAAGAATTTGTAAAGACAGAAAAGTTGGGTAAGATGATCTCAACCTTGGAACAGAATGATGAAGGACTGATGTGCTTTCAAGGACGAATTTGGGTGCCACAATTTGGAGATATCCGAAATAGGATATTGAACGAAAGTCATAAATCCCGATACTCTATCCATCCAGGTACCAATAAAATGTATCGAGATTTAAAACCTTTTTATTGGTGGCCAGGATTGAAAAGAGATATAGCACGGTATGTGGAACAGTGTCTAACATGTTTACAGGTCAAGATTGAACACCAGAGACCTTATGGAAGCCTTCAATTTTTGGAAATACCTGTATGGAAATGGGATCACATTACCATGGATTTCGTTATGAAATTACCACGAACACCAAAAGGATATGATGCGATTTGGGTAATTGTGGATCGTTTATCTAAATCTATACATTTTCTACCGATAAGAGAGAAATACTCTTTGGAAAAGCTAGCACAGATTTACATTACAGAAATCGTTACTAGACACGAGGTTCCTTTGTCTATTATCTCTGATAGAGATAGTCGGTTTACTTCAAAATTCTGGGAAGGATTACAGAAAGCTCTGGGGTCTGAAATTCGACTAAGTACAGCTTATCATCCACAGACTGATGGACAGAGTGAAAGAACTATTCAAACTCTWGAAGATATGTTGAGAAGTTGTATTATTGATTTCGGAGGATCATGGGAAGATCACTTACCATTAATAGAGTTTGCATATAACAACAGTTATCATTCTAGTATCCAAGCAGCACCATATGAAGTATTGTATGGTCGTAAATGTCGAACACCGTTGTGCTGGAATGAAGTGGGTGAAAAACAGCTAACGGGTCCTGAAATTGTTCAAGAAATTTCCGAAAAGATTGAACAGATTCGCAAAAGAATCAAAACAGCACAGGATCGCCAGAAAAGTTATGCAGACAATCGTCGAAAATCCATTGAATTTGATGTAGGCGATTTTGTAATGTTAAAAGTTTCGCCATGGAAGGGTGTTATCAAATTCGGGAAGAAGGGAAAGCTCAGTCCAAGGTATGTCGGGCCATTCAGAATTTGTAAACGAGTCGGGCCAGTAGCATATCAGTTAGAGCTACCGGAAGAGTTGAATCGGATTCACAACACTTTTCATGTGTCGAAYCTGCGGAAATGTTTGGCTGATCYGAATCTAGCTGTACCTTTGCCAGAAATTCAATTAGACAGTWAATTGAATTTTGTGGAAACGCCCGAAGCCGTAATTGATAGAAAGATAAGGGTGTTGAGAAACAAAGAGATAAGTCTGGTTAAAATACAGTGGAAGTTTCACAAAGGACCAGAGGCAACATGGGAATTGGAGTCAAGGATGAGATCAGAATACCCGTGGCTTTTTGATTAAAAGAATTCTGGGACGGAATTCTCTTGAGGGGTGGATAATGTAATAATCGGATCCTGGTTATTACCCAAGGTATTTAATACGTGATTATTTAAATAAATGATTACGTGATTGCATGATAAATGAATACATGCCAGTATGTGAAGTTGAGTATTATTTGAATATATATATATATATATATATTCATTTGATGCATGCATGTGCTATGTATGTATGTGTGAGTGTGCATGTGGGTAGCATGAGGTGGATAAGGGGTGGAGGAAGGCGGTGTAGCCGACCTTCCCTATTTGGAAGGTATAAAAGAGGCTTAGCCTCTTCATTTGTTGACCCCTGCTATTTTGAGAGGAATTGAGAGAGTTTTAAAGAAGTGATTGTCCGGTTTGCAAAGAGAAGGTGATTTCAAGTTGATTTCAAGTGTCAAGTTTCMAAAGGGAYCGATTTCTAGCATTTTGGTTTCCAAAAGCTTTATAAGGTGAGTGGTTTCTAAATCTTTTGTATAAAGATTCTACTGGTTTTATTTGCATAATTCGTATTTGTTCTTATTTGGAAAGAAACCATGATTATTTTGTTTAAGTGTTTATCCGGACAAAGAGTGACCAGATAAGCATTTAAACCGGACAAGCCTTAGGCGGTTTACTGTCCGGATTGTTTTAAATGGGACAAGCTTTAAACGGTTTAGTGACCAGACTAGTTTAAACTGGACAACCCATGAGCGGTTTGTTGTCCGGAGTTGGACAACCGGTTGAGTGTTGAGCGGTTTATAAATGATAGTATTATTTATGATTTTAAACTGAGGAGTAGGAATACGACCATGTTGTGAGCGGTTTAGTCTTAAACCGGGCGAGTCTTGAATGGACTGTTGTCTGGATTTGTTATCCGTTCAAAATGTGAAATTGTTCTAAGTGTAAACCGTTCAAAGAGTATGTGATGTGTTAACCGGATTAGATGTCCGGACAAAGTGGACTTTATTCCAAGTGTTTTAAACCGGACTTGTTAACCGGATGATTGTTGACCGGATTTGTTGACCGGACTTGTTGACCGGATTTGTTGACCGGATTTGAGATGRTGTCATGTTTTTAGAAAGAAATTATTATTTTATCAAAAATGAAGTTTTAATATAAATGTTTTCAAACTGGTAATAATTCCAATGACTGCGGTCTATTCGGAATTATTTTATAAATGTTTTGATGAAGTGATAAGGGTGGCATATCAAG
>NC_037537.1:10676359-10713046 GCF_001531365.2 Cynara cardunculus var. scolymus | reverse complement strand
TATAAGGTGGCATATCAAGGAGAGGTGTCCATTTGTTATAAGGGTGACATTGTCTGTGTGTGTGGTATTATATAACTCTTTCTATTATATCCCTTAAAACTACCGTGATCTGGAGTCTTTATTTCTTTGTGATTTAAAGATTTAGGATCAAGGTTCTTATTGGAAATCATAGTCTGGATGTTATTGAAAAGGAAACGTCARGTTTGACCTGAATCTTGTTTAAACCTCRCTTGATAAAGAAAAGGTTTAAAACGRTATTAAATGGAACCCGATTGGTTCAAAGRTATGGAATTTGTATAGCTACGTGGTTAGCTTAAAAGTGGAAAAGGATTTGATATTACGTTCTTGTGTATTCACATATWTGTGATATATGTGAATAATTRTTWTAYAAAGGTTTTGGTGATCCTTCACCCTGCAATTACACGATTAGGGTAACTCACTAGACTTTTTCAGTCTAACCCTCGTTTTTGTGATTTTAAATATGTATTGCAGGTCATGTTGAAAGTAAGGGAAAGGAAAAGATGTAATGCTTTTCTTACATGCATTTGATTAAAGAATTGCGTTAGATGCATAGTTTTGATGATTAGTACAAGATTGTATTATCAATATTTGGACCTTGTATTTGGTCATGATAGATTCTTGTACTAAGAGACCCGAATGTTAAATGAATATGTATTTCTTTGGTATGAAATATGTGTTACATGCAATGTGTGGGTTGGGGCGTTACAATATTTAAAATGATGATTTATATAAACCTTGCACAAGTCAACAAACAAATTCGGTCAACATAGACTTGGCCGGACTTCATCTCCGGTCAAGCCTTGGCTGGTTTAACCAATCTGGTCATCCTTTCAACTTGTCTGATTTACTAATCCAGACAATAGAAGATTTCCTTGTCCAATTTACTAATCCGGACAACTATCCTCTCAACGCCTTGCCAAATTTATCACTAAATCGGACAATATGCCATGCGATTTAAAACATATCGGTTAGCCTTTTGATCGATTTATAAATAAACCGGTCACTCCTTGATCGTAATCCTACTTCTCCATTTAAGACCATGGACTGATTTATAAAGATAGAAAATTTTCTAATATACTAGTCTGATCAACACTATGATCAGTGTACTTTCAATCGGACAAACACTATGTCCGGTATACCTCTAATCCGGTCAACCCTTTGTCCGGTTTATACCCAAATCGGTCAACACTCATCCGATTTAAACTTAAACTTAAACCGGGTGAAAAGTTTTTAAAACACAATCAATTATGCAATTCAAAGAGATTTAAAACATTTTAACCATTCACCTTGAATTTCTTTTTGAAACAAGATTAAATCTTTGAATCTACTTCTTGCTCCCAATCAAAATAATCAGGACAACTTCACCTTCAAATCTCTTTCTCTTTTTCAAAATGGCCAAGAAAGATGAGAGGGAGGCTTAACCCCCTATTTATACCTTTCCCAAATTAGGAAGGCAGCTAAACCGCCCCTTTATGCATACCCGCACGTATGCATACTACTTTATGCATATACATAGAGCCTCATGCATACATACCTATGCATACATGCACATAATCACATATATATATATATATATATTCATCATATGTATGTAAAGCATACCAATTTTATGCACACACACACACACACACATATATATATATATGTATTCACATAGTACATACTTATTTTTGAAAAAAATTTCACATACTTGCATGATCAAATATATCAGTTTATTATGCCATCATGAAATCATGTAGCAAATAATCACGTATCAACCAGGACCCAGTTATGACATTATCCATCTCTCAAAAAAATTCCGTCCCGGAATTCCTTTAATGAAAGAGCCAGGGGTAATCTGTTCTCATCTTTGATTCTAATTCCCAAGTTGCTTCTGACCCCTTATGAAATTTCCACTGTACTTTAACCAAACTGATCTCTTTGTTTCTCAACGCCCTGATTTTTCGGTCAATCACAGCTTCTGGTGTTTCCACAAATCAGCTTACTGTACAGTTTAACTTCTGGTAGCGGTACAATTAAACTTGGATCAGCTAAACATTTTCGTAAGTTTGATATATGAAAAGTATTATGGATCAGACTTAGTTCTTCTGGTAGCTCTAACTGATACGCCACTGGTCCAATTCGTTTACATATTCTAAACGGTCTACCTTGGACTGAGCTTACCCTTCTTTCCAAATCTGATAACACCCTTCCACGGCAAAACTTTCAACATCACAAGATCTCTTACACGAAACTCAATCGGCTTTCGACAAGGCTGACGCCTGCCCAGTGCCGGAAGGTCAAGGAAGTTGGTAATGAAAAAAGGCATGAGATAAAATAGTGATTGCGAGGCCCTAATTCTTGACTGGACAGAAAGACCCTATGAAGCTTCACTATTCCGTGATTATCAGCATAACTTTTCTGGCTGTCTTGTGCTATTCTAATTCTTTCACGGATATGTTCAATCTTTTCAGAAGTTTCTTGAACAATCTCAGGACTCGTTAACTGTCTTTCTCCTACCTCATTCCAACACAACGGTGTTCGACATTTACGTCCATACAATATTTCATAAGGTGTCGCTTGGATGTTGGAATGGTAATTGTTATTGTAAGCAAACTCTATCAACGGCAAATGATCTTCCCACGATCCCCCTAAGTCTATGATACAACTTCTCAATATGTCTTCGAGAGTCTGGATGGTTCTTTCAGTTTGCCCGTCAGTTTGCAGATGATAGGCTGTGTTTAGTCGAATTTCAGACCCAGAGCTTTCTGCAAACTTTCTCAAAACTTTGAAGTGAAGCAACTATCTCTATCATAGATAATAGATAGTGGAACACCGTGTCTAGTTACAATCTTTTTAACATAAACCTGAGCCAACTTTTCTAATGAGTAACCCTCTCTTATAGGCAGAAAATGCGCAGATTTAGATAGACGATCAACAATTACCCAGATCGTGTCATACCCCTATGGAGTTCGAGGTAACTTCATGACAAAATCCATTGTAATGTGGTCCCATTTCCACACAGGAATCTCTAAATATTGAAGGCTTCCATACGACTTCTGATGCTCAATCTTAACCTGTAGACACGTTATGCACTGTTCCACATATCTAGTTATGTCTCTTTTTAATCCGGGCCACTAATAAAAAGATTTCAAATCTCTGTACATCTTATTGGTACTTGAATGAATAAAGTAACGGGACTTATGGCTTTCATTTAGTATAGTATTCCGGATATCCCCAAAACATGGTACCCAAATTCGCCCTTGAAAGCACATAATTCCTTCATTGTTCGATTCCAGAGTCGAAATCATCTTATCCAACCTTTCTGATTTGATAAAATCTTCTTTCATAGCTTCTTTCTGACATCTCATAATTTGTTTATGAGTATCAGGGACTAAGTTTATTCTCATCGCCACAATTTTAATAGTCCCACTCCTTTCTTTTCTACTTAATGCGTCAGCTACCACATTAGCTTTTCCTAGGTGGTAGAGGATTTTACAATCATAATCATTAACGAATTCAATCCATTGTCGTTGCCGCATATTTAGTTCTTTTTGGCTGAACAAATGATGTAGACTTTTATGATCAGTATAAATCTGGCACTTTGTTCCCAGAAGATAATGTCCCCAGATTTTCAATGCAAACATCACCGCTGCCAATTCCATGTCATGAGTTGGATATTGTTTCACATGATCCTTCAGTTGCCTTGACGCATAAGAAATCACCTTTCCTCTTTGCATCAAAACACATCCCAATCTCAGTTTCGAAGCATCACTATATACTACAAAATCTTCTGATCCATCTGGTAAGGTCAATACTGGGGCGCTGCAAAGATGATCTTTTAATAGTTGGAAGGTTGTTTGTTGTTCTTCCTCCCACTGGAATTTAACGTTCTTCCGAGTCAATTTGGTCAATGGCATGGCTATCTTAGTAAAGTCCTGAATGAACTTACGATAATAGCCTACCAATTCCAAAAAGCTTCGGATTTCAGGAGTTTTCGGAGCTTCCCACTTTTCAACTGCTTCTATTTTAACTGGATCTACTTTCACCCCTGCTTCTTATATGATATGACCCAAAAAGTGAACTTCCCTTAACCAAAATTCACATTTTGGATAATTTTGCATACAACTTTTCTCTTTTTAGCAGTTCCAAAATTAGACGAAGATGTTCTGCGTGTTCCTCTTTGGTTTTAGAGTATATAAAAATATCATCGATAAATACAATAACGAATTTATCAAGATATTCCTTACATACCCTATTCATCAAATCCATAAAGGCTGCAGGCGCATTAGTTAAACCGAATGGCATAACTAAGAACTCATGATGCTCGTACCTAGTTCGAAAAGCTGTTGTAACAATGTCTTTCTCCCTGACCTTAAGTTGATGATATCCCGATCTTAAGTCAATTTTGGAGAAATAACTTGCTCCCACCAGCTGATCAAACAAGTCATCAATCCTTGGCAAAGGATACATGTTTTTGATTGTCAGCTTATTCAGTTCACGATAATCTATACACATTCGCATAGATCCATCTTTCTTCTTAACAAATAAGACTGGAGCACCCCATGGTGAAGTGTTGGGTCGAATGAATCATTTATTAGTTAAAACCTTCAACTGAGCAACCAAAT
Source organism: Cynara cardunculus var. scolymus (assembly GCF_001531365.2). NCBI lineage: Eukaryota > Viridiplantae > Streptophyta > Magnoliopsida > Asterales > Asteraceae > Cynara > Cynara cardunculus. The sequence goes on along the minus strand of NC_037537.1, from coordinate 10,708,418 downwards.
CCTTTAATTCTGACGGAGCCAACCGGTATGGTGCCTTGGCTACTGGTGCTGCTCCAGGTATAAGATCGATTCTGAATTCAGTAACTCTATTCGACGGTAATACAGACAAATCTTCTGGAAAGACTTCTGGGTATTCATTAACGATCAGAATTAATTCTTGTTTTCCCTTCTCTTTCTTCAAATTAATCACATATGCCAAACACCCCTGACACTTCTTTCGAATACATTTTCGGGCTTTTATTACAGTTAAAATACTAGTATGGTGACTCTGACGATCACCATAAATAACAACTATTCCTTGGTCTGGAAAAATGATTCTGATCATTTTCTTATTGCAAACAATACTGGCCTGATGCTCTTCTAACTAGTCCATACCCACCACTACATCAAATTCCTTCATCGCCATAGGAAATAACCGAATCGGTAGCTCACACCCCTCAATAACAATAATGCAGTTATTGAATACACTAGTAACATATTCCTGACTATTAGCAGTATCAACTACTAATTCGTCATCAAGTAACACATAATTCAAACATGCAATTTGAGCAAATGATGGTGACACAAACGAAAATTTTGCACCAGAGCGAAATAACACCTTAGCACGTATAGAATTCAGAAGAAAGGTACCTGTTACTACATCTGGCGATGCCTCTGCCTCATTTTTCATCATGTGGAAGGATCGTTTCCATGCCCCTCCTTGCCCTCCTCTAGTTACAATAGGTCTTCCCCGAGTACTTGACACATTACTCCCCATTGTTAACTGTGGAGTTCTCAACAACGGACAGTTTGGTCGTATATGATCCGGGGAATTGCAATTAAAACACCTTCTGTTGACTGGACAACTCCTTGATAAATGGCCCGCTTCACCACACTTGTAACACTTCCTTGGTCCATCTTACATTTACCTTGATGAACCTGTCGGCATTGTGTATAGACTTTTTCACCGACCTTCTGTTCAGCTCTATTATCATATCTTACTGCTTTTGGCCCTCGAATGTTTGATGAAGGCCCTTCCCATCTTCTATTCTCCATAACTTTACCTTTTAATTGCCGGTTCTTATTACGTTCTGTTACTTCCGCTACATCCACAGTTAGTGAAAAGGTAGTGGGATTCATAACAATTACAAATTCACGAATCGAAGGTTTCAATCCCCAGATATACCTTTCCACCTTCCTGGATTTTGATGAAATATAATGTTCAGCAAACCGAGAGTATTCAATAAACTTTTCAATATACTATCGAACTGTTCAGTTTCCCTGTTCCAATTTTAGAAAATCTTCTTCCATTTGTCGTACGGCTGTTTTGGGACAGAACTGATCTTTAAATCGGTTTACAAATTATGCCCAAGATAATGTCTGTAAAACATCTGTTCTGGCTAGAGACTCCACTTCCCACCAAAACAAAGCATTTGACTTTAGTACTGATACAGCAAATCGAACTTTATCAGTCTCTGGACACAGAATGGTGTTAAATACAGATTCAATTTCTTTGATCTAGCACATTGCTTTTACTGGATCCCTTTCTCCAGAGAAAGTTGGCGGTTTACAAGTCAGAAACATCTTGATATCTCCTTCCTTGTTATCAGTAACCGGAATAGAGGGATGTACTTCCACTCTTTCCGTTTCCACCCTAGCCGGTATTCCCATAATAGATGTTAAGGTTTCCCGTAACTTTCCCATTTCCTCTGCTAACATGTCTCTGGTTATGTATTCTGGGTGTGGCACTGATCTCTCCTGAACATTTCCAGAATGGCATTCTTCATGCTCAGAGTGTACTTCATCCCAACCCCTTCCCTGTGATTGACTTCTCCCTTTACCTCTTCCCCTGGGTCTTCCCCGACCTCTATTTCCAGAAGTACTGGTTGGAAGATTAGCATGTGATTCTTCCCTTTCCTCAGACTCAGGATGAGCCGTTCTTTCAGATCTCCAGGTTTGACTAGACATCTACAGATTTTAATGTTAATAATCACGTATTCACATTCCCAAATGTAATGAAGTATTCAAGTTCAGATATGTACCTGTAAATTCATAATTACACTGGCCAGATGCAATTAAAATTTACCTTACACACTATTCTTTCACCTCATCATATTTATTTCCAATGGTGCTAACTATGTCCAGGACCCTAAACATGTAATGAAATAGTTTAAGTCTAGGTATCATGTTGTTAAATACCTAAATCCCTTAAACTCATGCTCTAATACCACTATCTGTAACACCCCATATCACACTTTGCATGTAACACATACTTTATATACAAGAAACACATGTTTATACACCACATTGGCCTTAATACAAGAATCTACCAGTACAAAATACATAGTCCAAAAAATCAAAATACACTTCTTGTACTAATCAATTTCATCAAACAAAACTATACATAACATAGCCAAATCTTTCAGCAGATATGCACATAGGAAAATATCATATTTTCCCTTTCCCCTTACCGTCTGCACCTCTTGCAATACATATTAAAAATCACAAAACGAGGGTTAGACCGCGAGATCTATTGAGTTCCCCTTTTATGTCATTCCAGGGTGAAAATCACCAAAACTTTTATTTAAAAACAATGTTTCATATAAATAACAAATATATGAACAAATACATCATATTACCAATATCTTTTCAATTCCAAAGCCAATATTTCAACTTTCAATTAACACATCTAAACCCAAACAGGTTTATCATAACGTCACTTTTAAACCTTTTTAATACAAGGTTTATTCAAAGTTTCAGGCCAAACCTATTATTTCCTCCTCAACCAGACTACGATTTCCAATAAAAACTCTGATTCTAAATCTTTAAATCACAAAGAAATAAAGATTCCAAATCTCAGTAATCCTAAAAGATATAGTAGTAAGAGTTATATTACACATCTCACATACAAATGCTACCCTTATATCCAAAGGTACATCTCTCCTTGATATGCCACCCTTATCTCATGGTACACCTCTCCTTGATATGCCACCCTTATTTCCTCATCAAAACATTTCATAAAAAAATTCCAATTAGAACAGACCGCAACCATAAATGTTCTAGTGGAATAACATTAGTTTAGATCATCTTTATCCAAATTCCCATTCTTTAAAAAGAATATTTAAAATGATGATTTATATAAACCATGCACAAGTCAACAAACAAATCCGGTCAACATAGACTTGGCCGGACTTCATCTCCGGTCAAGCCTTGGTTGGTTTAACCAATCCAGTCATCCTTTCAACTTGTTCAATTTACTAATCCGGACAACACAAGATTTCTTTGTCCGATTTACTAATCCGGACAACTATCCTCTCAACGCCTTGTCCCGATTTATCACTAAATCGGACAATATGCCATGCGATTTAAACATATCGGTTAGCCTTTTGATCGATTTATAAATAAACCGGTCACCCCTTGATCGTATTCCTACTTCTCCATTTAAGACCATTACCGATTTATAAAGATAGAAAATTTTCCAATATACTAGTCCGATCAACACAATGATCAGTTTACTTTAAGACGGACAACACTATGTCCGGTTTACCTTTAATCCGGTCAACCCTTTGTCCTGTTTATACCCAAATCGGTCAACACTCATCCGATTTAAACTTAAACTTAAACCGGGCGAAAAGTTTTTAAAACACAATCAATTATGCAATTCAAAGAGATTTAAAACATTTTAACCACTCACCTTGAATTTCTTTTTGAAACAAGATTGAATCTTTGAATCTACTTCTTGCTCCCAATCAAAATAATCCAGACAACTTCACCTTTAATTTTTTTTTTTCTTTTTCAAAATGGCCAAGAAAGTTGAGAGGGAGGCTTAACCCCCTATTTATACCTTTCCCAAATTAGGAAGGCGGCTAAAGCGCCCCTTTATGCATACCCACACGTATGCATACTACTTTATGCATATACATGGAGCCTCATGCATACATACCTATGCATACATGCACATAATCATATATATATATATATATATTCATCATATGTATGTAAAGCATACCAATTTCATGCACACACACACACACACATATATATATATATGTATTCACATAGTACATACCTATTTTTTCACAAAATTTCACATACTTGCATGATCAAATATATCAGTTTATCATGCCATCATGAAATCATGTAGCAAATTATCACGTATCAATTACCTCATGTGATAACTAGGACCCAGTTATCACATCAATCTTGTTTCTCCTTTGTAATTTTGTATTGTAATTGTCCTATAAATAGGTTTTGCTTTTGTAATCCTAGTGAGTTTAGGAGAATCTTCTGTGAGGATACTTTCTTTGTCTAATCATTGTTGGTGTAATTCACTTTCAAGATCAATAATCAAGATTTAGATTCTCTCTTAATTCTACAACTTTCAAGATTCTTGATTTGTCGTTCTCGTGTATTAATGAAGATTGATTAAACAATCTGGAATTCACATGATTTGCATTTTGAGTTTCAGTAGTCTGATTTTCTACCGAAGTTTGAATGTTTTCTGCTTTTGCATCAGATTCAACCACTGGAACTTTTGACAAATTCTGAATCGGACTCTCTTCACTATACAGGACAGACTTGATCGTCCAAATTAGATTCAACAGGAATTGAGTCTGAAGTTGTATCAGGTAATACATGTTATGGTCATGATGTTTGTTCTTCAACTCGAACTTCTTCAATCCTRGAAGAAACATTAGAATTATTATTTTGAATTCCAAAATATCATCATAGAAAGTTTCAAATAATAAATCCATAATCAGAAATATTAGAATTAGAAGTCGAACGTTCATCTGAAATTTTCTTTTGTGGAACACTTTTTGAAAGTACGGTTTCTAAACTATCGTGTTTAGAAGCCATATCAACTAATTCATCAAATGTAACATTAACGCTCTCATTCACAGATCTTGTTCACTTATTATACACCCAATATGCAGCGAAGTCTTTGGAATAACCAATGAAAACAACTTCGTCAACTTTCACACTTAATTTTCCTAAATCTTCTTTATCATTCAGAATGAAACACTTGCACCCAAATACTCAAAAGAATTTGATATTAGGTATTCTTTTGTTAATGAGTTCATATAGTGTTTTACCAAGCCCTTTATTCGATATGGTTCGATTCTGAGTAAAACATGCAGTATCCACAACTTCGGCCCATAGAAATAATGGAAAATTTGAGTGAGCAAGCAAGGTTTGAGCCGCTTCCACCAGTGTTTTATTCTTCTTTTAACTACACCATTCTATTGTGGTGTACGAGCCACTGAAAACATATGAGAGATACCGACAGAATCTAAGAATAAGCCCAGAGTTTTGTTCTTGATTTATGTACCATTATTTGTTCTAAGCTTTTGTATATGTAATTGCATATTGACTTGAACGCTCTTGATAAAAGAAATTATTATCTCTGGTACTTCATCCTTAGACCTTAGAAACTTAACCCGCGTGTATCTGCAGTAGTCATCAACTATCACCAACACATACCATTTTCCATTGATACTTTAAACTCTAATTGGACCACAAAGATCCATATGTAGAATCTATAGAGGCTGATCAGTACTATGTTCCACTTTAGATTTGTGCGAAGCTCTTTTCATCTTACCCAACTAACAGGTTGAAGTGATTTTTTTTAAACTTAAGATCTGGAATACCTTTTACTAAACCTCCAGTTCCTAACTTGTTCAAATTTTTAGTTCAAATAAAAGAGACATCTATGCCACAAAAGATTTTCTGTTGCATAGATGCTTTGGACAGTAAGTAGACATCAGTGTCTACTTTTAAATTTAATAGATCAATTATGTAGAGATCTGACTTACGTTTCCCAGCTAAAAGCTCCTTTCCATCTTCAGTTCGGATGCTACATCGGTTAGCCTTGAAATTATCTCTAAATTCTTGTCATAAAACTGACCTTATTGAATAAATTGTGTCCAAGTCCCTCAACATATGAAAATTTCATAATCACCAAATTTCCTTGAACAATGTCACCATACCCTATAATTAGTGAAAATTGGTCATTCCCAAAACCGGCAGTCTCTCCATACGAATCTGTAAAGCTTCACAACAATTCTTTCTTCCCAGTTATGTGTTTTGAGCATCTTGAGTTTAAGAACCACACATGATGGTTAACCTGCAACAAAGATTACTTCATTTTAAGGACCCACTTAAGGACCGTTTACCTAAATGCTTACCCGGTAAGCGCTTATCGTTAAGAGTCAACACTATAATTTATTTTATCAGGTAAGATTGTAGTACATCAAAATGTATCTTGTGCAACAATTTACCTAGCAAGCGCTTACCCGGGTAAGAGTCGTCACCCCCACTTACCGGGTAAGACTCTCCATTCTTATCATCGCTCTTACCGGGTAAGATTATTGTCCCTTGCCATGTTCATACAGTAAGAAAATTGCCCAGTAAGTACTTACCGGGTAAGCGTTTAGTAAACGGCCCCTTAGAGATGGGACCTTTAACACTAGATTTGGTTTGTGGAATGCTATAAGTACCAAACCAACTGTTTACGGAGTATGTTTTTATTTAAGATCTAGCTTTTGAAGGATTAGAAACATAATATGAATCATACACATAATTAAAATTAGCAAAAGCAAAAAAATCATTCCAACCACAATTAGAACAACAAATCTTTCCATTGGCTAAATGGATAAATTGTTTTACATAATACTTTTTGATCAAGGATATTTTATCCGTTACACCACTAGAAAAATTCTTATTCTTATTATGCATGACAGATGAAATGACTTTGTTTCATCTACTTCCATAGATCCTTTCATTGTAGATGCGCTTGAAAGATTGCTTTCTCAAAGAATGATCTGAAACATCAGAAAAAATAATCATCGAAAGAATGTCCATGATTAATCTTCTTTCTCTGACTTTAATAGTTTTCTTTGTTTATGTGAATACCTTTTAGATTTATTCTTTTTGTCGAAGGTATTTGTAGGAACAGATTCAAATTTAGTTTTAGACTTTCACCTTTTAAGATCTTGATTGGTTCCTAAGCCTTTTCTTTACCTTTATCCATAATTCAACGTGGCTCGAAAGTTTTTGTAAAAAGTCAAACTGATTAATCTCTTCGTCCAAACAAAAATCTGAATTTAAAATTTCAGAATATTTCATTTCTTCTTCAGACACTTTAACATAAATATCATACGAATCTCTAGATTTACTCGAAGATTTAGTGACAAAATTTTTCATAAATGCCTTACATGAAGAGGCTTCTGAATCAAAAGAATCAATATTGGCCTCTTCTTGCACAACATTTTGAAATTCAAGATTTTCAATTTTAGACAAAAACAATTTCCTTTCTTTTTCAAAAGAAATTCTTTCTTCTTTTAAAACATTTTCAAGTTGAACTATTCGTTTTTCAAAACTAAATCAGAGTATAAGGTTTTTGTTCAACAGGTTTTGAAGAAAGCTCAGCAGTTGTATAATTATGAATGTAATCAGTAGAAAGTGCAGGCATTCTTGTATGATAACTTCCATTCAGTTCTTCATAATTAAAAGGTACTTGCATTTTATCTATTCTCTTACGGTTTAAATCTTCTCGCTCTTCTACTTAATCAAATGATTTCATGAACTGGATTTTGTAATCTGGATCAAGGTCTAGATATTCAAATTTATACAAAATAGGAGTATAGTAAAGTGCCTTTTTCAAACAATTTGGATTTTCATAACCAAATCCTTCTCTCGAATTAAAAAATCTAAATTCATTATGTTTGTTCAGGAAAATTGTTTGATCAGTTTGTCCTCTTTTATAAAGTTTTTGCTCAAGATCTTTAAGTTTTTCGGTTAAACCTTTATTTTGTAGAACAAGTGAACTGTTTTTTAACAACAAGGTGATCATTTTCAAACTCCGATAATTTTAATTTTCTAACATTTCCGAAATCTGTTTCCTCAAGTCATCCTTTTGTTCAACAAGCTCCTGTTTTTCAGCTTTCAAAGATTGAGCCCATGAAAAAATTTCAGTGTTTTCAACAAGAACTTTCAAAAATCATCTTGTTCTTTTTCTAGTTTTTTTTCAAGAATAGCCACAAGATCTTTTTCATTTTTAGGTTTTAGTTGAAAATCTTTCAGTTTAAGCACCATCCTTTGCATTTGCTCAAGATAAGAAGATTCAAATACCTCAAAACTTGATTCTGATTTAGTATCTTCCTCTTATGACATATAAGTATCCTCTCAAGCCATCAAATAGATGTGAGCATGAGCCTCCACTTCCTCTTCTTCATTAGTAAGGTTTAGCCAATGATTATCTTCAGCCATCAGTGCTTCTCCAGCATCTTTTTGTTTAGAAAGAAGAAATTTGTTTTTGTAATAATCAATGTTTTTAGTCACTGGTTTCCTACAAGCGACATCAAAGTGACCTATTTTCCCACAATTATAGCACTTAGTATTCTCATCAACCACGGCCTTTCCACTCTTCTTCTTACCATCATATTTGTTCTCGTACTTCTTCTCTTCATATTTCTTCTTTTCACCAAACTTATCTTTGTACTCATACTTCGATCCAAACGAGAACCTTTGATTGTTAGAGTGAGGCTTCTTGTAAAACTTCTTCTGAAAAGCCCTGATGAACATCACCATAGCTTCTTTTCACTCCTTCATCTTTGCATCCGATTCACTATCAGAATTATCCTCAACTGAAGAATGACTCTTTTCAACCGACTCTTTAGTGGATGAACTTCCCTTGATTTGTTTTTTTTTTCATACACTAATTGTTGATCTCAGATCTCTTAATATAACACAAAGATTTATGTTATGAAACCTAAATCTATCGTATGAATGAAGAATAGTGAAGAATAGCTTATAAAATATTCAGGAGAATATGAAACTTCAAATGATTTCACTATAATAACTTTAATAAGAAGGAATAAATAATTTACAAGACATATTATAGCTATTTATACTAGCAATCTAGTCTAAGAGATAACAATCTAGAGAAAAGATATCTATGAGATATACTAGGAAAAGATATCTATCTAGAATTTAGGAGTTATCTCTAACTACCTTGCGTAACTGAATTACAGTTGTCGATGAGTCATCTCTAGCTGTCTTCTAGGTAGTATGTTCAACCAGGAGTCTTTACGTTTTTGCTTTACTTGGATATCTCTGATTGAACTCTTGTTGAATATGCTAAGTGCTAATAACCAGAGGGGTGATGGAGATGCATTGTTCATCGCATCTATGGACCATTCATCGCATCTCTGGTTCACCTAGAGCACTTAGGTCTTTTACAGCTCTTCTTCCATCAGTCCTCTAGACTTCCATACTTGTACATTTTACATTACTTTTACAATAACAATTATGGGGTCTAACAAACTCCCCCTAACTAATAAAAAATAAACAATAGCTAATCTATGAAACATAAATGAATGTAATGAACAAAGACTAAGCTAGTAGAAACATCCTTTCACCAAAAGTTTTCATTTCTGAAATTGGATTGTTTTGTACAATACAGAAGTAAATAAGGGTAAAGAAAATTTTACATCTCAATCATGGTCTCCATTGTATATTCTCTAAAAGCGCATCATCAGTCCTCTGTAACGGATGACTGTGGAGATCCCATGAATCAACTCCTATCCCTCCTTCCTTGGCACATGCTCTCTGCCCAATCTCTCTCGTATAACCTTCTGAAACCATTCAAGTGTATCTGTCGAATACTTGAAGGCCTCAGTCAGTCTGAATAATTTATTTGCCTTGTACTCGTTCTTGAAGACCAAGCCAAGTTCAGGTTGAGTTAAGACTGAAGCAGAGCGCGTCTCCTGCAGTCCAGGGAAGTCTTCATTTGGAGCCGTGCAAGATAGTCTGTCGATGCCAAGTTCCAGAGCTATTTGGAAATCATTATTTGCTCTGAACTTTACAAGTGTCCCCATCGCCTCTATTATCGCTCACTGCGCCATCCCGTACCGTATCTCGTGATCCTGACGCTGAGTTGTGTGGCCATATAAGTCCATCAAGTCCCATGGATTGAGATTGATGAGATCATTGTCATTGAAGACACAAATCATCCCATGTGTGCGTTCCATAGTGTATTCGATGTACTTGATGGCTCTATTCAAGAATGTCCACATCTTGATGTCGTGGACCGTTTTGATTCCATCATTTGAGAAGATGGCTTGTGGCGGTTATGTCGTTTGTCTCACGAATCTGTGCCGAAGCAGGTCCATCGATTTTTGTGATAGGTTGGGAGGATTAAGAACTATATTTGCTCGTCGCGATCATGATAGAGGTATTGATGGATGTTCTCCATCATGACAGGTTCTCTTGGCGGCACCGGTGGACATCTCCTTAGGGTCTCCATCTATGCTATGACTTCCTGCACTCGATCGATGGATGGAGGTTGCCTAGAGGAGGAGGGAATATCAACATGCACTGTTTGGGTAGGTTGGCTAATGGATGGTTCTGGTTGGCTAACGGGTGGTTCTAGTTGGCTCATTGGTGGTTCTGGTTGGGATGGTGTAGTTTCTGGTTGAGGATTTATGGGTTCTGGTTGTATAGGTGTGGGTTCTGGTTGCTTTGGTGATGGAGGTGGTGTTGGTGATCGGGTAAAGGGTATGGGTGGTACTTGTGAGGTTGAGGTGGTTGATCGAAAGGTGATGAAAAACTCACCAAAATTGGTGAGGACTCATTGGTTGGTGGTGATGGGTTGGTGGTGATGGGTTGGCAGTGCCTGCAGTTGGATGAGATGAGGAAGCATCAAAAATGACAAAGGGAACCTGTACATTATATACATCATCAGAGGGCTGAGCCTCTGGTTCCCTCGCCTCTATTTTGGCTGTAGATTGGGAGGTTGGTTCTTGGACTGGTGGAGGTGGTGCTGCTGCTGTTTCCATTGGGGCGATACGGATTCTCCCCCTCATGAGGACCAAGACCATGATCATCTTGATTTGGGTCGTCATGTCTTGGCCGTTTGAGAGGCCAACTTGTAGAGCATAAGACACGGCTCCTCTTCTTCTTCTTCAGCCGTAGCGATTCAACATACCGCTTGACCGTTTCTCTCCTGCGCGCTTTTTCCATCATTAGGAGGAGAGAGTTGGTTCGCTCTTGCTGTTGAGCAAGACTCCTCTTGAGAGCGTTTGTAGGCTCGGCGGCTCTGGAAGCGAACTTGACACTAATCTCGTTAAAGTTCGAGATCAATGCCTTGGTTAGAGAGCGGAGGTCGGCTCAAGTGACCACATCTTGGGGGGTGGAAGTGGAGGTGGAGGTAGTGGGTGGTATGGTGATGGAAGATATGCGGGTACGTACCTCTGTAGCAAATGAGGTTAAGGCTTCATTTGGGGTGGGTGCTGCAGAGGGAGGGGGTTGTTTATGGTATACTAGATATTATGGTGGTAGGTAGAGAGGCGATGGAATTGGTGATGGTTGTGACTTCAGTGGAAAGGGTGGCGATGAATGCGTCGGTGGCGGTTATTTGGGCTGAGAGGGAAACTAGAGATGCATCTATGGAGTCATGTCTGGTGATCGTCATGTTATGGTGGTAGTTATGTTGTTGGACCACCAGACGCTGGAAAGACTAGATTCTTGTGGTATTGTCCCTCGATTGAGCCTCGAGGGATGCGATGGATTGCTGAATGGATGTTAGGTCATGGGTTGGGGTGGATTCAGCAATCCTTGCTATGTTGAGTTTAAGGTCATCCAAGGACCACTGAATAGAGTCAGCAAAGGCCTGGAACTCGACCTTTGTGACCAACTCAGTATTAGGGATAACCCCTACAGCAACGGATGTTGTAGGTTGAGCCTCTGTTCCTGAGGCGCCTCCATCGATGCCTTGGGGAGAGGGAGGCAAGGGAGGACTTCCATCTCATCTTGTATAGCCCTCTAGTGAGGAACTATCTCGAGATATTGCTACAGGTGCTTCATCCTCATCGGATTCAGAGTCCGATGAAGAGAAGTACGTGTGTTTCCCCGTCGATAGACCAAGTATCGAGGGAGTACGGGCATGAATGGGTGATTACTCTGAACAATCGATGGGAATTTCAAAGTCAGAAGCAACAAATGCTTCTGTGTGTGTGGGTAGTGTCGAGCCCTGAGGAGAAGGGGCTCTTATTTCTTCATCCCCCCTCTGTTGGGAGAGAGGTGATGGATGATGGGGTTCCTCGGTTATATCATCTCCAGAGACCCAAAGAGTGGCCTCTCGATGGCTGGCTTGGGTTGGGATCGGACTAGGCGGTCCTTGTTCAATATTCTTTTGGCCTTAGACGCCAGGGATAGTAGATATGGTATCCCGGGGAGGTGGTTGGGGAGGTGGAACAGAAGTGTTCATAGGGACGGGGGAGGTAGGTGGACTGTCATTATCATCATCAGATTCATCATCCGATGAAGTCCTCTCACCTTGAGATCTCTCGCTTGTGTCTGGGGTGGGTTCTATATGCTCTGGGGTAGCTGGTCGCGGTTGTTGGACCAGCATAGAGCGTTCATAGGTTCTACGGGTGGCGGAGGTGTCTGGAATGACACTTAGCATGGCCCTTAACAAAGGCCTCTCCGCAAGGTATCCATCTTTGGAGATGGTGGGCGATGACCATTCATAATAAATTGTGGGGTGAATGGTGCATCACATGGCAAGTTGTGCACTTTCATCGCATCCATGATGAAAAGGGCGAGGAAGCAAGGAAAGAACACAGATGTGATCGGCTTCCCTGTGGCCATCAATTTATTCTTCTTTACCACGGAGGCGTGGATTTCTTTGTAGATGAGAAGGGCGTAAGCCAGAGGCAGATTGAAGAATAGACCATACATAATGGTCATGATGTTTATGTTGCCTTGGTCCATGCTCCCGAGTTTGCAAGTGAGAGCTCCATTGAGAAACGTTGAAAAAGACGTTCCACATGGGTGGAAGGTATTGTCGTTTGAAGTCTGAGGCGTTCCGGGCTCTCGGTTGTAGCCCAACATCTTAATGAACTGCAATATGTCATGACTCGTTGGTGGGTCCTCATAACGTGCAATCCCGGGTTCTTGTTGGGTAGGAATGAAGAGCACCATGGAGATCTTCGCTCGGGATATTTTGATCGAGCAAACCGTGTCATTAGGGACATCAATGTCGCCCATAATGCCACGATTTTCCGGGTAGAAGTCACATGTATTCCAGTACTGCTGAATGTATTTGATCGGAACCTCATTGTCAGAGAGAGTGAGGGCCGGTTGAAGGATGCATCTCATAAAGAACTCGATTAAAATGGCGAACTTGTCCTCAAAAAGTTGAGGACGGAGGTCAATATTGTGATTGTTGGGCTCGATGGGGAGGAAGACAATAGCTCGACTGTCTGCACCAGTCGACTGGACCTGGCTTTCATGGTTGTTTGATTCATGAGAAGCGGAAGACACCATTTTTGCAGGTTCGTGAGTTGTAGGTACGTTTGTTCTTGAGAGTAGTTTGAAGGCGTAAAAGGGTATTTGGTAGGGAAGATGGGTTTATATAGTGGGAGGGAGAGGGGTTGTTTGGTTTTCAAAAAATAATAAAATAATGGGGAAGGGTGATTATGGTGGCTGGCGTTTGGGTAAAAGGTGAAAGGATTGTAATCGTGAGCCGTAAAGACAGCTCACGGTCATAATGGTGCAGGTGGGGTAGGGACATGTGTCAACGTGGGGTTGATGGGAGGGTAATACGGAATGGTTTCTAGGGAACAGGCTGTTATGGTGTCAAGCGCGTGGGAAGGGTGACGTTTGGGATATTAGGGATAATTATTAAAAATAATTATTATCCCAAATGGATAACTCTAAAAAAAATATTCCCAACAAAAAATATTTAATTTAAAATTCCATCTAATTGGAAGATATATACTAATTACGAAGTTTTGGTCTTCTAAAAACCCATGTTGTATATTTTTTAGTCACAAAAGCTGCAATTTTGTATAATCTTAAAAAGGTTTGCAATTAAAGATGGGTTTTTGAGAGAAAATGAATTTGTCATGGAACAAGAGGGGCTCTGGTTGGTCATGACTTATGAGAGGGAACCAAAGAGTCTCTGGTTGGGTGTGACGAACAAGTTCATCATGTAAATGTTAGGTTTTGATGATACAGAGGCTCTGGGTCATCATATTAAACCCTTGAAATAAAAATATACCATTTAAGAGGAACTAGAGGGGATTTAGTTGAATGCAAGGGTTGAATTACTCCATAATATAGCATTTTTGGGGTCCAGAGACTTTGGATAGAGGAACTAGAGGCTCTGGTTGTGAAAATGCAAACTAAAAGAACCAAGGTATGAAACCAGAGGGTCTCTGGTTGAATTGAGATGCACAACCAGAGGGATGATAAGTTCATTTTGGATCCTTAAGGGTTTATGTGATAAGCATGACTCACCGTTAAATGATGCAAGGGGATGCAAAATGAGTAAAAACTCCCCCTAGAACCAATAGAGGAGAAAAATAAGGGGACCTATACAACCAGAGGCTCTGCTTGAGAAGGATGGTTTTAAAATATGAATACTAAGGATGGAATGTCTATGGGACCAGAGGGTCTCTGGTTCCAAAGACTCAGAATCCAGAGGCTCTGAGAGCCAGAAGCTCTGGTTGCATGAAGAATATAAAATTTAAGTGAAATGCAAGGAAAATGATAACAAATGAGGACCAAGTTGGGCCAGAGGGGATCTGGTCCCAAAGACTTGGAATCCAGAGGCTCTGGTTGCAAAATGAATGGAAAAACTAAGGAAAATGCATGACAAAATGGAGACCAACTTGGACCAAAGGGGCTCTCATCCCAAAGACTTGGAATCCAGAGGCTCTGGTCTATAGAACCAGAGGCTATGGTTGGGAAGGGGTACTTATTGAAAAACACCAAGTACCTTCTTTGGACCAGAGGGGCTCTGGTTCCAAAGAGAATAATTTTAGCCATATATAAACAAGTGATTCCAATTGTCTAGAGGCTCTGGTCTTTAGAACCAGAGGTTCTGGTTTAGAGTACTTGGTTATGAGGGCCATTCGAATATACATCACTTTTGGCATTACCTTGAGATATTGAGAATCTCTGGTTTGAAAGGATGATTTGCCTTAAGTGGTGAGATTCAACATACCCATCTTGCTGACAAGAAACATAAATATTTTCTCATCTAATGCTTTTGTAAAAAGGTCAGCAAGTTAAATCTCTGTAGAAACAAAATACATCTCTATTGTCCCCTTTTCTACATGATCATTAAGAAAATTATACCTGACATCAATGTGCTTGGTCTTGGAGTGTTGCACAGGATTTGCAGAGATGGCTATGGCACTTTTGGAGTCACAGAGGATAGGGATATTCTCATATTGAAACACATAATCCTTCAGCTGGGTTTTCATCCAGAGCACTTGTGAATAATAACTAGCAGCAGCAACATATTCTGCTTTTGCTGTAGATGTTGATACACAGTTCTGTTTTCTGGATGTCCAACTCACCAGCTTGTCCCCCAAAAGTTGGCAGCTTCCAGACGTACTTTTTCTATCAAGCTTGCAACCTGCATGATCTGTATCTGTATAGGCTATTAGATCAAAGACATAGTTCTTTAGATACAAGAGTCCCAATGAAGGTGTGCCCTTAAGGTATCTAAAGATCCTCTTAACTGCAGAGAGATGAGATTCTTTAGGATTAGCTTGATATCTTGCACAAAGACAAGTAGCAAACATAATATATGGCCTACCAGCTGTTATATACAAGGGTGATCCAATCATGCCTTTGTAGGTTGTTACATCTACAACTTTGCCTAATGGATCAGAAAACAACTTGGCTAGCCATTAGAGTTCTCATCAATGATGAATTTGAAAGGTTATATTTCTTTAGAAAGTCAGTCGCATATTTGGACTGATTGATGAAAATTCCTTCTAAAGTTTGTTTTATTTCTAGAGCAAGAAGAAACTTACTTCTCCCATCATACTCATCTCAAATTTGCTTTTCATCAGTTCTGAGAATTTTTTACAAAATTTGGAGTTAGTAGAACCAAATATGATGTCGTCCACATATATTTGGACAAGTAAACATATCACCTTTATGCTTTTTAAGAAAAAGGGTTGTGTCGATGGTACCTTTTTCGAATCCATTGGCTATGAGAAAGGTAGAGAGTGTTTCATACTAGGCCCTGGGTGCTTGCTTGAGCCCATAGAGAGCTTTGTCCAGAAAATATACATAGTTTGGATGCTTGGGGTTTTTCGAACCTAGGGGACTGCTGCACATAGACTTCCTCTTGGAGTTTGCCATTAAGGAAGGCAAACTTGACGTCCATCTGATAGACCTTGAAACCTTTGTGCGCTGCATAGGCAAGGAATATTCTGATAGCTTCAAGCCTAGCAACGGGAGCAAAGGCTTCATCGTAGTCTATCCCTTCTTCTTGGCAGTAGCCCTTGGCAACTAGCCTGCTTTGTTCCGTATAACAATGTCATCTTCATCCTTCTTGTTTGAAGACCCATTTGGTCCCAATAGCCGTTTTTCCTTTGGTATAGGCATGAGGGACCAAATGTTGTTCCGCTCAAACTGGAGTAGTTCCTCTTACATGGCGTCTATCCAATTTGGATCTTGTAAGGTTTCATAAATTTTCTTCGGTTCGATCATGCTTAGAAAATTCGCGAAGAGGCATTCATTGGCAGTAGCAGATCTCGTCTTAACACCGGATGATGGATCACCAATGATCTGGTGATGAGGATGGTCTTTTGTCCATTTGGTGTAAGATTGGGGTTCTGGAGTAACATGATGCAATTCTTCATTGGATGATGGAACTGCTTGCTCCCCCTCAAAGAGATCGTCTCCAGAGTTATGCTCTAGTTCTGAAGACACAGAAGAAGTAGATGGTGAGGTAACATGAGTTTCAGAAAGAGTTGTACCTTCAGCATTGGTGATCTCATGTATTTCATCGGCTCTGGAAGGTAGTTTTTCATTGGGCGCTTGTACAGCGACTGCATCTTCTTCGAATAGGTCTTCAAATAATTGAGCCAATTCTAATTCATTGGGTTTGTAGAGAGATGAATCAGAGGCTTCTTTTGTTAGCCTGAGTTCTGAACTGTTGTGTCCAAAAGTCATGGGTGATGCATCATCAAAGGACACATTGATGCTTTCTATGACGATCTTTGTGTAGCGATTAGCCCACAGAGGTCGATATGAAACATATCCAATGGTTTGGAGCACGAGGTTTCTGATTTGGACTTGTGAGAAGCCCGTTTTAACTTCCCCATCTCACAGGCTAAGCAGAGGTGGTCTTTTTCAAAATTGAGATCAGGAATCACCTTGACCAACTTATGTTTGGCTAACTTCTTCGAGACATTAAAATTCAGATGAGAGAATTTTTGATGTCATAACCAATTTTTTTCACTCCTATGGGAGACAAGGCAGAGAGTGTCTTGACCCACAGAAGATTGGAAATCCAGAAGATAGAGATTTCCTTCTCTCTTGGCCTTGATGATGGTTTGACCGGGTTTCGTTTCGATGATGCAGAAACCTTTGTGAGATCGTACTTCCAGACCTTTGTCACAAAACTGACTGATGCTTAATAGATTGTGCTTCAAGCCTTCAACATAAGCCACCTTTGCGATTGATATGTTTCCCTTGATGAAGGTGCCATATCCCTTGATTGTTCCCTAGTCATTGTCTCCAAAAGTCACGGAGCCTCCAGATTTTTCGATAAAGGAGGACAGTTGACTTCTATCACCAGTCATGTGCCTGGAGCAACCTGAGTCCATGTACCTGGAGCAACCTGAGTCCATGTACCATGGTTGCACATGTTGGTCCTGCAAGACAAATTAAGGGGTTTTGGGTACCCATTTCATGATGGGTCCTCGTTTGTTAGTAGGGGATTTGACATCCTCTTTTTCATCAGCTGTCTTGGATTTGGGCTGATTTCCTTTGCCCTTAGCCTTTGTAGGCTTGGGCTTCTTCATTTTTTCATGAGTTTTAACATTTTTTATATCTATAAACATGCTCAGAAAAAATGCAGCGATGGTTTATCATATGATTCCTTAGATTTTGTAAAAGAGTTAAACACTGATAGGTGGGAGTTTTTGGATAAGTGCGTTTAACAAATTTTTTATTAGAAGAATTGGAAGTAAAAACAGAAGAAAAATGTTATGTCCTAGTATTGGTTGTTTTTACAAACTTCCTATCTAGTGCATAATTTTTATTTTGAGGGGGCAGACTCGGGTTTTACTTCTTTTTTGAGGAGTGGTTGAGGCTTCCTCCCTTTAGCTGGAGGAGATGAAAAATGAAGGTTATAATTTTCAGAAGCAGGCCACCTTTGTTTCTGTTCAGGAGTAAACTTTATAAATTTAGACCAAAGGGTCGGGTCTTGTGAAGTTTCCTTGGCAGACTTATCCTTTTTCAGTTTTCCTTTTTCTTGGTCTGAAGAATTTTTTGCTTTTACGCACAAGTCTGGGAGGTCAGATTTCATTGGGATTTTCAAAATTTGCAGTTTCTTATCCACAATTATTTCTGGCGATTCACAGATTATTTCATCTTCAGAGTCAGAGTCAGAATCAAGAAAGTCTCTTGCAGATTTCTCAAAATCAAAATTTTCTTGAACGTTTTTGGGAGAGAGAGGTTCTGAGGTTGAAGGTTCAGAATAGTCTTTTGGGAGTTCCATTGCTTCTGATTTCTCAGATGAATTTTCAAGGTTACTTGAATTATTCATCGATCCCTCAGATGATGGTACCTTACTAAGAAGTTCTATTCCATCGGTAGCACTTGTTGATGAACTTGTGGAGTTGATAACCAGAGGCTCTGGTTTAACCATGGGGTTTCCATCGGTATCTGGTTTTGAGGCATCATCCTTTTCATCAGATTTCTTACTAGTGCTATACTCATAAACCACATTTTCAAAATCTTGCATCGAGAAAAAAAATTCCATCGACTTTTACTCTTTTGAAAGTTGCTTTGGGTTTTGGAGAAAAGTCGGGTTTTTTAACACAACCAAGTTTAAAAGCGGATTCAAGGGTGGATTTTTCTTGTTCTCGATGAAAGAGTCAAGATCATTGAATCTGATTCCTTGGGAATCGGTTTGGCCATTAAGTTTTTGATAGACGTTTTGGGCATCTTTATATTTCTTCATCAAAAGTTCATTGGTTTGAAGCTTCTGATGAAGAATCTCCCTTTCTTTTTGAAAGAAATCTTTAAGAGCTACTAAGTTTAGTCTTTCTGTGACGAATTCTTTCAAGGCTTTCACCTTCTTCTCTAAATCTTTAGAAGATCTTCTTGTTCAGATCCATCAGTTTCTCTTCTTCTGATTTTTTAAGAGATGCAATGCGGGTTTTATCTTTTACTAATTCAGTTTTTTCTTCAGTAAAAAAAATTAGTCTCTCTTTTGTAGAAACTAACTTCTTTTTCAACTTTTAACCTTTTAGATTTTTCAAATTTTAATTTTTCTTTTAATTTAAAAAAGTCTTCTGAAAGTCTTATGACCTTTAACTCTAACTCAGATGGAGTAGAGTTGGTTTCATCGTGGGAAGAATCATATACCTAGTCATCAGAGTCAGAAGTGGATTCTGCATTGGACTTGGCCATCAGACATATGAGTGTCTTGTCTTCTTCATCAGACGAAGAATCGGACACCCAATTTTCTTTCTCAGCCATCAGGCTTCTTTCTCTCGGATTGTACTTGTATTTTTGTACTTGTATTTATTCTTGTAATAGTCTGTATCCTTGATCATACGTCTTTTGCATTCTTTCGAAAAATGACCTATCTTCTCGCAAGGGTAGCAACGAAGACCATCTTTCCTTTCGTCTCCTCCTTCTCTTCTGTCTTCTCTCCTCTCTTCTCTTCTTTCATCTCTCTGATGAAATCTAACTGTTTTTTGTCCATAGGATGGCTGATATCTCTCCCTTCTAGAGTCTCTTCTGTTGTCCTTTTCAAAGGGCTTGTTGACAAACTTTTTCTGGAACTGTTTGGTTATTAAGGCAAGGGATTTGGCAAATGCCATGAGATCATCATTAGATTCTGATACTTCTTCTTCAGATTCCGATTCAACTATCAAGGCCTTCTTGCTCTTCTTCTTGTGTTTTTTAGAAAAGCTCCTTGTAACCTCTTTTTCTTCTGATACCAAGGCAAGAGGTCCACCGATGGACACCTTCCTCTTCAAGATATCTTGCTCTTGGGCAGCAAGTGTTCCATATACGTCATCAAGTGACCAACTGTCTAAGTCTTGATTTGCTTGTAAAGACATCGACAGTTGAGTCCACTCATCACCGRGACTTTTGAGGAAAAGAACATTATTTTCCTCTTTGGTCCTTGCAATGTTGTTTCTACAGCATTCATTTATCAAGGTATTGAAACAATCATACGTCTTCTGTATCGATTCATCAGGCAATGCTTTAAAGTTCATATATTCGTTCAAGCATTGCGCCCTTCGATTTTTCTTCCTTTTAGCGCCTCCCTCCAGTTGGCTTGTCAATTCATCCCATATCTCCTTAGCCGTGGTACATGCATCCAGAGATTGGAAAATTTCATTGGGAATAACCATTATTATCAGCCTCTTGGCCTTCCTGTCTGCCTCTACCCTCTCTATGTCGTCTTCATCCCAGTTGCTCTCATCCTTCACTATATAATAAGCGGCAACTTCCGTGGTAGTGCTTGTTCCAAGAACTCTTGGAACAAGAGTTTGAGAAATATAAGGGTCTTCCATCACTGATCTGAGGAGATTTCTGTCCATCTCATCTAGAAAAATTCACCATGCGTATCCTCCATTGCGAATACTCTTCACGTTGAAGAGTTGGAGGTTTGATGAGGGAACCAACACTGTATGTAGAATTTCAGTTGGCTATTGAAGAGATTTAAAAGAGAAGAAGAAAATTTAAGAATGGAGAAAAATTGAGAGATTTGAATACTCAGATTCAAATTGATCGTTTTGATTGAAAAATCAATCAATTGGCTCTGATACCAATTGTTGATCCCAGATCTCTCAATATAACACGAAGTTTATGTTATGAAACCTAAATCTATCGTATTAATGAAGAACAGTGAAGAACAACTTATAAAATATTCAGGAGAATATGAAGCTTCAAATGATGTCACTATAATAACTTTAATGAGAAAGAATAAACAATTTACAAGACATATGATAGCTATTTATACTAGCAATCTAGTCTAAGAGATAACAATCTAGTGAAAAGATATCTATGAGATATTCTAGGAAACGATATCTATCTAGAATTTAGGAGTTATTTCTAACTACCTTGCGTAACTGAATTCCAGCTGTCGATGAGTCATCTCCAACTGTCTTCTAGGTAGTATGTTCAACCAGGAGTCTTTACGTTTCTGCTTTACTTGGATATCTCTGATTGAACTCTTGTTGAATCTGCTAAGTGCTAATTACCAGAGGGGTGATGGAGATGCATTGTTCATCGCACCTATGGACCAGCACTTAGGTCTTTTCCAACTCTTCTTCCATCAGTCCTCTGGACTTCCATACTTGTACATTTTTCATTACTTTTACAATAAGAATTATGGGGTCCAACACTAATGCTATAGGATTGGCAGTTACCTTCTCTGGCTTCAAGGTTTCATAGACTTCATGAATATCAATTCATGTCAAGGATTTGTTGTGCTTAATGTGATTAGCAAAAGACTTCCACTCCGGCTGAAGGTTGCTCAGAAATTTCACATTAATCTCAATCTTTGTCTTACCGATAACATTCTTTGTTAGTTCATTCAGCAGTCTAATAAACCTTTCATATATATCATCCAAACTCTCTCCTTCCTTGGCTTTGTAATCTTCATAATTTGTAATGCAGTTTGTTATCTTCAATTGAGTTCCCACCTTAGAACCCATCATGATCTTCTCAATTTGATCCCACATATTCTTACCTAATTCTTTGTAGCTATCAATACTTGTGTAAATTTCATTAATCAAAGCTTGCATCATGAATGATTTACACAGAATATTACCTCTTGCTCTTCTCTTCTCATTGTCATTATACTTAGACTTTTCTTTGGGTCTCAATGAAGCAGGTGTATTTCTTTCAGGTACAGCTAGCACTTCTAGCCAAAAAGTCACTGGACCTTCAGTCAAAGATTCCATGATTTCATCACTATACTCATGTCTTGCGATAAAACCTAGAAATCTATCTTTCCACTACGAATAGTCTCCTCTGAACAAAACTGGTGGTTTTGTGTCAGGGCCTATTGACATTGCCTCTCTTGACGTCATTATCACTGAATGATTGCCTTGATCTTCTTACAATTTACAACACAGAAAAATCAGAATATCTCCCAACCTTGGAAGAAAATCGCTTAACTCTTGTTGAATATCACCAAACAAGGATATCGGACAACAAGAATATCGCCCAATACAAATATCACCCAATCAAATATCGACCAACACTTAGAAGAATACCGCTGACCACGAATACCGCCCAAAGTAGAAAATCACTTGGACAAATATTGCTTAAAGCTTGAGCGATATACTCGGAAATCGGGTAACACTTGCACGATATACTTAGAAAATCGATTAACTATTGCACGATATAGCCAATACACTTAACACATGAGCGATATTAACAGAAATCGCTCAACAAACAAGTGATATGCACGAATATCTTTCACCAAGTTCTTTCCACAAGCGATATACCAAACCAAATTGGACAAGCCTATCAAGAACTTCAATGAGCGATGTTCTTGAAGGAAATCGGCCAATACAGATCTTCAACAAGCGATATCTGCAAATCTGACAGATTGTTGAACAGATTCAATCAAAATTTCACAAAACTCAACCAAATTGATTCAAACAAATTACAAACAAGTTTTGTAAACAAAAACTTGCTAAAAAGAGATCAAAATGGTCAATTTGATCAAAATTGATCAAAACTTCATAAATCAGTCGATCACCAAAACTCAAAATTGGTTACTGAATTCATCTAAATAATGAATTGAACAATACAAAACAGTCACAAATGGTTTTAGATCAATTCCCTATCAAAATGTGAATCAAAACTCAAAGAGAAATCGATTTTGAATTCAAGAAATATGGATTGAAATGTGTTCAACAAGAACAGTTCAAGAAACTTCAAATTCAATCAAATATTCAAACAAATCTGTTTCAAATTTGATCTTTCTGGTTACTGTAACTAGCTCTTATACCAATTGATGTTCCCACTTTACAATCATTCAATCACAATCAAGAAGTTCACATAGATTAATAATGGCAGGATTAGAGAGTAGAGAGAATTTTCTTCAAAGATTAAAGTGTATTGATCTTCAAAGTTACAAATGCTTCAAGAGTTACGAAAGATTACAATGCACATACCAAAGTTACTACCAAAGTTACAAGCAAACTAGAATTACTAGGAAATAAGCTTGAATACAATACAGAAAATTAAAACCCAACATTAACTAATCCCACGATACCTTGAAGATTATAGTTAGAAGAATCCCCAGTAATCCTATGGAAACTTAAACCTGCAACCTATGTCATGATTGCAGCGAAATTGGTGGTCACATACTCCACCAATTTTGGTTAGATCCAACAAATTATAGTAGCACCAGAGATCTTTCGACTTTATACCAAATTATACCAAAATCCACCCAACTATTGTCGAGCTTCATTTTAGTATGCATCAACTGTTGTTTTTGATCCAGAAAACTTCAATAACTTACTTATAACAACGGCAACAGTTGGTCGTTGCAACCATGAGGCCTCAATACATATGCGCATAAACAACCAAACTAAATGCAGAGTAGGAGTAGCAGCAATCAGTGACAGATCAAGAACCTTGAATGACCATGGGACACATTTAACTAACATAATTATAAAAAATTGATGTTTAAAACCAAGGTACAATATCATTAAAAATAAGAAGCAAATTACATTCTCAGATCGTTCATACGAGCTTTCATCTTCTCAATGTGATTCATCACATCTTCGTTTGTAACATTGGCAACTCCTTTTTCTTCTACAGCAGAACTTACACAAGAATCATAAAAATCATCACAAATTCGATCACGCAAATCTGACTTTACAAGCTCTATTGCAGAAAAACAACTCTCAACTGTTGCGGTTGCAACCGGTAAAACTAATGCTAACTTCAATAATCGATAAACCAAAGGAAACGTAAGATGTAGTCTTGTTTCCACCATCACTCTAGCAAGATCAGATATACCTTTCAAATTGGCAAATCTTTCATCTTGTTGCACGCTGTCAATGTAGAGGTAAAGTTCAGGCTCAAGAGTTACCTTTTCCACACAACTAAAATCATCTGGATACAACTCAGTCAGCCTTAGTAGCTTTGATGGATTGAAGTCACAAAATGAGTCACGTGGATTCAAAGCCGCCATACAAATAAGCAATTCAGAACTTACCCCACTAAATCTATCATCGAACTCTTCAATTTGCATATCCACAATTGTGTTAAAACAATGGAACTCGTAATAATGCCTATAGGTGATATTGGTCTTTTGTCTTGGTATTTTTGGATTAACATATTCATCATCCAAGTTCAACATTTCTATATCATGTTTTTCACTAAAAGAAGAGGTCATCTTCAGAAGTGAATGAAACCCATCAACTTTGAACTTTTGCAATAACTGTTTGGTTGATTTCACCAATGAAATAGCATTCAAGATATCTTCATCTCTTCTTTGAAGAGCTTGTGATAATAAATCTGTGACCCCCAAAATGTGCAACATCAAGTGCAAGTAAAACACAAAATCAAATGATTGGAAATATACTTGAAGATCATATGCTTTACGTTGACTGAAAGGATTAACACCTACCTCTTCTACATATGCAAGCACCTCAACGACAGACGGAAACAGATCAACCAAATACAAAAGTGTTTTGTAATAAGACCCCCAACGTATATCTTCAGGTTTTACATGAGAAATCTCTTGTTTTAACCCACTTTCAGTTTCAATTTCACCATTACCGATCGCTTCTTGCACTTTTTCTCTTTGACTTTCTCGAATCATATCTTTTGGTTTGCAAGAAGCACAAACCGCATTGATCATAACATCTATCATGTCAAAGAACTTTCCAACTTCAAGGTGTTCTTTTGCAACTGTCACAACAACAGACTGAAGTCGGTGAGCAAAACAATGAACGTAATATGCTAAGTTGTTTTCTCTCTTGACTAAAGTTTTCATACCATTGAACCCAACATGCATATTGCTTGCTCCATTGTAACTTTGGCCTCTAACCTTTTTCAAACTCAATCCATATTCAACAAATAAAGATTCAATGGCAGATTTAAGAGATAAAGCATCTGTCTCCATCACATGAACAAAACCAATAAATCTTTCTTTAACAATCCCGCATGTAACATATCGCAAAACCACAACCATTTGTTTCCTCTTAGGTATGGCATTAGACCCATCAACTAACAATGCAAAAACATCATCACTAATTTCTTCAGAAATGGCTTTGAGTACTTCTTGTGCAAAGCAATGAACAATATCTTTCTGAATAGTTGGAACAATATCCCAAGAAAGATCATTCATATCAACTTCCCTAGCCATGGAAGGAGTAGAGCTAGGTTCAGGATTATTATGAGAGACATTTCCATTTGAAGATTCTCCACCAATACCACCACCATCGGGTTCGGATGTTGATACTTTCCTTTTCAGAAATCTTTTCATTATTCTAGTGAAATAAGACATCAATCAGAAAGTAATTACTGACAATTTACATTTTCCCAATTGACAAACCTTAAATTAACATTTTCGAATTAACAAACACTAACAATTAATAATCAACGATAAACAAATTGATTTTCAGCAAACCCAACTTTAATGAACACTTTTGCTATTAACAAACCCTAGACAATTAATAATAAAGAAATAACAATTAACAATAAAGAAATAAATAACTAATTATTAACAAATAATAACAGATTTGAAAATATAAAATATACCTGAAATTGTCGTTGAAGGAGGGCTGTCAGTCAGGGATTCGCCATCAGCCAAGAGTCAGGGGCACGACAGAGCTAAATAACTTTACTTGCCCTTAAAGGGGCCTGCCTGCTGTAGCAATGCAACAGATTAAGCATGATGAGATATGCCACTAAAAGATCAAAAATTAGATAAGACTATGCATACATGTGTGTAAGGTTGTTTATGAAATAATCTTTTGAGCAAACAGATATGATATTGTAACGATATCTGATATTCAAAATAAACCAGAAGACACATATATAAATGTCTATTACATTGATTTGTTCTAGTAAAACATCGTAAATCAGTGTTTCATGAATCACATCCAGAACATAATCAAAATGAGCTAATTTCATCATCCTTTGTAAGATTAAATACTTCCTTTAAAGATACCAATAAATCATGATTACTCATAAAGAAACTTGACATTGGCCTAAAAGAGGTGCACATTCAGAAAATAACATGAAGGATTTTGTCCTAAACCAAATGATTGTTTCCAACACCATGATGACTAAAACACAACATACATCTTGGCACTCCAACTGTAATGGAATTGAAAGTGAAGCAAAGTGATATAGAAATCTTGGCTAAATTCCAATCTCATGCCACATTCCATGACCTACTTCACAAACACATTTGGGGTAGAGTGCCTTTGAACTATTTTCATATTAAGAATTGGTATTGTATAAGGACGCTAACACTTGCTGCACATTTTAGAGACAGCATTCTGCCATATCTGCACGTGAGACTGATTCTTCACCAATAAATGTACCAATGTCATAGGAAGAAATGAAGAGTTGAAATGTGGCATTCTGACCATGTATATGTTTTTTAATTAATAAAATATGTGGTTAAAACTTCCAACCAATGCAATTGAAATTGAAATTGAAATTGTATTACAGTTTGTAAGCACACAAAAAAAACAAGAATCCGAATGACGACCAGATCATATAGGTTGAACCAAAAAATAATAACCGTCACTAAACCCTAAAACAGAGATATAGTACGACAAATCAGTAAACCCTAACACATGTTAGAGATAGTACGACAAATCAGTAAACCCTAAAACAGAGCTAGTACGACAAATCAGTAAACCCTACCGGATGAGCACTGAGCAGCAGGGGCGTGGGGTCTGAGTAGCGACCGGAACTCTGGAGCCGGGGGCGGTATGTGGTATTCGGACAGAGGCCGTGACTTGGTGAAAATGTTGAGCACTGTATAAGACTAGGTATATACACATGGATTTTGAAACTAAAAACTCCAAATGAAAATCCTATTTCATATTTTCCTTTTTTTTGCTGTCATTTTTTGTGTCTATATGTCGTTATATATAATATTTGTCAAATAAAGTATTAGGGTTGAGTTTATGTGAGATTATGTTATCTATACTACTTTATTAAGCAAATTTACTAAATGTCTTAATTGCACAAAGTACTACTTATTTATGCATAAAGTCTTAAAAGTTTACAACTTTAACAGCATAAGGTATCACTCCTCATTTCGCCACCCATCGTTATCAGTTATCATACCGTACAACTCAATTTCACAGCCCCCAGGCGACGATTCCTTTTCTCGAAGACTACTATTCAGGCGACGATTCTTTTTCTCCAAGACGACTATCCAGGCCCCCTCCCTCTCTCGAGATGCAGGTTTTATTTATGTTATGCTATGCTGTTAAAATCGCGATATATTGGCGATATATCGGATATCGCTCCCAAAAAAAATCGGAACTCAAATATCGGGAACGATATTATCGGCGATATTTTCCGATATTTAGCGATTTTTAGCGATATTTTGAGGTAAAAATCGGGCCGATATACCGATTTTATAAGGTTTAAAAATTTGGGCTGATAACTTATTTTGTTATTTCATGGGCCTAATTTTTTGGGCTGATAATTTAAATTTCTTATTCCATGGGCCTAATTTTTTGGGCTGATAAATTAGGTCTGAATCTTTCCACAACGTCTTCTTCTTCTTCACGTTCAACTTCAGTCTCGACTTCTTCACGTTCAACTTCAGTCTCGACTTCTTCACGTTCAACTTCAGTCTCGACTTTTTCTTCACAAATCACACTTCGACTTCGACTTCAACTTCAGTCTTCAGACTTCGACTTCTTCAGTCTTCAGACTTCGACTTCGACTTTAAGTCTCGACTTCTTCTTCACACTTCAGTCTCGACTTCTTCTTCACACTTCAGTCTCGACTTCTTCAGTCTTCAGTCTTCAGTCTCGACTTCTTCAGTCTTCAGTCTTCAGTCTCGACTTTTCTTCACACTTCGACTTCAACTTCAGTCTTCAGACTTCTAAACTCTAATTAATGCATATTATATATATAATTCTAAGAAATATTATGTTAACCGCTATTTCCGATATATCATCGATATATCACCCATATAACCAATATATCGAATATCGGTCCTGACCGATATTTCGTATTCTGACCGATATAACAGCATAGATGTTATGTTATTGCTCCTTCGGTTCCTCATACGATTCATCTTGCTATTCAGGCGCCCTCTCGCTCCATCGATTTAGGGTTTCTTTGATAAAAGTTGTCTGTAAAGGTACTCCATCGATTTAGGGTTTTTTCGATCCTTTCTGTCTGATTTCTTTTGACGGAAGTTGTGTGTCCATTTGGTTTGATCCTTTCGATTTCATTGATTTCTTTGATAATTCTGTTCATGTTATGCTTAATTCATTGTTGTTGATGCCGATTAACATTTGATTTTTCTTGTTGATGCAGCTTAACATAATGTCAATATCAGCAAGTAGTAAGTAGAGGTCCATTTGGTTCAATCCTTTTGATTCTTGAGCAATTCAAAAGTTGTCTTTCAGGACTGTTTAGCAAAAGAAAATCGCCAACAAATATTTTTGTGTTTAATAAGGTAATATTCTTCATGCTTATCGTGATTCTTCCATTAGAGATYCCTTTATTCTAATCTAAAAGTGCACTTCCTAAGAGATTTGATWCTATTTGGTCCTTTCGGTTTCTTAATGCGTTGTTGTTGATGTTGATTAACATAATGTCAATATCAGCAAGTATTAAGTAGAGTTTTATTTCTTTGACGGAAGTTGATTGTCCATTTTCCCTTGCTCCTATCTCCAATCTGTTTTTGTATGCTTATACATTTTTTGTAGATTCCTTCGATAGTTGATTTCTCTATTACATATACATTGGGGGTGCTTTGTATTTGAGTAGCCGGCTTTGAGTAGTCGGCATGATCAAATACATTCTAATCTTTATTTTCTTATTTAGATTTTATGCAACACTAACTTTTAAATGATATTACATATTTGGACATGAGGTGCTTAGTTTTAAGGTATTGCTAATGTTGCTCTTTATGCCTCCTGTTTTGGGTCTTTTCTATGCTTTGTGTTTTTAGCATAAACTGGTCTTTTGTTATAAAAACCGGTGAAATAGAATTAAAGTTGGAACTTTGTGTGTGGAGGGGGGGGGGGTTTCTGGTGTTAGTTTAAACTGTATTGTTGATCACTTTGGGGTTCTTTGTGTTTTCATGTAAATATGACTTTTTGTTAGAAGGGGATATAAGCATAATGATATTTATGTTTCGTAGATTAGTTTACGTATTAGATGGGTTGGCAATTTCAGGTAAATTTTGGATCTTTGTGGAGTTTGTTTAAATTGGTTTGTTACGTGAAAACAGAGATGCAGACATATTGTTCGTAACTTATTGGAGACAAAAATGGGATGATGGTAAATTTTACAAAGGTGGTGCAGGTGTTCCTTCATCTTTATCTAGCTTTTACAAACTGTTTCATTCATCTTTTTCTAGCTTTCCATCTTGGTAGCATTTCTTCTTTTTCCATGTAGCGGATAGATCTTTATTTTCATCTGGTGTTTAATCACTCATAATTTTTTGAAAAAGGTTTAGGCTTGAATCATATACATGATGGTTCGAGTATTGAGGTTTAAGTTTTGTTTTTTATACTTTGATTAAGATGCACAATCAGTGATTTTAGTAATTGTTTTTGGAGTTTTAAATCGAATATGTTTGGATGATGCTTATTCTTTGAATCTGGCATGCTTACATTTTCAGGATGCCACAATGGTGGTGAAGAGATGCAAAAGAATAGAACCACGTAAAATATAGGAAATGTGGAGCACTTAGGAGTAAGCACTTCCTTCTCTTTCCCACATGTGTGTGCCAATTAAAGTACTTTTGTTGGTTTATCTCATTATCTTTTTCTGGACATTATATATAAGCTTCCAGTTTTTGTATAAAACAGTTTCCCTACACAAGGATAAGCTTGCCTCTTTTAGTTTAACTTAAAAGTGTATTAACCTCACGATAGTTTGTATGTGTTCTGACGTGATGCAAATTTATATCTCAGTCCCTGAATTTGTTGCTTACAACTTTTATTAGACCTCATGGTTCAACAATTGTCTTTAACAATTTAAAAAGTTTTCGTTTATTTGTTTGTCTTTATCTAATACTAAAGAGCGGCTAACGTTTGGATTATAGTTTGCTTATATCTTGTCTTTGCCATTCTGACAGTTTCTTATATCATGTCTTTGGTTTATAGTTTGCTTCTTTGGTTATACTACTTGCCCCTCATACATGAAGTTGATCTGCAGGATGGGTATGTTTCAAACATGGCTAAAGCTCTTATATTTTCGCTATTTATTAGTAACTAGCAGATCGTTGGTTTTAGTTGGCGTCCATCTTATAGTTTTCTGAATGACTATTAAAAATGTTATTTATTTTCTGCAGTCATTTTGTCCCAAATCTAATGAGAGTTTGAGAAAGCACACCAAGTAAATCCTTTGTTTTTATTCCAACTTTCACCCTTAGCTTCGTGGTTGATTCATGAAGGAGTAGCTTATACCTTCCTCTCATGCAGGCATATCTGGATTATCCTTATGGTAACTTATGAAAGGGTGTTTGATTGGAGGATCGCAGGTAGATGGAGGTTTAGGGCCTTCTACCATTAAAACACAGCTGCTATAGGTGCAAATTGCATTGTTGCTGGGAGTTCAGTGTTTGGAGCTGCAGAACAAGTGTGAATGAAGCCCAAAAATATTTATTAATTTAGCATATACAAGATATAAAGTTTCCCAACGTGATGTACAATTTTATACCGCGAACATGATAAATTTGGGAATTGCTATTCTAATTCGCTTTCTTACATTGTATAATCGTAAAGCTAGCTTTGTTAGATGTATTGATAAAATTGAGGTGGACTACTAAACTACTTGGATTTACCTGGCTTAAGTCCTGTCTCATACTCAGTCTGAGGTTTATTCTTTTGGTTTGGTTCATTTCATATGGATTAAAACTTTAGTTCTATCCTTGTTTTTTTGGTTTGACAACATGGACTTTTGTAAAATACTGTGCTATTTTGCTGTTTGGGGGTTATAAGGATGATCTAAATAGTATGCCTCTTGTAAAGAAATTGGTTGTCATCATAGTAGTTTAAGATAGCAGAATTAAATGGAGAAAGCTACTGTTTTGGAAGTCTGTTGATAATTGTGTGATTGGGAAGGCTGGCTGCTGGTACCTAACTGTTTGAAACCATAATGGATTCATAAGCTCTATTATGGATTCCTGTTTTATTTGGAAATCTGGGATTTGGTATAGAGTTTTTGGTGATCAATTGATGCAGCTCACCAGCTATTCCTATGCTGCATCCATAAGGGATTTTTTTACTGTAATTGAATGGAGAAGGAAATTACAATATTACGGTCCATGCAATGAAAACAATTTTAATGTTTTTTTGGATTCAAATTGGCAAATGGGAGATTGGTATTGTTTCTTATGTGAACAACTGATGCAGCCAACCAGCTACCTTATGCTGCATCATCAAGGAAAGTCTCAAATTGCAAAGGATATGCATGTAAAAATGGATTTCCACCAGTGATGGACATTGATAAAAGATAAAGTTTGGAATCGTAATGCTTGGATTCCAATTAATAGTAATAGAGTTTGGAAAAGCTATCAATCTTATTGCTTGGCTGAGTTTGTATCGACTGTCTACCATCTTTTGATGTCATGTGTTTGAAACAGTCATGTCCACTGTCACACCCCGCTAAAGCGGAATCACGAGATGTAACAGGAAAGCGAGTCATAGCAACAGTTCATAAATAACACTATTTCAAGTTGTTCAAAATAAAATGATTCATCGACATAACAGGAGTTAGAATTTACACAACGTTCACAATTGCATCAAAAACTTGACTTAATCGATCTTGGCTCAAGTATGCTCCCTTAAAATCCAAACCACTCACTTAGAACCTGAAAAGCATGGAAATA
>NC_037537.1:10673708-10675199 GCF_001531365.2 Cynara cardunculus var. scolymus | reverse complement strand
AAAACAAATAAGAATTTTGATTCCAGCAAGCTAACATGACGGGAAATCCTATTCAAAGATGCATGCAAGATTCAATCATCCAAGAATATGATCGGACCTCACATGCAAGAACTCTCTTCTTCTTTCCTAGGGACTAAAGAATCTTGGGTCACAGATTATCATCCCAACGAAGACACATGCATGTCTTTGATGAATGAGATCCTCTTTAAATCCCATAAATCTTACTCAAATAATCAAGTAGGGAAAAGAATAACGAGTTTCGAACAACTAAAGAGAATAAACAACTTTTTTTTAAAACATACCTTTTCTTGGTCGAATGATACGAACAAATCTCAAGAACAGCAGAAATCTTCGAGCTTTGCAAGGAGATGGRATCGGTTGGAAGGTGATGAATGATAGAGTGAGAGAAACGAAATGGCTGGAAATTTTGAAGAATGAAGAATTTTTAAAAGAGAAGGGGGTATTTATATGGGGCTATAATTAAAGAAGTGGGCCGACTCTAAAGGCCCAAGCCCAATAAGGCTTTTATTTACTAAATATAAGGCCCCAATAAATACAACAAACAAAACAATTTTGACAAAAGATTTTTTTTAAAACTCCATTCTTTCAAAATAATAATAGGCAACCAAATATAAAAGATTGGAACTTAGGAAATTTGGATTTTAAGAAGAACGAGACGAAAATATCAGCTTTATTTTTATGTGAAATATTTCAAGATTATTTGGCATTGCACGAACTAACTTGGTTAGTTACCGTCGAAACATGATCTAATCAGACTAATTAAACAAGACGATCTCTAGTCATCGAGGCTAAATCCTAAAAAGACTTAGTTTTTAATCAGGATCCTGTAATAAAGTGCTAACCTGAAATCACACAATGTAGAGTTGTCACAGTCTCCCCAATCCAGAAAAATTTCGTCCTGAAATTTAATCGTAAAAAAAATCCAAATCATGATTAGCTTGAGAACAGGTGAGGATACTTGTTTTTCATGGAGTCTTCCCTTTCCCACGTGTACTCCGGTCCATGCCTTGAGTTCCAATGAACTTTTACTATGGGAATTCTGTTACGCTTCAACTGCTTAACTTCCCTATCCATGATCTCTATGGGTTTTTCAACAAAACGCAGTTGATCGTTAACTTGCACATCTTCCAGTGGCATTACTTGAGTTTCATCTGTTATGCATCTTTTGAGATTCGATACATGGTATGTATCATGGATAGCGCTTAACTCCGAGGGCAAATTTAGTTTGTATGCCACTGGTCCAATCCTTTCTGCTATTTCAAAGGGGCCAATACAACGAGGGCCCAGCTTGCCTCTCTTTCCAAAACGCATCACTCCTTTCCATGGTGAGACCTTTAGAAAAACTTTATCGCCTTTCTGGAACTCTAATGGTCTCCTCCGATTGTCAGCATAACTTTTCTGACGATCCCTAGCAGCCTTGAGTCGATTTCTGATTATTACAATCTTATCAGTGGTCTCTTGGATAACGTC
>NC_037537.1:10670015-10673608 GCF_001531365.2 Cynara cardunculus var. scolymus | reverse complement strand
AGGTAGAGAAAAATGAATGAGAGAAAATAGAAAATTCATTGTAAACACATAGATTCAGATACATCTTATGAGAGTCGATTAGGGTTCTTGAGAGTTTGTAATTTTCCTTTCAATAAAGAAAGTGTCATCGATTTCTATTTCATCTTCTTCTTCTACAAATTTCTCTTGAATTTCCTTATTAAATTGTTCTATTGTCAGATCTGGGTTATAACACCAGCCAAGGGCAAGAAAGATCTAAGGCTAAGATATCAACCAAAGCAAAATCAACCACTAAGGCTGTTAAAGCAACCAAGGTGAAGAAAACCACTGGAGCCTCCTCTTCAGGCTCAGTGAAGACAACTACTAATGCTAAGCCTTTAGTATCAAATGTTGTAGTTCCCACCACTGAAGCCTCTTCATCAGGCTAAGTGAAGACACCCACTAACTCTATCTCACTAGCGTCAGAGGTTGTTCCTATTTCCACTAAAACCGCTCTAGGTTTAGTGAAGCCGTCTGCTAATGCTGGTTCTTCAGCCTCAGTAGATGAAGCCTCTAACATTGCTGGACCCAAATAGATGGGTACCAAAAGCATTTTTAAAATTTTTTCTTGTGCAATAAGTCAAAGGCATATGGTATCTAGATAGTGGATGCTCAAGGCACATGACCGAAGACAAATCCCTGCTCATTAACTACAAGGAAGAAAGAGAACCTTTCGTGACCTTTGGAGGTAATGGAAAAAGATATACCATAGGTTTTGGTATATTAACCAACGGTGCAACCACATTCAAGCGTGTTGCATACGTTGAAGGACTGAAGCACAACCTCCTCAGCATCAATCAGCTATGTGACAAAGACTACACAGTGAAATTCTCCAAGAGTTCATGCTATGTCTATGACAAAGATGATAAGGTTGCCTTGACCGGTTCTTGTCTAGAGAATGTCTATATCATCAATATGGATTCTTCTATCACTGAGAATAGTTGTTTCTTCTCTAAAGCCTCGTCAGACATCAACTGGCTGTAGCACAAACGGCATCTCACCTTAACTTCAAGACACTCAGTGAGTTGTCTAGAAATGATCTAGTCACTGGTCTTTCTCAACACTCCTTTGCAAAGTAATCTCTTTGCTCAGCATGTGAGAAAGGAAAACAAACAAGAGCTAGCTTTAAATCAAAGCAAATATCTTCAGTGACATCGCCTCTTCAGCTACTGCACATGGATCTCTTTGGTCCTGTGAACGTGCAATCTATTGCTGGAAAGAAGTATACACTCGTCGTTGTTGATGAGTATTCCAGGTATACCTGGGTCTTCTTTTTCAGATCCAAAAATGAAGCACCTGAAGATATCAAATCGTTCATCAAGAAAATAGAGAATCTGTATATGCAATAAGATCAAATCCAGAATGCTTAGGATAACAGAGACCCAAGAATTGAGTCCCTTTTAGGTATCGAAAGATTATTTCTATAGTTGAAATGTGAGATTCCTTAGGATTAGCTTGATACTTAGCACATAGAAAAGTGGCAAACATTATGTCTGGTCTACTAGCCATGAGGTACAATAGTGATCCAATCATTCCGCAATAATTCTTAACATCCATCGGTTTTCCAGATGGGTATGTGTCAAGCTTGGTCCCCATTTCAATTGGTGTTCTCATGGTGGAAAAGTTGTGAAGTTGGTACTTCTTCAAGATGTCAGAGACATACTTGGCTTGGTTAATAAAGATACCATCTTCTCTTTGTTTTAGTTGGATCCTGAGGAAGAATGTTAATTCTCCCATCATGCTCATTTCAAACTCACTCTTCATTAACGCAGAGAACTTATCACTGTGTCTCTAGTTTGTTGAACCAAATATAATATCGTCCATGTATATCTGGACTAGAAGCATCTCACCTTTATGCTTCTTAATAAACAAAGTGGTGTCAATTTTACTTTTTTCAAAACCAATGGATAGAAGGAAAGATGAAAGACGTTCATAGCAGGCTCTTGGAGCTTGCTTAAGTCCATACAGAGCTTTGTCTAGGTAGTAGACATACTCTGGGTGTATGGAACTCTCAAACATCGGAGGTTGCTACACATAGACTTCCTTCTTTAGCTTGCCATTCAGAAAGGCTGACTTTACGTCCATTTGATATACTTGAAATCCTTTATGTACAGAGAAGGCTAGAAATAGGCATATAGCTTATAGCCTTGCAACTGGCGCAAAGGTCTCGTCATAGTCTATGCCTTTTTCTTGGCAGTAGCATTTTGCAACAAGCCTGGCTTTATTTCTTATAACTATACCATCCTCATCCTTCTTGTTCCTGAAAACCTACTTAGTACCAATAGCAGTTTTATCCTTTGGCAAAGAAACGAGAGTCCATACCTTGTTTCGTTTGAATTGTTGGAGATCTTCTTGCATGGCATCGACCCAGCTAGGATCTTGTAGGGCTTCATGAACTTTCTTTGGCTTTACCACACTTAGAAATTTTATGAATTAACGTTCATTGGTTGTGGCAACTATAGTCTTTACACCACTACAAGGTTCACCAAAGATTTGATGAGCGATATGGTCTTTAGTCCATCTTGTCATTGGAGCTTGCACATATGTTGGAGTCATGGGATCTTGCTCCTCTGGAATGTTTGACATTTTACTCGTGGTTGGTGATAATGGATCTGCTTGCTCCCCCCCCCCCCCCTCGGGATGATGGTACAGAGGAACCAGGTTCAGAGACAGAGATAACGTTCTCTGGCTCTGAAGGGTTGGGCTTTGATGCAAAACTTGAAGGCTCTGGTTCCCAATTAGCTTGATTGCCAGAGGACGTAGAGGCGTTAGATGTGATAACCAGACCCTAGTTATCACCCAAGGTAAATAATATGTGATTATCTGAATAAATGATTACGTGATAGCATGATAAATTGATATGTTTAATCATGCGGGTATGTGAGATTGTGTATTAATTGGATATATATATATATATATATAAATGCATGATATATGTGAATATGTGCATAGATATATATATATATATGTTTATACACACATGCATGTTGTGAATGCATGGTGTGTGGATGTATGCATGTGCATGAATTGGATTTTATAAAAAAAAGGGCTGTTAACTGCCTTTCCTGATTTGGAAAGTATAAAAGGAGGGCTTAGCCTCCATATTTTCTTCTGGTTGCATTTGCTAAAAGTTGTGCAATTTAAAAAGAGGAAAGGTTGATCAGATTTGCAAGTGCCTGATTTCAAGAAGTTGAATCTCATCTGATTGCATAATGTGAGTAATTTCTAAAACTCTTTTGCATAAAATTATTATTGGTTTTGTATGAATCTTGTTTATTTTGGAAAGAAATCAGTCTTTTGTTCTAAGTGTATTATCCGGGTATTAAACCGGACAGGGTTTGACCGGATTGTTTTAAACCGGACAAAGGTTAATCGATGTATTGTCCGGATTCTCTTAAATCGGTTAAGTGTTGATCGGATTATGATTGGTAAGAATGATTATCTTTTTACACTGAGAAGTAGGAATACGACCAAATGGTGGCCGAATTAAATCGGCTAAGTAATGAACGGGGTATTGACCGGACTTGTTATCCGGACAAAGATGATTTTGATTCTAAGTGATAAATCGATCAAGC
>NC_037537.1:10668036-10669420 GCF_001531365.2 Cynara cardunculus var. scolymus | reverse complement strand
ATTTGAATAAGCTGAATACTTTGCTTGAAGAGTGGAAAAGATCTGGTATTTTGTTTCTATTTATTCATATATCTGTTTTATATATGAAATAATGTTTTTCGTAAAGGTTTTGGTGATTTTCACCCTGCAATAACATAAATAGGGCATCTCACTAGACCTTTCGGTCTAACCCTTGTTTTGTGATTTTAACTATGTGTTGYAGGAGGTACGGACAGTAAGGGAAAGGGGAAAATTTAATATTTTCCTATGTGCATTTCTACTTGAAGATTTGCTTTGATGTATAGTTTTGATTGATTAGTACAAGGGATGTATTAGGATTTTGGACCTTGTATTTGGTCATATTAGATTCTTGTACTAAGGGACCTGAAKGGGATAATATTATATATTTCTTTTATGTGAAATATGTATTACATGCAATGTAGGGTTTGGGGGTGTTACATAAAGTGGTATCAGAGCCTGAGTTTAAGAGATTTAGATATTTAACAGCATGATACCTAGACTTAAACTGTTTTATTGCATGTTAAGGGTCCCGGACATAGTTAGCGCCATTGAAAATAAATATGATGAGTTAAAAGAACAGTGTGTAAGGTAAATTTTAATTACATCTGGCCAGTGTAATTATAAATTTACAAGTACACATCTGAACTTGAATACTTCATTATATTTGGGAATGTGAATACGTGATTATTAACACTAAACTCTACAGATGTCTAGCCGAACTAGAAGATCTGAAAGAGTGGCTCGTCCAGAATCTGAGGAAAGAGAAGAATCACCCGTAAATMTACCGACTAGTACATCTGAAAATAGAGGTCGGGGAAGAGTAAGAGGACGAGGCAGAGGAAGAAGTCAATCTCAGGGAAGGGGTCAGACTGGAATACATTTTGAACATGAAGAATCCCACTCTGGAAATGTTCAGGAAAGATCAGTACCACATCCTGAATATATAACTAGGGATATGTTGGCAGAGAAAATGGGAAAGTTACGGGAAACTCTTACATCTATTATGGGAATACCAGCTAGAGTAGAATCAGAAAGAGTGGAAGTTCGTCCCTCTACTCTAGTCACCCATAACAAGGAAGGAGATATTAAGATGTTTTTGGCATGCAAACCACCAACCTTTTCTGGGGAGAGAGATCCAGTGAAAGCTATGTGTTGGATTAAGGAAATGGAATATGTGTTCAACACCATTCGGTGCCTGAAAACAGATAAAGTTCGATTTGCTGTTTCTGTATTAAAGTCAAATGCTTTATTCTTGCGGGAAGTTGAATCATCTACCAGAACGGATGTTTTAAAGACTCTGTCTTGGGTAGAATTTGTGGATAGATTTAAAAATCAATTATGTCCTAAAACGGCAGTAAGACAAATGGAGGAAGATTTTCTGAAG
>NC_037537.1:10636967-10667936 GCF_001531365.2 Cynara cardunculus var. scolymus | reverse complement strand
CCACGAGTGAATCGAAAGTTGGATCTACATTGGATCTCACCTGAATCTCCCCATCTATCCTCCTGAGGAGAATTTTGCTTTCAAACCCTGGTTCAAACAGGAGGAGTACGCCATGATAATGTGCCTTATATGATCCATATCTCAGGGCCAGGCGTCGATGAGCACATTGAACTATCCATGTGGCTGAGAGCCCTCACACCCTAGGCACAACAATGCAACGCTCTACCCACTGAGCTGATAGCCAGTCGTGCGATCCCCACACTAAGGCCCACTATGCCAAAAGCGATAAAAACTTCATCCCTCTCTTTCCTTTTTTTCACCCCCATGTCACCATACAAAGGTCATGGGGACGTAAAAAGGGGGATCCTATCAACTTGTTTTGACCTGAGATAATAAGATCATGAGCTTGGTCTTACTTCACTATCGAGAAACAAAAGACGACTTCCATCTCCAAGTTTAACTCATATGTAGTTCCCTTCTTTTTGGGTGTGAAGTTGTATCAAACCAAAATACCCAACAAGTATTAGCTCTCCCAGAAAAGTAGGTGATCCAGTCGCACCTTCTAGTACGGCTACCTTGTTATGACTTCAATCTAGTCACTAGCCCTGCCTTCAGCATCCCCCTCCTTGCGATTAAGGTAACGAGTTCGTACATGGCCAGCTCCCATAATGTAAGGGGCGAGGTATACAAGGCCCGGGAAAGAATTCACCGTCGTATGGCTGACCAACGGTTACTAGTGATTCCGGCTTCATGCAGACGAGTTGCATCCTGCAATTCGACCTGAGGACGGGTTTTTGAAGTTCGCTCACCCTCATGGGATTGCGACCCTTTGTCTCGGCCATTGTAGCACATGTGTCGCCCAGGGCATAAGGGGCAATATGACTTGACGTCATCCTCACCTTCCTCTTAAACTTATCATCGGTAGTCTATTCAGGGTTCCAAAATCAATGATGGCAACTAAACACGAGGATTGCACTCGTTGTGTGACTTAACCAACAACTTACAACACGAGCTGACGACAACCATGCACCACCTGTATCTGCGTTCCCAAAGGCACCCTTCTCCTTCAAAAGGATTCACGACATGTCAAGCCCAACTAAGGTTCTTCACTTTGCATCAAATTAAACCACATGTTCCACTACTTATGCAGGCCCCCGTTAATTCCTTTGAGTTTCATTCTTGCAAATGTACTCCCCAAGTGAGATACTTAACGTGTTAGCTGCATCATTGTACGAGTCGATACGCACAGTTCCTAGTATACAGAGTGCTTTCACCGTTGGTGTTCTTTCTGATCTCTACGCATTTCACTCTAGCTTTCCCTGTCTCTACCTTTCTTTCCTAGTCTTGAGTTTTTCTTCTTGACTATTTCTTGGGATTGGGTTTGACACTATTCAGTACTCAATATCTACTCGTGGAGGGAGGGGAGGCAATAGATTCATCTTAGGYGGTAAGCGAAGGAACTGTAGGGCTTAGGGCAGCGAGTGAGCCTCGGATTTTTCTTCAATAGGCTAGTAGGGAGGTAAGAAGAGAGCCAATAGCTATTATAGAAGGAATTAACAATTTTTGGTATGAATTAGAGTTGAAGAAAGAAATACATGAAATGCTAGAAAGATGGAAT
This sequence comes from Cynara cardunculus var. scolymus, assembly GCF_001531365.2. NCBI lineage: Eukaryota > Viridiplantae > Streptophyta > Magnoliopsida > Asterales > Asteraceae > Cynara > Cynara cardunculus. The sequence continues at coordinate 10,666,318 of NC_037537.1, read as the reverse complement.
CTACGAAAGAGCTCTTTCGTCTAATCCTAGAACCAGGCAAGAGCAAGGAATGTACTTTAAATGAGTTAAAACCGGAAGGAGGGGACAAAGGTCAGTTCTATAAGGCAAGAAAGAAAGATCAGAAGAAGGAACAATGCGGAATAACTAAGCATGACAAGGAGAGGATAGCTAGACTTTCAAAGACGGTAGCAATGGCAAGGAGACTAATCCCAATGTTCTTTCCCTAGCAATTGGAGGATTCCATTGATCGAAGACATGTATGTAGATATGGTCTCCCCCACTTTCAGTTAAGGCCAGAAAGAATTTTGTATCATGACACGAGTCAGTTTAAAACTCCAACCTAACCCAACCCAGACAAATCTAATAGTAATTTACGTCGGTATTGTGCGATATTAGTGCACAAGATAAAGTTTGAAAAACTAATATCTTTGCTAATGCTAAGTTTCATTGTAAACATTTTCAACAATGTAAAATAGGCTTTCCTTCGTATACCTTACTTAGACCTAGTCTTCTTTTTCGATATTCTATGAATAGAAAATCCTCCATCAGGATTGGATTCTAATAAAAGTAACGAGACCGGTATATTCTAAATCTTGAGATAAAAATTCCTAGACATTCTCTTACATCTGACTACTTAATCTATTCTAAACGACTAATAAAAAAGAGTTGTTTCATACCATAAATAAACTCGAACACTCAAGAAATCCGTTGAGCAGGTGGATTCACATCTCTTACAACTGACACAATCCTCCGTTCTTAGAGCATAAGCTATTTGTTTGGCTTTACATATGTTCCAAGGTATCATTTCTAATACATCCACGGAACAGGCTCTTACATATTGAGTACACCCAATACATGTATCATAAATCATTACTGAATGCGACATTGGATCTATCCATATTTGAACGTGATAAAGTTTCAATCTAGTAAATTTATAAATGAATTATTTATTGAAATACTAGATGAATCGATGAGTTCCCTGAGGTTTTTTTATTAATCTATTTCTGGATTGACATTACCAAAATACTTTGATTTCTTATGTTTGTGATAACATGATAATACCTTATGTGTCAGATGTGCTGATTTGAATTAATTTATGAAAATTCTAAGTTATATGATAACATTACTTATTCAACAAATTCGATTGATTTATCCGAGTTGATTTTCTATTACGATAAATTGATGAAACAATAGCGAGTCCAATAGCAACTACAATAGCTATAACAAAAATGGAGAAAATGTCTCCTTTTAATTAACGACTATAAAAAAATCATAAAATGTTACAAAATTGAGATTAACCGCATTTAATATAAGTTCAAGACACATAAGATCCCTAACCATATTTCGACTTGTGATCAATCCGTATAGACTGACAGAAAATAAATAGGCACTCAAAACAAGTACATGTTCGAGCATATCATTAACCAACTAATTATCAATCTCGATTCATTTCAATACGAACAACAATTTAACCAATTGGATTGACTAGAATATAACAAGTAATAAAATAAAAGAATATATTGGGAATAGATAGAAGTAATAAAGAATTTATATTTTATATACAAAGTCAAGTAGAAAAAAGGAAATGCATGTGATAGCTCATAACAAGGTTTTTTATTTCTAGTTCTAAAGAGTTATTATTAACGAGCTATAACAATTGTGCCGATTAACGCAACTAAAAGAATTATTAAAATGGATTCAAACAGAAGAAAAAAATTTGTTGATAAATGAATCCCAATTTGTTGGCTATTACTTACCAAATCTTGGGCGAGGGGGTTGCTTTTTTCTTGAAAAGTTCTTTCAAAAAACGAATCGATCTGATTGAGGAGTCATAAGAAGACAATTCATGATTCAAATTATTAATAATAAGAAGGAATAATCAAATTGAAAGTTAGCGATTTACATGGATGGTCAATTTATGGGCCAATAAAGAAAAGAGTTTTATCTTCGAAACCCATTGGAAGGGGTAGTGCACGAGAAAAAAAATCATGCATAAATGATCGACTCTTTGGATGCATCCAATGGTATTTAACATCCAAAAAATTGCCAAATAAAATGCGTCCCAAGCCGAAATATCACAAGTACCGCCTCGTCCTGGGCCATCGCTCGGAAAATTATAACCGAAATCCTTTTTATCTGGCATTAACTTGGAACCACGTGCATCTAACGCACCTGTTACTAAGATCAACGTAGTTGTATGTAAACCTAGAGCAATACAATAACACGATGAACCAAAAAGTCTCTAATACCTGTTGTTAAGAATAGTGAATTACTATTCTCATTAATAGCATTTAACCAACCCAACAACCATATGCTTCGACCCGCATTGAATGTCGGGCCATTCGTTGAAGATAAAAGTATATCGAACCCATATGAGTACTTGAGATTTTCACCTTATACGAATCCTCGTTCAATTCTTTCGAAGTTATTGGATTCTTTTCCGCATTCGAGAATCTCCTCCCTTCTTCCTCTCTGTCCCGTAGAGTAACTAGGACCAATTTAGTCACGTTATCATGTTCCAATTGAACAGTTTCTGTTTTTTATCATTCTCAAAGGAGAAGATTATTCTCTTTATCAAACATATGCGGATCCAATCACGATCTTATAATAAGAACAARAGATCTTTCTCGATCAATCCCCTTGCCCCTCATTCTTCGAGAATCAGAAAKATCCTTTTCAAGTTTGAATTTGTTCATTTGGAATCTGAGTTCTTCTACTTCATTTTTATTTACTTATTTTATTGATTTTTATTTAATATGAATATTTTCCCTCTTTTTCATATCATTCCTTAAGTCCCATAAGTTTGATCCTTTAAAATTGGACTCATTTTCTCATTGAGCATAGGGTACGAAATAAATCAGATTGATTAAAAGCAGTTAGCACATTCATGCTAATTAGCAGTTCCATCTCCATATCAAGGATATCCTCACTAGCATCAATATCGTCACTACCATCAGTATTGTAACTAGCACCAATATCGTAACTAGCACCAATATTGTCAATCTCATCAATATCGATATCATCAAAACCGTTAGACATTTTTTGAAGTATATATAATATTTATATATGATAAATATAACAAATAAACCCACACACTCTCCTCATCTTTGGTGAGGTTTGAACCCCTAACCTCCTAGGAGACCAAAGACTCACATACCGCTAGGTCAAAGGCCCTTTGGTAAAACCTTTAAACTTGTTATCCACAAAAACTCTTCGAACTCTAAAATTTAATTTTTTGAGTTTGACTTTAAAGTTTATATCGTTAAAAATGGGTTAAAAAAAGGAAGGTGTTTTTTCGAGGAGGACCAAAAGGATATTACATTTCCATTCCGAAAACTGTTAAAAAACAAGAATCAAAATCATCTTGTTTCTTTAGATCTCTCTTAGAGAGTCGTCGTTTAGAGCTGTGCCAGGGTTTCAAATGAAAATGATATAGGACTTTTATCTTAAAAACTTTCTTTCAACCAATTTTTAGGATTTTTTTTGTAGAATTGAATACCATTCAAGTTGTATCTTAAATAAATTTATCTATTCCAATCTCGGAAATCCTCATACCATTCCGGAGATTGCCCTAATAAAATACGGCCAATATTCTTAGCTATTATCAATAATGGTAATTTAATATATTTTCTAAAAATTTCTTGAAACTTTATTAAGGTAAAAAATGGATAGATCCAATGTTGCATTTAGTATAGATTTATAATACATGTATGGGGTGTACTCAATGTGTCCGAGCCGGTCCCAAGGATGTATTAGAAAAAGGATAAGCCACTTGTTGAGCACCCTAATCAATGAGGATAGGTTTCAATGTGGGGTATTTGCTATATGGTATGGTTCAAACTCGGTTTATAATTCTTCATGTGGGGAACGAACGCAAACCGCTTCAAGGCAACGGGCTATCTCCCAACTTTCACTTTAGGAATGCCTTTAAGGCTAGCTCTCTTCTTTGGTACTCAATTGGGTATATTTTGTAATGAGATAAATAATTCAATCGTATATGGTATTGTACAAATACAGTATGGCAGGATTGACTAGCGGGATGGTTTCAAAAGAAGGATTTCTTGCGGTATCGGTACTCAATAGGGGACTAAAGGGATACGAATGTACTTTGAGTTCTTAATTCTATTGTATTAGAACATGGAGAATTCAATCGGTATGGTCAAAGGCAATCAACTGCCTGACTTCTGTAGATTCGTAGTGAGATTGACTGAATTCAGTTTGACTTAGAGTGAGCAAAAGCATCTTGTCAATTAAAACTGGGATTAGGAAATTTATTTCCAGAATCCAGTTGGACTTAGAGTCTGATGCCTATCTTGTAAGTTTTTATAGAATCGACTTTTACTTTTGAAAGTGTGGATGTTGGCAGGATTGAAGATATTAGGTAAAAATTCACTTTCTTGAATAAAGTGGATTGGGAAGAGAATGTGAATAGGATAGGTTTGCGAAAGATCGAGGTCTTGACTTCTGCTTATGCCTCTCACTTTCATTCACAGGTTAGCCGAAGTCCTTTGAAGGCCTGCTTACATGGAGATAGTGATTCGCTCTTCCCTGCCTTCCTTCGTTGTGCTTGGGATATGGACTCTTTCATCGGAGGGTGCTATTTCACTCATTGGTCTTGAGAAATCCTACTTCACCTACCTTTAGAACTCAGATCTCAAGAGAAGTCTTGACTAGACTATCGAACTTCCAGTAGGTGCTACTAGACATCTAAGCAAGTGTTGCTAGACTTTCTTGACTTTGTTGCTGCTCTTACAACTGCTAGGAAAGTTACAAGAGCGAGGAAGAATGAATGGAACAAATACGGTGAGATACGATTTCTAATATTTTGTAGTTAGGCAAGTGGAGGACAGTGATCTTCCAAATGATCACTGGCCGAAACGATCTATGATAGCTATTAACTAGTGCCATGGATTCAGTCAATCTAAACTCTATAGCTCAGCAGTCTAGTGCAGCTAACGTATGAAGGATGCAAGAAGTCAGCTAACAAGTATGAKAATCTCCACTGTTCAATCAACAACAACAGGGAGGGATGCCCCCGAAGGCATCCCGATTGATTCAATCAACAAAGCAAGTGTTGTGAGCCCAGCGACAAATGAGGGCTAAACGATATTTATAGATTGAAACTAGAAAACCTTAATTCCTGAACTAGCCTCATGAACAAGCCAGTCTCAACTTTCCTGTTCAACTTTATATTGCATCTATCTAAGGATAGATCTTGGTATCTGTGGAGTGGAAAAGAACAAATCCTACTAATGCTTCAAAATCTAAAAAACATTTATCTGTATTCCCCTTCCTTTATATGTCTTGTGTTGCCCCTATTTAACGAAATGCAAAAACACATACCCACAAACTTGTCAATAAACAATTCTATAATTAATATGACTACAAACAATTCCATATTCCACTTGACTTCTACCCTTACTGTGTTCAATTGTACAACTACCAATTCAATCTTGAGATTTAGTAAGAATAGCAGACGGTATACTAGTCAGGACTCTTCTTTTCTACGAATAAGTTAGTACTCACACTATTGGGAGAACATGCATCAAAGAAGGTCGTTTTCTTTTCCATCCTCGTAATATTGTACAAATTTCTCCCTGTTGGTCGTCGGTTTATTCAACCTTAGATTTCAACACAAAAATAGAACTCGGCGCAAATATACACCTTGAACTACTATCGTATTGTAACAAGTAATAATGGTATAAGTACCAGATATCGTTCCCACAGAGAAAGCTTTGCAAAGTTCTTCAAAAGTCCAATCTATAAAAACTAATTTCAGATGGCGAAACGAGGGATTTGATTTATCTAAAATTGGGAGGTTTGATTAGCAACTACGAAAATATCAGTCATAAAAAAAAAGCACAAGGTGCAAAGGTTGATTAAGACAATAAACAAATGATTTAGCAAAAAGGTGACATAGCAATCCTGTCACAATTATCTAAAATCAATAAATAATTTTATATAATTGTCAAAGTATCAACTATCGGGGCAGACGGTCTCCCAAGAGTACACACCGGTTAACGTGCTATCGAGACGATATCATTTATGTTAGACGTCATGAATCCTAGCACAACACAGTGTTACCATCCTACACCGTAGAAGTATAGCATTTTTCAGACACTAAAACTATTTATAGCATTCTCCTATTACCTCATGTTTTCTTATTTATCTTAACTCTGAAAGTCAATGCATTTTCATACACAAAATCAGTTGTCAATTAATTTTAATGTAATCCTCAAATGAAATATTAATCGCCTGAAAGAAATAGTAGACTATAATGCTAATAAGACACATTTGTACTTTCACATCGGCTTTGGTCTTAATTTTCATTTACATCCCAAACTAAGGCGTTTAGCCCATCATTGCTCAGTTTCTTCTCGGAAAGGATGTAAAGACTGAAAAATAAATAACTGATACGAAAAAGTAAATTGTAGAAATTAAATTACGAGAAATTAAAATACTGGAAAGTAAATTACAGAAATATAAATGACTGAACTTAAATTACTGGAAATTAAAATGTAGAAAAGTAAATTGCAGTAAAGTAAAATACATAAATTAAGAGACCGAAAGGTAAAAGACTGAAATATAAAGGACTGAAATTAAAATACCAAGAAGTAAATACTAATAATTAGAATTATTATAAGACATAAAGTAAACACTTGATTACTAAGATGTGACAATTAAAAGCATGAAAAGAAGAGAAGACTTGGAGAAACTTTCACTCCAAGTTACGAAACTTGCAAGACAAGTTTCATTACTAAAACCGAAGAGTTACTTGCAAACAGAATATTTAGTCTACGGAAATTAATCGAGAGTCACAAAAGAATGAAATCCAATGTAAAGAAACAAAGATCGATTAATTTCAACTTTGAAACGAAAGTCAGAAAGCATTTATAACTTGAAAGTAAGAACATAAATGAGATGAAGATTAAATACGAACACTTGAATTAAAACTTGAGAATGTAATCACAACTTTACTTCAAGAAATTTGGTTCTTGGTTGGAAGCAAGAAAACCGAAAGCAATAAAACCGAAAGCTAAAATATTTTGAGAACAATTGTTTTACCCAAAGGTTGTGTGTGTTTTATGTGAATAAAACCAAGCCTTAAGCTCCTATTTATAAAGGAATGGGAGCTTGCACAAGGGGGTTAACTAATAGGACAAAAGTGCAGCTCACTGGGTGGTGCTATAGGATTCTACCAACCATGCTCCTACAGGACTGCTGTAAGACTTGGCTCAAAAATCATCAAAAATCTGCATAAACAAGGAATTAACATTAGATATGATATAATACTACTATTATATATAGATATAAAGATGACATAAAAAGACTGAATTACGACACTAATGGTCAAATAAAACAATTGAAAATGATTAAGAAAATGATGTAATAAGGTTAATAAATTAACACTTATCACCTGTACCTAAAAAAAGTCTTTATTTCACGCTGGAGCATTTGTAACCGACGGGATCTTAGCAGCTTCTTCCCGAGCTGCATTAGCTAAAGTGGATCTACGATCATGGGAACTAATCAATTGGTCTGTTCTGCCCCATAAGCATCTGGATGGTCTATGATTAGTGATATTCATATAACCTACAGGAGCTTGCAACTTCGACCCTTTTCCTATCCAATGTAGTTGTAACTATACCTTATGGTCTTCTTTTCAAGCTTTAAAAAGCAAGAACGCAACCAACCTTCGGTTCCTAACAAGCTAAGCACCAACCCCGCTGGACTGCAGAACTACGAACTACTAGTTTAGCCTAACTGTCCTAACTAGCTTGTTAAAACAACTAGATTGGGACCTCTACCACTCTTGTAGATCACTGAACTATATGCCTATATTCACTTTTTGATCAACCGTTGCTCCCAATTCACTTAGCCTATGAACTCCGGCTCACTTCCAGCTTGGATCACATCTGGCTCGCTTAGCCCTAGCTCGAAAAAGCCAACTCACTTCACCTATGAAAAAAAGAGAAGTAGTTTACTTGCTTAGCTCAAACATCTTAGCTTATGCAAGATTCACTCGTTTACTTGTTAGCTAGCGCTATTCCACATCTTAGCTTTCAGGGAAGCCCATAGAACGGTTATAAAAGAAAGTAATGGTGAACGAAGTTGAATTTGACTTATAACATTTCTCCTTCTCTTATTTGAAGGTTTATCCATGAATCTGGACTTGAAGAACTTGAGGGCATAGGATTCAATCCAGCCACAGGTTCTCCCTATGGATACCTTGTTACGAACGAAAGACCGGATCTCTATTCTTCCAGCAATCTTCTTTTGATGATAAAAAAGAAAGAAGAGAAAGAACTGGGAGTTGGCGCCTACATATTTGCTTGTTTGCTTACCAAGCCATCTTGGTAAGTTCCTCCAATTCGATTATAACTCTTAACTTCACTTATTATAAAAACAGCTCCCCATCCAAATGAAAGACGATTAATTATCTACCCAAGAGGATAGAGAGTCCTAGAAATGAGAAAAGGTTGTACATAGAGTTAAACCAAGTAACATTGCAAAGGCATAATGATAGTAGGGTCGAGATATCCCCTCCCTCCGAACCGCACGTGAGCGTCTCCCCTCATCTGGCTCTCTGCAAGGGAATCTCCATTCACTACTTCCCAAAATATCCTCCTTTTACCACATCATAGGGGTTTAAAGGAGATCCCATAGGCTCACTCAGAGAGACTGCTATACCATACCTTTTGACTTAATTATACTCTAGTAGGCACTAGACTCACTATGGTAGTTCGTTCAACTGCTCTTGCTGAAATCATTACTCTTCATTCTCCCGTGCTCTAGCAATTGCGCTCCCTAGACCACTACCATGTAGTTAGGTAGGGACAATCAATCCGGGAATCTAGGAATGAATGGGGATCCCTATCAATATCAAAATGAAGAAAATAGAATGAAATATATTACCTTTCTCTCACTCAATAGATGTATCTGGTCTGATATGGTATAATACAGTACGAAACAATGAAATGCAATGTGATAGATGGTAGAGGGTTGTCTATGCCCAATAGCGATAATTCACTTGTTCCCTTGTCCATAGGGACCTCGTGGCATACAACCGAAACGACTCCCGCTAGATAGCCGCCCCTTTCTCTCTTTTTACAGCCTCGTGGACGGGCGAAAGAAGGTAAGTTATAGAAAGGGGCAGTGAAGGCTCGCAAAGTAGACAACAAGAAAGAGCTTTTCAGCTCCCTATTTTATTAGTTAAGCGTTAGCGTGCCCCCTCTCTCTAAAGGGGCATAAGCATTTTACTTGCTAGGGGTATGGGATTCATTCATTTGTATTCCTGCTAGCACTACAAAAAGCTCTAGTCTTAACACCCCTACTACAAGTGTGTAGTCTTTCCTCGGTTTCGTAGAGTCGAGTTCTCGTTTACCCACAACGGGGGAGCCACCCCCACCAAGCAAGCGGCCACGGGTCATAACGCACTCTTCGCACAACAAATCCACTTTGAAGTTGACTTATTCGCTCGGCCAATCGTCGGAATGTGTATGAGATACCATAAGGGCCCAATATCTCAGTAGCACATTTATCTAAAACTTTGAATGAAACTTCATATCCGAAATGCATGAACGATATGACTATAAAGTCATTAAAAACGTGATTGAAGAACCAACATTTATTGAAGAAGCTATAGATTTGATTACAAGAAGTATTAGTTTGAAAGGCTTGTCGGAATTGATCCGCTACTGGATTTACTTTATACGCAATAGAAGCACCAGAAGTACTAAAAGAAATAGGTATTAGTTTGGTAATAGTTGGAGCAGCAAACTCGAATTCAACAAGAATCTCATTTTTTGGTAGTACGAAGGAGGAATTGGCCCACAAATTGGATAAAGGTCAAGACGCTGTCAGGTGCCGGTGGCTAACTCAAGTACCCTCCGACCCGTGCGAAATGGTCGCCTATTACATGGTTCATTAACTCTGTCTGGAGTGGTGGTACCTATTATTCGTTGGCGGGGGCAGTCTGGAGATACGTAGATAACTTTTGGCTGGTACAACCACTCGATCATCCACTTCTAATAAACGCAATTGTGCCAATTCCAGTTTTGAACTACCGCAGACTTGTTTCATAGTTTTCAACTGAGCGGCAGACCCAACACGACTGACAGATAAGCCGACGTTAATTAAACTAGGAGTCTAATTTGGTAATGGGAGGTTCATTTTTCTAGTTAATTTTAGGCTCCTCTATATACCTTACTTAGACTCTTCTTCTTTTTTGATATTCTATTAATAGAAAATCCTCCATTGGGATTGGATTCTAATCAAAGTAACAAGACCGATATATTCTAAATCTTGAGATGAAAATTCCAAGACATTCTCTTACATCTGACTACTTGTTCTATTCTAAACGACTAATAAAAAAGAGACAAATGGACATGTTCATAGAAAAATGAAAGAACTATTCAAGGAAAAAAGTAATCCCCTTGCCCACTACCGGTTGATACTCAGACCTGCCCCCCCCCCCTTCTTCCATCAACTAAATCGATTCTTAGATCTTGTTCATGAGATTAAGAAAAAGAACTCTCTTTATAAATTCTTATAATTTTTTAGTATGCTAAATTACTAATCTTTTTCTATTTCTTTTTCTTTGTTAGAAAAAAGAGAGTTTTCAATTTTTTACATCACTTTAATACTCAATACAATATTCAATAAAATAAATAGGAGACTGTAAATGAGAGTATATTTCTCACATCCATTCTTCATACGATTGTCAAAACAAATATCTTGGATGCAACGAGATGGAAATTTTTGGTACATCAAGCCGCGATCTGATAGCTATAAATCTAAATGATAGAAATATTATATAGATATAAATTAATCTTGATCCTGTAATCAATGAAAGATAGTGAAAATTCTTTTTATCTTGTGACTTAGAATAAATGGTTCTTTATGGAGGAACGAAATGACAATTTATTCATATAGAACATCTAGGAACAAGATAATTGAATTGGAAATATCGACAAATTCTTGCATAGTCCAAAGAAATGAAAATAAATAAAAAGGGGGTCAACTTGTTCCAATTTCATCCCTATTGAATTTGAATATCAGAATAGCGGATATAGTCATGATTCAATGGGTCAGCTCCATTTATTTTTCTTTTATTGATTTCTTCAAAAGAATAAACCCTAAACTAAAATGAAAATAACTAAAATAGTGAGGTTGATAGAATATTGCATCTTTGCTCCCGCAGCTCATCTTTATCATACTTCTTTGTCTTCCAAAGAAAATTGGATCATTAAAAAACGGTGTTTATAACCTAATTCCTCTCTTTTTCCGCTTCACTTTGTATGTTGATTTAGAATGAGGCCCTCCCTTTTAACCCGAACAACCATATTAGTTACAGGTCATCCCCTACCTCCGAATCCTTTGACGGACACCAGAGAAGTTAGTTCTTCGCCTATCAAATTGGCTGACTTGAACTTCCCTCTAGTCCTAGAATCGCTACCTCTTTAAACCTCTGATGAGAAAGTCATAGGTGAAAGCGATTCATGTTTGTTGGGGTCTTGTAGTTAATGGAAACGGACGGGTGGTTAGATGCTACTTCATTTAGTTCTACATGGAAGACCTAAGGTAGGTTATTGAAAAGAAGGATAAAAAAGGAACTTTGGATTGGGTCGGGTATCCAATCTTGGATTAGGTATGGATAAAAGAACTTCGTATGTTATACTATTCAATTCTCGGCGACGAATTAATTTACTAGCTCAGATATTTTTATTCGTGATATTGATCTGATTCAAGATGTAATGTGTTTCCAATGCCAATAAAAGTTAACCCATCCAGTGGTATTTAACATCCAAAAACCTACCAAATAAAATGCATCCCAAGACGAAATATCACAAGTACCGCCTCGTCCTCGGCCATCGCACGGAAAACTATAACCAAAATCCTTTTTATCTGGCATTAACTTGGAACCACATGCATCTAACGCACCTTTTACTAAGATCAACGTAGTTGTATGTAAACGCGAAGCAATAGCATGATGAACCAAAAGGTCTCTAGGACCTATTGTTAAAAATACTTAACCAAAAGGTCTCCGACAACCATATGCTTCGAACCGCATTGAATGTCGGACATTCGTTAAAGATAAAAGTATATCTAACCCATATGAAGTTTTAAATATTTTCCCTTGTTTAAAATTAAAAAAAAAAGTATCAGTTCACTGAAAAAGATCCTTGAAAAGAGTAAAAAGGGCAAGTATTTATGAGTTCTAATTCCCTTGCATTCACTGACATCTTTCTAGTCAGTGAACATGCTTTCAGTTTCAGTTATTATTATTATGTTAGTTTATTCTTGAACTTGTAATCCTTTACAACTTTAAGTAAATTTACATAAGTAAATTGTATCACAAAAAAAATATCCCAAAACAGTTAAAAGGGATAAGTATTTTACTAGTACATTTTCCTTAGTGATGTAACTTAAGCAATTTTTTTATGTTGCTTTGTCATCATCAAATAGGGGGGAGAGATTGTTGATCCTCTCTCTCAATGATTTGATGATGATTCCTTTTATCTATGGAAGTGTATTATCTATGTATTCAGTTTCAGCGATTAACACTGAGTCTGTTCAGTGATTGCTAAACATGTATTGTAATTCGTTGAGAGACAGATATACTTCAAGAAGATAAAACTCACACCACAGATCCTTCAGTGATGTCGAAGACAAAAGCTAAAGATTTGAGACTAGCAAGTTCGTGATCTGAAGCGTTTTTCAGTGATAACAAGCTCGTCTACACAAGTGTGAAGTCTGGGCAAGATTCAACAAACACTAATGAGACCTTCAGCGTCATTCCAGTATGTAGCGATCAAAGGAATCTTGTCAAGCAAGATTGGTTTTTGTCTTGTCCTTCTGCATACAAAGAACAAACCCATACCTTTCAAAGTATTGTACAGTACGGAGTCACTTCTTTGACTCTAAATGTGCTTACCTACTTTATGAAAGAGGATTGTTCATATACAACCACAAGGACTGTATGTCGTAACAAAGGACAAGCTTTCCTCTAAACGCTTGCCACGTGCCTCATACCTTCTAAATTGCATTTAATGGGAATAAATAGTTGAGTATTTCTTGTCTCAGTTATCATCTTCCTCACTTTAAACTTACCCAAGAACTTATTTTTCTCTCTACTCTTTGTCTAAGAGAAGGACTCACTTTAACAAGTGAATAGCACATTTCTTCTTACCTTATTTTTTGTAGCAAGTCTTTTCTTATTGCTATGTGTAATTTTGTATGTATCCTTACATTGTTTTGATAGGTTCTCTATCATATCTTCTTCGCAAACAATCTGTAAAATTTGTATTGATCTTCTTTATCAATATATACTTTTTAAAAATGGAAGTAACTGTGTTTGTATTCGTACCTCTTCTACAAACTATTACCTATAAACTGTTGTAGATTCGGCTGGGACCAATAGCTTTAAAATAAAACTCACCTTGAAATCTCAAAGAGATGAAGACCTTAAACAACTATTTATCATATAAAAATCATGTATCTTTCTTCTTCCTTTCCTTCCTTCTGATTTATTCGAACTAGGGGCTACAAAGGAACTTTCTTTTTTCTCTCATCTCTTTCAATTTTCCCAAAAAGGAAATGATAATGATAATGATAATGATAATGATAATGATAATGATAATGATAATGATAATGATAATGATAATGATAATCATAATCATAATCATAATCATAATCATAATCATAATCATAATCATAATCATAATCATAATCATAATCATAATCATAATCATAATCATAATGATGATAATAATAAGGGTCCTGTGGTTTGTACCCACCAAAATATCTTATCAGTTTATTTTTTTATTATCCCTACAAAGTATTAGTCTAGTCAAACTCAGAAACTTGAAAATCATGATTTTCATGAATAAAAAGTTATACATTGGTCAACAAAACTTTTTACTCGTTAATAAACAAAAATTAAAGTTTGTCATTAACTCCTGACTAACTGCTAATTAATAAAAATTACCTTATAAATAACTTGCATAATCATATTTTTAATTTAAGTCATCAAATCAACAAACAAACAAGAAAAAGTAATATATTTTTTAACTACACAACACATTTTGTATAACTATTCTACACCTCTATTGAATTTTGTATATAGTGTGCAACTCGAAAAATCCAAACATTCCAAATTTTGTATACTAAAATTTGTATACGTGGTGCAAAAAATCCCGAAAAAACATTCCAAACGCCATTTAGTGCAGCCCAGTTCATAGCAATACAGAAACCAAACATTTCGAATCCAAACATCTTGTTCGTCACATTCTCGAAGCAACAATCCAAACACCATTTAGTGCAGCCACAATCCAAAGCAATACAATCCCTAAACACCATCTAGTGCAGCCACAATCCGAAGGAGCAGCGGCGGCAGAGGAGCGGCGGCAGAGGAGCTGCGACAGAGGAGAAGCAGGCGGCGGAGAAACAGTGAGTATCGTTTAGTTTTAATCCTTTTTCAGTAACTCCTTTGATGATTTGGGCTGCGACTGTGACATTTTAGAAACAATTTTTTTGGAGAGAAAATGGTGGCTGAAGAAGTATGGATGGGAAAATGAGGAAGTTGTAGATTTTTAGGGTTATATATTGGGCTTTTATATTTTATTATTAATTGATTAAAAAATTTTACTTTGGCTATTATGATGAAAAGTAAAGCTTCCGTGAAGTGTAAAAATAGTTTTCAAATACTTAACCATGTTTATGTTTCATTTTGATAATAATGAATTTTCATTTTATTACTACGTCGTGCAAAAGACTTAAACTTTCGAAGATAACTCATTTTTTTATTTCTGCAGGAAATGCCATTTCTTTACGAAGATAACTCAAATCAAGGTGTTGATGACGCTCATTATTTTTATGAAACGGAAGAAGCTCAATTTTCCACATGGTCATCCTCATTCTATACAGACTAGGTACGATAAATTTTAAATTGTCATTAATATTTATCACCTCACCATCAACAAAAATATATATCACCTCACCATCAACAAAAATAAATTTAATTGTAGGTTTTAGACAACTCCAATCTAAGTGTTGATGACGCTAACTATATTTATGGAACGGAAGACGCTCAATTTTCTAAATGAACATCACGATTTTATACCGATCAGGTATAATAAATCATAAATAATAAATATTTAAATTATTTTAGTGAAATTAAAATTTGTCACCTCAACATTAAAAAAAATTTAATTGTAGGGTTTTAAAACTCGTGAAGATGTGATGAATTGGGTGAAAAATACGGCATACTCTCTTGGTTATGTCACAAAAAGATCAAACCGATGCAAAAATGGTCTTACGAATAAATTGGTTCTTATGTGTGACCGTGGGGGGGTAAACCTAGCGGATCAGGATCAAGTACAAATACTAGTTCCAAAAAGACATATTGTCCATTTAAATTGGTAGCAAGATATTCATCGAAACATCATTATTGGATGATAAGAGTGGTATGCGATCAACATAACCATCGCCCTATAGTGAATCTAGAGGGTCATGCATACGCAAGACGGTTATTTGATGATCAATTTCGTTTGGTAGAAGATTTGACGTCGAAGAATGTGCCACCACGTGAAATTCCATCAATGTTAAAGGATCGAGATGAGACTAACTTGTCAACACTCCCGAAAATATATGAGGCACAAAATAAAATTCGCAAGCAGGAGAAAGGTGGGAAAACATCAATGCAAGTTCTTATGTCACTTTTGGATATTCATCGTTATGTTTATCAGCCTTATACACACCCAGTTACAAACGAGTTGCAAGCTTTATTTTTTNGTTTATCAGCCTTATACACACCCAGTTACAAACGAGTTGCAAGCTTTATTTTTTGTTCATCCTACATCTTATGAGATATGGCGTGCATTCCCACAATTGTTGATTATTGATGCCACGTACAAGACAAACATATATAATATGTCTTTTGTTTAAATCGTTGGTGTAACATCAACCGGCAAGACATTTTGCATAGCTTTGTTTTTATAAGTGAAAAAAAGATGCACAATTATAAATGGGCGTTGGAGCAGCTAAAGGTGACGTTAAATGAGTGCATACACTCACGTGTTATAGTAACGGATAGAGAGTTGGCTCTCATGAAAGCGTGCGAATTTTTTTTCCGCCGCCAATCATTTACTTTGTAGATGGCACATCGGCCAAAATATTTTGAAGAATTGCAAACAAACTATTAGGTCGCAATGTGATTGGAACCTTTTTCAATCGGCGTGTAAATTACTTATAGATTCTCCAACGTGGATATCGTACACGGAAAACTATGAGTAACTTCGAACAGTGATGTCAAAATACCCCCGTAAGTCTTTTACATTATTTATTTTTCTATACAATATTTATTTTTCTATACAATATTTATTTTTCTATATAATATTTAATTTTCTATCAAATATTTATATTTCTTTCTAATACTTGTTTTTTTTTATCATTTCAGATGTTTTAAGATACGTAGATGATAACTATTTGGACAAATATAAAAACCATTTTGTCTCTGCTTCGATTGACCAATGTTTGAACTTTTGAAATCGCACTACCAACAGAGTTGAGAGCCAACATGCTAAGTTCAAGAATTACGTGTATCATCAAAGTTACACTTTGGATAAATTTGTTGTTTAATTGTTTATTTTTTACACTATTAGTTATAATTATATGAGTGTTTACAAAATAATAAATTATATGAGTGCATACAAAACAATAAATTTCAGCCCTTAAAACTTTTTATGTCTCACAATTATTTTTTTATTTTGACGTTTGCATTACCCAAACATATATTATGAAAAAATTTCTAATATTAAATAAAACTTTATTATAAAAAGTTTGCACTAATCCAATAACTTTTGTACCTACGAGACGTGCAGTAAATATATTGCAAGCATATATCATAAACTTTTGAATAATAACTAACAGATCACAAATAATAAAGGGTCATGTGGTTTGCACCCCACCAAAATACCCTATCCGGTTTGTACCCCACCAAAATACCCTATCCAGTTTGCACCCCACCAAAATACCCTATCCGGTTTGTACCCCACCAAAATACCCTATCCAGTTTGCACCCCACCAAAATACCCTATCCTTTATTTTTTTTATTATCCCTATAAAGTATTAGTCTAGTCAACCTCAGAAACTTGAAAATGATGATTTTCATAAATAAAAAGTTATACACTGGTCAACAAAACTTTTTACTCGATAATAAACAAAAATTAAAGGTTTGTCATTAACTCCTAACTAACTGCTAATTAATAAAAATTACCTTATAAATAATGATGAAAAGTAAAGTTTTTTTACTTTGGCTATTATGATGAAAAGTAAAGCTTCCGTAAAGTGTAAAAGTAGTTTTGATATACTTAACCATGTTTATGTTCCATTTTAAAAATAATGAAATTTTATTTTATTACTACATCGTGCAAAAGACTTAAACATTCGAAGATAACTCATTTTTTTTACTGCAGGAAATGTCATTTTTTTACGAAGATATCTCCAATCAAGGTGTTGATGACGCTCACTATTTTTATGAAACGAAACAAGCTCAGTTTACCACATGGTTATCATCATTCTATACAGACCAGGTACAATAAATTTTAAATTGTCATTAATATTTATTACCTCACCATCAACAAAAATATATATCACCTCACCATCAACAAAAATAAATTTAATTGTAAGTTTTAGACAATTCCAATCTAGGTATTGATGACGCTCACTATTTTTATGGAACGGAAGACGCTCAATTTTCTACATGGACATCACCATTTTTTACCGATTAGGTACAATAAATCATAAATAATAAAAATTTACTTGTCACCTCACCATTAACAAAAAAAAATTAATTGTAGGTTTTTAGGTCTCGTGAAGATGTGATGAATTCGATGAAAAATACGGCATACTCTCTTGGTTATGTATTGTCACAAAAAGATCAAAGCAATGCAAAAATGGTCTCACGAATAAATTTGTTCTTATGTGTGACCGTGGTGGTAAACCTAGCGGATCAGGATCAAGTACAAATACTAGTTCCAAAAAGACAGATTATCCATTTAAGTTGGTAGCAAAATATTCATTGGAACATCATTATTGTACGATAAGAGTGGTATGCGATCAACATAACCATCGCCCTACAATGAATCTAGAGGGTCATGCATACGCAAGACGGTTATTTGATGATCAATTTCGTTTGGTAGAAGATTTCATGTCGAAGAATGTGCCACCACGTGAAATTATATCAATGGTAAAGGATCGAGATGAGACTAACTTGTGAACACTCCCAACAATATATGAGGCACAAAAGAAAATTCGCAAGCACGAGAAAGGCGGGAAAACACCAATGCAAGTTCTTATGTCACTTTTGGATATTCATCGTTATGTTTATCAGCCTTATACACACCCAGTTACAAACGAGTTGCAAGCTTTATTTTTCTTCATCCTACATCTTATGAGATATGGCGTGCATTCCCACAGGTGTTGATTATTGATGCCACGTACAAGACAAACATATATAATAAATATGCTTTTTGTTCAAATCATTGGTGTAACATCAACCGGCAACACATTTTGCATAACTTTTGTTTTTATAAGTGAAGAAAAGATGGACAATTATAAATGGGTGTTGGAGCAACTAAAGGTAACGCTAAATGAGTGCATGCACCCACGTGTTATAGTAACGGATAGAGAGTTGGCTCTCATGAAAGCGTGCGAAAAAGTTTTTCCGCACGCCAATCATTTACTTTGTAGATGACACATCGACCAAAATATTTTGAAGAATTGCAAACAAACTATTAGGTCGCAACGTGATTGGAACCTTTTTCAATCGGCGTGGAAGTTACTTATAGATTCTCCAACGTGGATATCGTATACGGAAAACTATGAGAAACTTCGAACAGTGTTGTCAAAATACCCCCGTAAGTCTTTTACATTATTTATTTTTCTATAAAATATTTATTTTTCTATATAATATTTAATTTTCTATCAAATATTTATATTTCTTTCTAATACTTTTTTTTTTTTTTTTATCATTTCAGGTGTTTTAAGATACGTACATGATAACTGGTTGCACAAAATTTAGGGGATTTGTCGAACTGTTCATCGTGTTCTTCAACTGTTCTTGATGTTCTTCGGTCCAATATCGCAATATTTGGCTTAAATCGCTTAAAATTTTGATTGTTAATTGATATAATTCATACTACTGAATTCACATTTACATTCTGAACAACTTTGATTCATATTTATTTTTCGATTTTAATCAAGATTTGAACCATTTTTGATCAATTTTTGAGTTTTCAAATCTGTATGTGTTCTTCAAAAACTCATATTTTTGTAAGTTTTGATCCATTTTTTGGTGAAAAAGTGTTAAAAATTGTGTTTTTGCTTGTATCATAATCCGTATAACTCTTGATCGGATTAATAGTAAATCGCTTATAGCTTGTACGGTTTAAGTCTTATAGTATTTTGTGAATTGATTGTGCGATTTAGGTTAAACCGAGTAAGTCTTGATCGATTTAAAGGTAAATCGTTTGTTTCTTGATCGATTTAGTGACCGATTTAGAGTAATTCGATTGGTAAATCATTGATGTGTTGTGCGGTTTATTCATAATCCGGTTATGACCTGAGCGATATTGTTGAGAGATTTAATTGTAGTATTGTGCGATTTAGTTTGTGCGATTTAATTGTATGCGATTTAATTGATCGTACTTTGACTTGTTGACTTAGTTAACTTTGACTTGTTGACTTGTTGACTTTTTTCGTCCGTATTCATTTTCGCTAATTTGACTAAGTGTTTGAAACGTCCGATTTGAGATTTCTTAATTGTGTGTTTTTGACTAATTGTTGGAATTCACCGAATTTCTCATCTGGATTAGTTAATTCATTGTGCGATTTAAATCTCTGTATTGTCCGAATATCTAATCCGGATAACTTGTTTTTGTTAGAAATTCAAGACTAACTGTTTTGTCCGGACTTCTAATCCGGATAAGCTTGACCGGATTTCTAATCCAGATAAGTTTGTGTGCTTAATGTTTCTAAGTCTTGAATGTGTGCAAATCCTTGTTTGAGACTTAATTGAAATATTTTTTGAATCATAATCCTTTAATACAAATTTTGAACTACAGTTGATCCTATATCATACATAACTGAGAAAATGAGTTCAAGAGAGGCAATGGCTATTGGTACTGACACCAAGCCACCTGTGTTGTTTACAAGGGACTATAACCAATGGAGGGATAGATTCCTCAATTTCATTGAGAGAATAAAAGAAGGTGATCTGATTATGGAATCCTTGATGGAAGGTCCTGTTGTTTTCTACAGAGAGACACCTGTTGTTTCAGTAGAAGGCAGACATGCACAAAGAGTCATTAAGGAAAAATTCAGATACACTGCGGAAGAGAAGGAGAGAGCCCATGATGATGTGCTATGCAAGTCTTACATAATGCAAGCACTGACCAACAATATCTACACAAGTATTGACAGCCACAAATCATCTGGTCACAGCATGTGGGTTCAAATTGAAAAGATGATGATGGGTTCCAAAGTCGGAACTCAGTTAAAGATCACTAATTGTATATCTACATATGAATAATTCAAGACTAAGGACGGAGAGAGCCTTGACGATGTTTACGATAGGCTTACCAAACTGCTTAATGAGCTGACTAAGAACGGTATCTCTAAAATTGTCATAGAGATAAATGTTAAATTCCTCAGTAATCTACAACCAGAGTGGAAACCTTAAGCTAATCATATCAGATTCAACAAATCGTTATCTGATATTGACATGCATGAGGTTTATGAAACTCTAAAACAAAACGAGGAAGAAGTTTTAGAGGTTCGAGATTCTAAAAAGAAGAAGAAAAAGGAAGTTGCTGATCCTTTAGCTTTTGTCTCTGAAAAGAAAGGAAAAAGCAGATCTGGGAAGCAAGTTATGGAGATCAACCAGTCAAGCGAATCAGCAAGTGAAGAAAGTAACAGCTCAGATTCAGATTCTGAAATGTCTGAAATCAAACGTGCCATGGTGATGCTAACTAAGGCATTCCAAAAGAAGTTTCAGAAACGACCGCACTCGAACAATCAAGATTCTTGTTCGGCTCGAAATATGAATTTAACGATAAATTCGGTGAGAAAAAGAAATTTGAAGAAAAGAGATTTGAGAAGAAGTATGAGAAGAAGCCGGAAGAAAAGAAGAAATTTGTCAAAGGCGTAGCTGACGAGCATACAAAGTGCTATAACTGTGGCAAGTTAGGCCATTTTGCTGTAAACTGCAGAAAGCCGGTAACGAGAAATACCGACTATTACAAAAACAAATTTCTTCTCTCAAAAGATGCGGGGAAAGCACTCATGGCAGAAGACGATCATTGGTTAAATTTAACCGATAAGGAAGAAGAATCTGAAGCTGTTGCACACATATGGTTGATGGCTAGAACATAAAATTGTTCTTCAGATGAAGGAGAAGAACAGAGTGCTGAAGTGGAAGAAGAAGTTTTGGAGAAATCATGCATTAATTAGATGCATAAGATGATGCTTAAACTCCAATATTTCCAGCAACAATTAAAAACAGAAAAATTGCGTTCAAATAATTTTGAAAAACAATTAAAAATGCAAAAAAAAATACATCAAATTATTTGATGAAAATGTTGGAAACTTGGACTAGGCTAAATCTTTGTTATCTGAATCTAAAACATTTAATAAAAAATCCAATATCTTAAAAGCCTAATTATCTGATTCCAATGAACGATATAAATCGTTAGAATTAGTTAATGAAGAACTAATGGTTAAAATAAGTAAGCTTGATTTACAAATAATTCAATTAAATGAAAAACTGAAGTCTAAAGAAGAAATTTTATATAAGAAAGGGCAGACTGATCAAACAATTTTTCTGAACAAACCCTATGAAACAAGAGTTTTTTAACCATCGGGAAAGGTTGGGATACGAAAATCCAAAATTTTTATGAAAAGCTTTATATTATACCCCGACTCTATATAAATTTGAATATCTTGATTGCGGACCCGAGTTTTCAATTAAATTTATAAAATCTTCTGATGAGATAGAACAACGAGAAAATTTTAATCGTCAAAGAAAAGACAAAATGCAGGTTCCGTTTGATTATAAAAACTTAAATGATAGCTATAAAAATCAAGACTCTATACTTTCAACCAATTATTTTCACAGTTATTCTAAAGCAGAAAGCTTGAATCAAAACCTGTTGAACCAAAGTTTTATACTCCAACATTAATTTTAGAAAAACAAGTGGTTCAGCTGGAAAAGATTTTAAATGAAGAACGACTTTCATTTAATCAACAAAAACAAGAATTTTTAAATAAAATTGAAGATTTACAAAATTCTAAGGTAAAAACGGAACATGTTGAGTTTGAGTATTTTTCGTGAAATAAATCTTTAAGTGAAGCTTTTGATTCAGAAGAAATAAATATTTTAAATGAAGAAATTAATTTTTCAAATATCTTGAATTCAGAAGTCTGTTTGGACAATGAGATTGATCAGTTTGACTTTTCGAAGAAATTACCCAGTCATGAAGATTTTCTTGTTAAAAATGATTTGACTGAGGATTCTGATTTAGCTTTAGTTTTAGAAAAAATAATTAATGAAAAACCTGTTTTCGAGGATTTGTATTATAAAAAGAATAAAACTAAAAAGAATTCAAGGAAACAGAAGAATCTTACTAAGAAAATTAAACAAAAAGTTCATCATTCATTTAAATATGATGATTTCATTTTTCCTGTTTCAGATAACGCGTTGAAGTTTAAGAAGGTTTGGAGGGTAAAAGAAGAAGAAAAATCTTTAACTCGACAGAAAAAGAATAATTTTACTAAGTCTGTATTAAATGATTCTACATTGAATAATTCTGTAAAAAGATATTCAGTTGATGAATTGCTTGATATTAGAAGTGGTAAAAATAATTGTTCTCCGTGTGGATTGAATGAATTACTTAAGTCTTTTGCTTCTTTTAAGCCTTATCATTTCATGCATTCTGCTTTAACTGCTTTATCTAAGAAATTTCATTTTAAAGAACGTTGGTTTGGTACTTACAGTATACCACCAACGAAACTAAGCTTAAAGGACCCAAACTAAAATGGGTACCAACACCCAATTGATTCACTTTTACAGGTTAACCGGCATGTGTGGTTCTTAGACTCCGGATGTTCTAAGCACATGACTGGTAGAAAAGATCTATTATCTAACTATGTTGAATCTTTTGGAGGTACGATAAGGTTTGGAAACGATCATATGCACCTATCCTTGGATATGGTGACGTAATTTCTCGGAATTTAATGATAAAGAAAGTGTCGTATGTCGAAGGACTTGGACATAATCTTTTTAGTATAGGTCAATTTTGTGATAAGAATTTAGAAGTCTGTTTTAAAGCTAACCAGTGCAGCATCCGAACTACTAATGGTAAATAGCTTCTTGCTGGAATCAGAAGATCAAATCTCTACACAATTGACCTATCCAACACACAAGTAGATACTGATGTCTGCTTGATATCCAAGGCATCCTTGAAACAGAATCTGCTATGGCATCGGCTTCTTTCACATTTAAACTTCAAATATCTGAACAAGTTAGTTTGCGACAACTTGGTTAAAGGCATCCCAGACCTAAAGTTTCATAAAGACCATGTATGCGGTGCATGTGAGATGTGCAAACTGAAGAAAGCTTCACATAAGCTGAAGACAGAGTTCAACACCGAACGTTCTCTACATTTACTCCATATGGCTTTTTGTGGTCCTATGCGGGTCCAAAGCATTAATGGAAAGAAGTATGTGTTGGTCATAGTCGATGACTACTCAAGATATACCTGGATTCATTTTCTGTGGTCAAAGGATGAAGCGGCCGAGACAATAATCTCATTCTTGAAGACAGTCCAAAATAATCTGCAACTGCCAGTTCAGAAAATCAGAATTGACAACGGAACTGGATTAAAAAACAATACACTCGGCTCATTCCTTGAATCCATCGGTATTACACAAACGTTTTCGGCAGCCCGGACACCACAACAGAATGGTGTTGTTAAGCGAAAGAACAGAACATTGGTGGAAGCAGCGCGTACATTATTAACCTGGTCAAAGTTTCCATTATTTTTATGGGCTGAAGCAGTGGCGACTGCTTGTTTTACCCAGAACCGATCCCTCGTTCACAAAAGGTTTGGTAAAACTCAGTATGAAATAATAAACAAAAGAATACCTAACATCAAATTCTTTCGAGTTTTTGGTTGCAGGTGTTTTATTTTAAATGACAAAGAGGACAAAGGGAAGTTAGCTGCTAAAGCTGATGAAGCGATCTTCCTTGGTTATTCCAAGACATCTGCTACATATAGGGTCTACAATAAGAGAACCAAAATCATCAATGAGAGCGTAAACGTCTCATTTGATGAAGTCATTGATGTGGCTTCTGTACAATTCAGTTCAGTACCCGGGCTGATAATTAATACTACGCGGAAAGTTGATCAACCTGAATCTTCTAATACTGATAAAGCTGATTTAGATTCATTGTTTGAGAAATTTTATGAAGAATATTTTGAAAATAAATCTAATCGGTCTAATGATTTGTCCAGGAATATTCAGACCGAACAACAGTTATCTGGTCCATCTCCTGATGTGCCAGTAACTGAAACAGAAGAAGAAACAGAAGTTGTTGATGAAGAAATAGAGATGGAAACTCCTGACGGTCCAGTTCAGCATGAAGAGGGTGAAAATTCTGAAGTGCAAGAGGTATCGGTCGTGCAAGACGAAAATACCCTACCTCAACCAAATATTCAGCCTATTTCAGTTCCAAATATTGAATCTTCACCTGAACCTGTTCCGATAAACTCCCCAACTACTTACATTGATCAAAATTCAGATCAAAGCTCCTATGTTCCCCTATCTCAGAGCAAGAAGTGGACCAGAAATCACTCAATACATCAAGTTATTGGTGATCCATCAGCACCTATTCGTACACGGCCTGCGACAGCTAATGAGTGTCTATATTCCATGTTCTTGAGTCATATTGAACCAACTAAGGTATCTGAAGCCTTAGTTGATCCAGATTGGATACTCGCGATGCAAGAGGAGCTGAACCAGTTTGAAGCACTCAAATTCTGGAGATTGGTACCTCGTCCCAACAATAAGACGATTATCGGTACAAAATGAGTATTCAAGAACAAAAAGGATGAAGATGGCGTTGTTGTCAGAAATAAGGCCCAGCTCGTCGCTAAAGAATACAATCAACAAGAAGGCGTTGACTACGATGAAACTTTTGCCCCGATAGCAAGGATCGAAGCAATAAAGATGTTTCTAGCATACGCGGCACACAAGAATTTCACAGTGTACCAGATGGACGTCAAGACAGCATTCCTGTATGGTCTTCTCAAGGAAGAAGTCTATGTTGCTCAACCGGAGGGTTTTGTGGATCAGTCAAAGCCAGATAATGTTTACATCCTTGATTGAGCTCTTTATGGTCTTAAACAAGCCCCGAGAGCCTGGTATGACATCTTATCAGAGTTTCTGGTAAAGTCAGGCTTCTCGGAAGGTAATATTGACACAACTCTTTTCATTAAAAAGGAAAAGTCGGATATTATTTTGATACAAATTTATGTAGACGACATAATATTTGGATTTACAAACCAAAAATACTGCAAAAACTTTTCTGCCTTAATGGTTTCGCGTTTAAAAATGAGCATGATGGGTGAGATAAACTTCTTTTTATGTCTTCAAGTAAAACAATTATCTTCGGGTATCTTTATCTGTCAAACAAAATATATTTTTGATATCCTGAAGAAATTTAATTTGGAAAACTATTCATCAATAAAAACACCTAGGCCTCATGGAATGAAAATACATGCTGATCTGTCAGGAAAAGTTGTAGATCAGAAAACATACCGAGGCATGATAGGTTTTTTAATGTATTTGACGTCTTGTAGACCTGATATTATGTTTTCAACATATCTTTGTGCCAGATATCAGGCTAATCCAAAGGAGTCCCATTTAAGTGCCGCTAAGCGTATTTTCCGTTCTCTCAAAGGAACTGCTAATCTTGGACTCTGGTATCCCAAGGGTACTAGTTTTGAACTGACAGCTTACTCAGATGCAGACTATGCAGGCTGTATGTTGGACAGGAAAAGTACTTCGGGACATCTATAGTTTTTGGGAGACAAGTTAGTTAGCTGGGCATAAAAAAAAAGAACTGTGTGTCCATATCTATTGCTGAAGCAGAATATGTAGCTGCTACAAGCTGCTGTTCTCAAGTTTTATGGATGCAGACACAGCTCAGAGACTATGGGTTTTATTTTAACAAAATTCTCATTTATTGTGATTCTAAAAGTGCAATTGCCATTTCTTGTAATCCTGTTCAACACACAAAGACCAAACATATAGATATCTGGTATCATTTCATTAAAGATCATGTAGAAAAAGGAACTATTGAATTGTATTTCGTAAATACAAAATTTCAATTAGCTAACTTATTTATGAAAGCTTTAGATGAAAAACGTTTTAGCTTTCTTGTATCTAAGTTAGGTATGCTTAATTTGAAAATTTGAATTTTTATTAAAAACAGTTCAATTTATTGAATTGTATTTAATTCAAATTCATTTGGTCAAATATCTGTATTTTTTAAATACAAGTCAGTGTTTCAATTTTTCTATCTGATTTTAAATTTATTGATTGTGGGAATCTATATTTGAGGGGGAGTGTTATCTGATCATATTTTGAGGGGGAGTGATTTTATCTGTTTGGGCTAACAGCTTAAAATTTTCTTACAGGTTTTTAAACATTATCCAATTTTTGAAAGATGTAGAGTTTAAAAAATATAAGTGTTTGGCCGATTTAGACTAATCCGGACAACACTTGTCCGATTTATTGCAAATCCGGACAAMGTARTGTCCGATTTAGACTAATCCGGACAAAAGACTATATGATAAACTCTTATCCGGATAAGGTTAGATATGTTTACAAGGAGTTGAGTGGACTTCTAAATTGCTTGGTTACTTTGAGCGGATTCCTAAATCGCTTATCCCATTTGTGCATTTCAAGTCTTTAAATCACTTATTTGTTGAGCGATTTAACTCTTTCGTTGAGCAATTTAGTTTCTTCTTTGAACGATTTATTCCTAAATCGATTGACTCTTGAGCGATTTATTCTTAAACCGGACGACTCTTGACCGGTGTTTTTCTAAATCGCCTATGCCTTGAGCGATTTACTGTCTGGATTATCACTTAGTTATTTCACATTCTCTAAATCGGACACCTCTTATTCAATTTACCCTAATCCGGATAAGCTTTGAGCGGTTTAGAATCTGAACGGTTTTTGACTTTGACTATAAATACTCGATTCATTTTTACTTTTCACTTTTTTACATTTATCTTAAATCGCTTGTCACTGTTCAAATCTTCGTCTCCGCTTAACCTCTGTTAAATCGCTCAAGATCATCGAACATCAATCTGTTTCTTCTCTATTCTACTGCAAATGTTTACATTTGTTTCATTTGAACTCGAGTATTAATCTTTTGACTTAATATGTTCTTGGACTGACATTTGTGGACTGTATTTTAATCGAAACTTAAAATGAATCTCAATAAGTTCTAATCTGTTAATAATCGTCTTGGACTAATAATGGATTTAAAATCGTATGGATTTAAAATGAATCAATAAGGTTGACCGATTTCGTTTTTGTGTTAGGATAAGGTGTCTTGTTTTGTTCGATTTACGGTTTTAAGTTTTTAAGTTTTTGATCGGATTATTCACCGGAGAAGGTGACCGGAGTTTACTCCGATCAACCTTAATCCGGTTGATATTGTCCGCTTTAGGTTTTTGAATCTTAAGTTTTTTTTAGTTTCTAGTTTTGACCTGATATTGAATCCAGTTGATTTGTTTTTGTTTTCATTTAAAAAAAAAATTTAGTATTTTTTTTAGTGTTGAATTTTTTTAGGATTTTTTTAGAATATTTTTTTAGGTAAATTTTGTTTTTATTTTTTTTAGTTATTTTTTTTTAATTTTTTAGTTTTAGTTAAATTTTTTAGTTTTGTTATTTTTTTAGTATTTTTTAAGTTTTCATTTTTTTTAGTTTTTCATTTTGCTTTAATTCATGAATTCGGGTTCTAATATTTTAGATATTTTATAGGTAAATGGCGAATATTCAACATCAGTCTGACGAGGAATCTCACATTCCTTCTGTCAGGTCTGACAATTTAAATAACCCTTCTCAGCCATTAAACCAACTTATACCCAACGAAACCTTATTTCCTCAAAGCCAATATCTAGAAATTAAACCAAACAACCATTCATTCAGCTTCGATATGCCTTCCGAATATCAGATAATCCCAGAAATCCTGCGCAGACACCCAATTGCCTATTCCCTTTCTGCTCACACACCAGTTCCAATGGTCTATCTACAGCAGTTCTGGAATACACTGACATTGGCCAAAGACGGAGAAACTTTCTATTTCGAAGGAAGCGTAGATGAGTATGTCAGCTGATTGACATTAAAAAGACTTAGAAGAATATTACGCCTTCCTGGACCGGGCTCCACAGGGTTTGAAATTCTTGTAACTGACGATCAACTCTGCCGTGACATCAAATGGTTAGGATAATCGCAAAAGTTGACTAACCCGTCTCAATTCAAATGGCATTTTCTACCGTCGATCTGACATCTATTATTCTTAATCCTCAACAGATGCCTGACATTAAAAACTGCGGGAATCGACGCATGCAGTAGTTCATTTATGAAGTTCTTCCATGGGATCGTCTTTACGCGCAAATACGATTATGCCCTCATCATATGGAATGAACTGGTCGAGCTCGTTAATGCTAAGAGATTTTCGTCAAAAGCCAGAAAGTTTGTGCCTTTTCAATGATTTCTGCAACTGTTCATAAAAGCCATGATGAACTCAAATAAAGACATCCCGGCCAGAGCTAACAGTGAAATGGGGCCGACGTTCGTCATGACTAGAATTCGGCAACATACCGAGGTTGAAGATCTAGACTCAATCATGGAGATTCCACCCGAGCTATTTGCCTTCGCTGATCAGAGGGCTTAGTGTGTTAAAGATTATAGACGAGTGATAGATCCTATAGTTCAGCCAGAATCGGTTGAACTTACCCCGGGATCACCCCATGCCTCAGTTGAGAGAGAGGGTTTAGCTGTAGGTGAGAGTGTTCAAGAACACGGGTTAGAGATGGCCAAATGGGCCCGGCCCGGCCCGTAACCGACGGAGGACCGGGACCGGGACCGGAGAGGGACCGGGACCGGGACCGACCGGGACCGGTAGGGACCGGTTGAGGGACCGCCGGTTATGATCCGGTTAGGGTTTTTGACGTTTTTTGGGACCGGGACCGGTTAAGACCGGGACCGGT
>NC_037537.1:10616748-10636567 GCF_001531365.2 Cynara cardunculus var. scolymus | reverse complement strand
TTTTTGTCGCGATTAGGCCCGGTAGGGACCGGTTAAGGCCCCGGCCGGGACCGAATTTTGGCCACCTCTAACACGGGTTACCTAAACAGGGCTATGAGTTGAGGGAAAATATAATTGAGAGGGGTGAAGAGGAGCGGGGAGCCTCTGATCATCATAGTACTTCATCTGATAGTACTTCCTCGACTTCATCAAGTTCGGAAGATACAATATCCGAAAATCAAGAAGCTCTAGGTGATGACGATGACAATGACAATGATGATGATGATGCTGACAACCATGCTCAACCGATTCCTTCACAGAATATTCAAATAGGAGCAGTGGTTGATAATATTGATGAGATTTTTCCAGAGTTTGAAGCTCCACAAACTTGTCCAAGTCTGCATTCCCTATCATTTAATGTTGATGATTTTGGAGCCAGACCTGATGACTATGATCGAATGCTGGAAGACTTATCAGATATTCTAGTAGAAGGAGGAGATGAGGGAGCTGAAGATGAAAATGCTGAGAGGTTGAGTGAAAGGGAAGCAAAAAAATTTGGTGAGTGCGAGAGCGGAGCACAAAATCAAGATCAAGCTCCTTTTCTAGCTGAAACACATAGTCGGGCACCCACTTCTACTATTGGCATTCATCCGTTGAATGTTGATATTGAAGAAGACATAGCTAGCCCAGCTATGCACTTGCACACCCAACCCGACCACTCAATTGGTTCTCAACAACCAGCTGTTTCATTTCAACACGGGGACTTAGCACATATGTTATCTACTTCTCACTTGGAGAATGTAGATATTGAAACAAGTAGGCCGCTACCCCAGCCTACGACTTCGATTCTGTGCACCTCGAGTCTAGAGCCGATACACTTAGGTACACAAGAGTCTTGAGCATCTGTTGCTCCTATTGCGGTTCTTAGTGAACTCGCCGGAACGACCAAAGTGGTGTCAATTGACCTCTCACAATGACCGGTCTAAAGTCCTACCAGTGTTACCACTTTGCCAACACTGAACGTAGGCACAACAGTTTACTCAACTGTTGTCTCAACTGGTAATCTAAGTGATCCAGGAGTTATTTTACCAGACTTTGTGTCAAGGGAATATTTGGAAGGCACCCTAAAGGTTGTTCAAGACAATATGGATGCTCAAATTGCTAGTATCAAAAGACTGTTGAAGGGGAAGGAGCAACTAGAAGAAGAACAACCATTTGCGCCATTACCACCGCCTATACCTGAGCCTTCGACGGTACAAGAGCAATTGGTGGATGAACTTAAATCCTTGCTATATGCTAAACTGATGTCATCCTAAGATCCTGATGCAAAAGATGTAGATTTGGTTGGGCTTCTGAGAAAGCAAATTGATGAAAACCCCACTATTCGAGCCTCAGAGTTTTTGGCCTTCCAAGATGTGGTTACTTCTAGCTTCACCAAAGTTAGTAAGTTAATCACATCAAACACCTAAGTTCTTAAAAGCTCAATTGATGCCCTTTCTGAACGGGTATCTATCCTAGAAGAGACTTGCCGAGCTCTGGCCACCTCACTCAAAAGAAGGCATGATGATCCGGATGATCCTGATCATCATGAGGGGGAGAGAAAAAGACAAAGGGTGGCTGAGTCGTTTGCTCGCGCTCTAAGTGTTGAAAGAGAGCCAGCTACTCAAGACGTTAATGTTGAAGGTTATATTCCCGAGTCTTCAACGGAAAGAGCTACCGAGTTGATCATTGTGGAAGATGATGAAGTGTTGGAGACAAATCCATCGATCGAGCCAATGGTTGAAAAGCCGGCGGACTCCACGGTAGGAACAAGGTTGTTATTGGATTTGTCTACCAATGTCGGATTTAATGATGTTTTTGCTACAAAGCTGGGTGGAGAACAGGATTTCAGAGAAGATATAGATAATATTGACGAATCATCTGGGTTATATTTTGACTTTGAAGTTGACATCAATGATGAAGACCCAATATTCCCATTTTAGGGTGATCGTCAGACATTGCCGGAACCATCCACTACAGTTGAAGCTGGTGCATCCGATACTCCCAGAGAGCCATTTAATCCGACCGAGATTTTTATGAAGAATTATGTTGTGATAACTGGATTCTGATTATCACCTAAGGTAATTAATACGTGATTAGTTGATATATGAATACGTGTTAGCATGATAAATTGTTATATATTTGATCATGCCAGTATGAGAAATTTTATGCATAGGTATTATATGCATAACATATATATATATATATATATGTAGGCATGTTATATGTGGAATTGCATGTATGCATATATATATAAATACCTGCATGATATATGGATGCATGATGTTGTGTAGCTGCCTTTCCTGTTTGGGAAGGGTATAAAAAGGGGTTGAGGCCTCCAATCCACTCTCTTGCCATTTTTGTGAGTCTAGTAAGCGATTTAAAAGAAGAGGGTGTTGATCGGATTGCTCAAATTTTAACTGGATTCAATTTGGTTTCAAAAAGACTTCATAAGGTCAGTGGTTAAAAATGTCTTAAACCATTTTGTATCTTGAATTATGTTTTAAAAGTTCTATACATGTTTAAAGTTTAATCCGGCTATGTGTTGAACGATTTATACATTAAACCAGATGATGGGTAAATGATTTAAGATTTAAATCGGACAAGGGTTGGGCGGTTAAGCCCTAAACCGGTCAAGTGTTAAGCGGTTTAGTTTAACACCGGTCAAGCATTGAGCGATATATGAATGTTGATATGGTAAACATTTTGAACGGAGAATTATGAATACGACCATGTGGTGACCGGATTATTTTAAATCGGTCAAGCTTTGGACGATATGTTGTCCGGATTTGTTATCTGGACAAAAAGTGTTGAAATAAGTCTAAGTGTTAAATCGGACAAAGCTTTGAAAGATATGTTGTCCGGATTTGGTAAACCGGCCAAGACCTGACCGGAGATGAATTCCGGCCAAGCTTATGTTGACCGGATTTGTAATATGCCTTGTAAAATGAGAGTTTTGATAAAGAAAATTTTGAATTGATAATAGTTCCATTTGATTGCGGTCTATTTGGAATTATTTTTGTGAAATATTTTGATGAGGAAATAAGGGTGGCATATCAAGGAGAGGTGTACATTTGGATATAAAGGTGGCATATCAAGGAGAAGTGTACATTTGGATATAAGGGTGGCATTTGTATGAGTATTATATGATATAACTCTTTCTATTTATATCCCTTAAGACTACCGTGGTCTGAAATCTTTATTTCATTGTGATTTAAAGATTTAGGATCAAGGTTCTTATTGGAAATCATAGTCTGGATGTTATTAAGGAGAAAATAACAGGTTTAGCCTGAACTTTATATAAACCTTGTTTAATTAGAAAAGGTTAAAAGTGGCATTATATGAACCCGTGGTTGGTTCAAAGGTATGTTATTTGAATAATCTGAATACTTGGCTTGAAATGTGGAAAGGTACTGGTAATATGTTCCTATTTGTTATATATATGAAAAGATTATTCTTATATAAAGTTTTGGTGATTCCACCATGCAATAACATAAATAGGGTAACTCACTAGACCTTTTGGTCTAACCCTCGTTTTGTGATTTTAAATATGTATTGCAGGAGGTACGGACGGTAAGGGGAAGGGGAAAATGTAATATTTTTCTATATGCATATCTACATGAAGATTTATCTATCATGTATAGTTTTGATTAATGAACGATGATTAGTACAAGAAATGTATTTTGAATTTTTGGATCTTGTATTCCGTAATGGTAGAATTCTTGTATTAAGGGACCACAGTGGTGTATAAACATGTATTTCTTGTATATGGAATATGTGTTACATGCAATGTGTGGTATGGGGTATTACAGTGCCATTTGCAATTCGAGCTAATGTTCCAGGCTATGACAGGGCTAGAATCAGAGAGCCTTATCTTGAAGACATCTATTTTGACATCTTCCTCCAGCATTGCAAAAGCTCTAAGTGTTGATAAGTTTCTTGGTATCCACAAGGAAACCAAAGAATATCGTTTAGAATACAAGCACTTCCTCAAAGCCAAGCGTCTCCCTATCAGTCAAGTTAGAACCAAACATCGAGTTGTGTCAATAAAACAAATTGATGCTCAAAGACTTCTCAGAGTCTGGTATCCGGTATTCACGGTGACACGACAAGATGGTACGGTCTGGAGATTTAGTGAAGCTGACTTCTCAAACTTGTATTTAGAAGACCTGGAGCATATATACCACGAAATCTGGAATATGACAAACAGAAAAGATGAAGCTCTTGTGGCCCTTAGTGCGATCAAAAGGCTTATGCGCAGTCACGTCAAAGTTTCTTTGGTTATTGATATCCAAATGGGACTTGAAGATAATCAGAGAATTATTAATTTGAAGAGACCTGATCAAGAGCTGGAAGACATTGAAGCTTATCCGCTCTACATGATTCTTGAATAACCGGAGTTTGGGGTGATATACGATGTTGCGGGTCGGATAAAGAAGTTCATGAGGTTCAGTGAGCTGAACAAATTCTCTGATGGGACTATTCGGATGTTGAGACAGGCACTGGATACGAGGAGAGTTAATAATGATAAAGCTGCAAAGTCGGAGAGGATGAGTCCGAAGGAAAGGTACTTGCTGATAAATGCCTTGAATTTGCTTGAAGAAAAATTGCAATATCGGAATACACTGAGTAGGCTATAGAAACTGCTCGGACTCAGAAAGACAAGATTTACAAGAGTTTGAACTTGAATCCAAAGGGGGAGAATGTTGGGTTCAAGTATGTGCGTTAATGTTGTATTCAAGTTCTCCTTTATTATGCTTTCTAATAGTTAGGCTTTAATGCTTTCCTTAGTATAAATAGTGATTAGTCTTGTAATTGTAATTAGTTCTGTAATTAATCTGATTAGTGTTGTAATTTTTTCTCTCAAGAAATACTTTGAAGATTGTTGGTGAAAATTCTCTCTACTCATATTCTTGATGTTCATCTTSAAGATTAATTCTA
The DNA here is from genome assembly GCF_001531365.2 of Cynara cardunculus var. scolymus. Taxonomy (NCBI): domain Eukaryota; kingdom Viridiplantae; phylum Streptophyta; class Magnoliopsida; order Asterales; family Asteraceae; genus Cynara; species Cynara cardunculus. The sequence continues at coordinate 10,631,608 of NC_037537.1, read as the reverse complement.
ATCTTGTATGATTTGGGCATTTCACAATAAATTTCAGCCCTTAAAACTTTTTATGTCTTACAATTATCTTTTTATTTTGACGTTTGCATTACCCAAACATATATTATGAAAAAAATTCTTATATTAAATAAAACTTTATTATAAAAAGATTGCACTAATCCAATAACTTTTGTGCCTATGAGACGTGCCGTAAATATATTGCAAGCATATATCATAAACTTTGAATAATAACTAACGGATCACAATTAATAAAGGGTCATGTGGTTTGCAACCCACCAAAATACCCTATCATTTATTTTTTTTATTATCCCTATAAAGTATTAGTCTAGTCAAACTCAGAAACTTGAAAATGATGATTTTCATTAATAAAAAGTTATACACTGGTCAACAAAACTTTTTACTCGGTATTAAACAAAAATTAATGGTTTGTCATTAACTCCTAACTAACTGCTAATTAATAAAAATTACCTGATAAATAATGATGAAAAGTAAAGCTTTTTTACTTTGGCGATTATGATGAAAAGTAAAGCTTCCGTAAAGTGTAAAAGTAGTTTTCAAATACTTAACCATGTTTATGTTTCATTTTGATAATAATGAATTTTCATTTTATTACTACATCGTGCAAAAGACTTAAACTTTCGAAGATAACTCATTTTTTTTACTGCAGAAATGTCATTTTTTTACAAAGATAACTCAAATCAAGGTGTTGATGACGCTCACTATTTTTATGAAACAGAAGAAGCTCAATTTTCCACAAGGTCATCCTCCTTCTATACACACCAGGTACAATAAATTTTAAATTGTCATTAATATTTATCACCTCACCATCAACAAAAATATATATCACCTCCCCATCAACAAAAATAAATTTAATTGTAGGTTTTAGACAACTCCAATCTAGGTATTGATGACGCTCACTATTTTTATGGAACAGAAGACACTCAATTTTTTACATGGACATCACCATTTTATACCGATCAGGTACAATAAATAATAAATAATAAATATTTATATTATTTTAGTGAAATTAATACTTTCACCTCACCATTAACAAAAAATAAATTTAATTGTAGGTTTTTAGGTCTCGTGAAGATGTGATGAATTGGATGAAAAATACGGCATACTCTCTTGGTTATGTCATTGTCACAAAAAGATCAAAACAATGCAAAAGTGGTCTCACGAATAAATTGGTTCTTATGTGTGACCATGGTGGTAAACCTAGCGGATCAGGATCAAGTACAAATACTAGTTCCAAAAAGACAGATAGTCCATTTTAGTTGGTAGCAAAATATTCATTGGAACATCATTATTGGACTATAAGAGTGGTATGCAATCAACATAACCATCGCCCTACAGTGAATCTAGAGGGTCATGCATACGCAAGACGATTATCTGATGATGAATTTCGTTTGGTAGAAGATTTGACGTCGAAGAGTATGCTACCATGTGAAATTCTATCAATGTTAAAGGATCGAGATGAGACTAACTTGTCAACACTCCCGACAATATATGAGGCACAAAAGAAAATTCGCAAGCACGAGAAAGACGGGAAAACACCAATGCAAGTTCTTATGTCACTTTTAGATATTCATTGTTATGTTTATCATCTTATACACACTCAGTTACAAAGGAGTTGCAAGCTTTATTTTTTGTTCATCCTACATCTTATGAGATATGGCGTGCATTCCCACACGTGTTGATTATTGATGCCACGTACAAGACAAACATATATAATATGCCTTTCGTTCAAATCGTTCGTGTAACATCAAGCGACAAGACATTTTGCATAGATTTTGTTTTTATAAGTGAAGAAAAGATGGACAATTATAAATGGGTGTTGTAGCAGCTAAAGGTGATGCTAAATGAGTGCATGCACCTACGTGTTATAGTAACGGATAGAGAGTTGGCTCTCATGAAAGTGTGTGAAAACATTTTTCCGCATGGCAATCATTTACTTTGTAGATGACACATTGGCCAAAATATTTTGAAGAATTGCAAACAAACTATTAGGTCGTAACGTAATTGGAACCTTTTTCAATCGGCGTGGAAGTTACTTATAGATTCTCTAACGTGGATATCGTACACGGAAAACTGTGAGAAACTTCGAGCAGTGTTGTCAAAATACCCCGTAAGTCTTTTACATTATTTATTTTTCTATACAATATTTATTTTTCTATATAATATTTAATTTTCTATCAAATATTTATATTTTTTTTCTAATACTTGTTTTTTTTTTTATCATTTCAGGTGTTTTAAGATACGTATATGATAACTGGTTGGACAAATATAAACACCATTTTGTCTCTGCTTCGATTGACCAATGTTTGAACTTTGGAAATCGCACTACCAACAGAGTTGAGAGCCAAAATGCTAAGTTCAAGAATTATATGTATCATCAAAGTTACACTCTGGATAAATTTGTTGTTTGTATTAATAAAATTGTAGAGTCACAACTCGTGACAATCAAAGAAAGTTTTTGGAGAAGTGAAATCTCTCGTTATCACAAATACAATATATCATGCTTCAGTTTACTACGGGGTTTTGTCTCAAATGAAGCTCTTGATTTGATGGTGAAAGAGATTTATCGGTCGAACGGTTTTCAACTAGATTCCTCAACTTGTGGTTCTCAACTACATAGCAGTTGTGAGTTACCGTGTGGTTGCAGACTTTCATTGTACGTAAATTCAGGTTCGTATATAGAATTACTCATGATTGATTTAATAGTGTTAAGTCTTTATAGTTCAACATTTAAGACAAAATATATTTGTATATGCAGGTGAGTGTATTATCTTGGATTCAATAGATATATTCTAGAGAACACTAAATATTTCATCGGTAACATTTTTCTAAAGTGACAATATTTGTTGCGACGCTGAAGTAAACCATTTTAAAGAGCATTTCAACAAGCAGCCTGAAGCTGGAAAAAGGGTTTCAAAGTTGGTTGACATATTCAATCCAAGTAAAACTACCATGAAACCGCCCACGGTTAAGAAAAACACTCGTGGACCACCAAGTTTGAAAAAAAAAACAACAACTACACCAACAAAGACATGCTCCTCCTAAGAGTAAAGAGTCACGAACACGTAGACAGTCAGCAAGGTTTTTTGGGGTTGACTTGAACGCCGAACCGGAAAGAAATAGTTGTTACATGAACTATCAAACAAATTATGATCGCGATCCGATCCTAGATCTAAATGAGGAGCCGACGAGACATAGTTTGTCTGTGGATTTAAATGAAGAACCGACTAATTTTTTTGATTATACTCCAGAAACAAACCAGTTTGTTCCGCCAACCGTAGATTTCCATCGATATAATTATTCATAATCTATGGAAGTCTCAAACTTAAACCAAGAATCTGTGACAAACCTTTTACTCGATCATATTCCAAATATTTTTCATTGCTATATCAGACGTTTAAATAATGTCAAAGATGATGGAAACTGTGGATTTATGTCAGTTGCCGTCGGCCTTGGTCTCGATGAAAATATGTGGCCTGTAATTCGACAAGAGTTAAGGTATCACGAGCAAGATTACACGATATATTGACTTCTATAGGCTTTAATTACATTTCGAAGACCGTAGATTTTTCGGGAACTGGTTTTGCCCCAATGGATTAATAGATGTCTATGCCAGATACATGGTTAGTTATCGCTTCATTTTATAGGAAACCGGTTGTATTCATATCCATGGTAGGTAGTTCTACGTGCTTTCCACTTTGGTCGGTCCACATGAGTTAGAATCAACTGACCTCATAGTTGTTGCACGTGTGGGGGGAGTCATTTCATTAATCTATTACTACGAGAAGGTTGCCTAATACCATCAACTCACCCACAATGGAGGAGGTATAGGATTGATAGGGCATATGCATGGGAAGACATGTATTCAAGTCGACAAATGTAACATTTTCGTGATTGTAATCTTTACTCTCTATTTACTAAAGTTATTATAGTTGTTATATGTTTTTACTTTTTTTTAATTGTTTATTTTTTTACACTATTAGTTATAATAATATGAGTGTTTACAAAACAATAAATTATATGAGTGTATACAAAACAATAAATTTCAGCCCTTACAACTTTTTATGTCTCACAATTATCGTTTTATTTTGGCGTTTGCATTACCCAAACATATATTATGAAAATTTTCCTAATATTAAATAAAACTTTATTATAAAAAGTTTGTACTAATCCAATAACTTTTGTGCCCATGAGACGTACCATAAGTATATTGCAAGTATATATCCTAAACTTTTGAATAATAACTAACGTATCACAATTAATAAATAGTCACCTTATGAATTTATTATTTTTCTATTTATACATGTAAAAATGAGATGAGAGATAATATTTAATGCTAATTATTAATCATAATTAATCTATAAGATAAAGTGATGGCGTGTAATTCCTAAATAAATGAGGTCTAAATCCATCAAGCCATAATAAATAGTCACCTTATGATGATGATGATGATGATGATGATGATGATGATGATGATGATGATGATAATGATGATGATGATGATGATAATGAGGGTCCTGTGGTTTGCACCCCCACCAAAATACCCTATCACTTTATTTTTTAATTATCCATATAAAGTATTAGTCTAGTCAAACTCGGAACCTTGAAAATGATGATTTTCATGAATAAAAAGTTATACAGTGATCAACAAAACTTTTTACTTGGTAATAAACAAAAACTAAAGGTTTGTCATTAACTCCTAACTAACTGCTAATTAATAAAAATTATCTTATAAATAACTTGCATAATCATATTTTTAATTCCAGTTATCAAATCAACAAAAAAAAGTAATATATTTTTTAACTACACAACATAGTTTGTATAACTATTTTACACCTCTACTGAATTTTGTATACAATGTGCAACTTGAAAAATCCAAACACTCCAAATTTTGTATACTGAAATTTGAATACGTGGTGCAAAAAATCCCGAAAAAACATTCCAAACACCATTTAGTGCAGCCCAATTCATAGCAATACAGAAACCAAACATTTCGAATCCAAACATCTTGTTCGTCACAGTCTCGAAGCAACAACCCAAACACCATTTAGTGCAGCCACAATCCAAAGAAATACAATCCCTAAAAACTATTTAGAGCAACCACAATTCGGAGGAGCAGCGGCGGCGGAAGAGCAGCGACGACGAAAGAGCAGCGGCGGTGAAAGAGCAGCAGCGGCGGAGAAGCAGGCGGTAGAGGAACGGTGAGTATGGTTTAATTTTATTCCTTTTTCAATAGCTCCTTTGATGATTTGGACTAGGACTGTGAATTTTTAGGAAAAATGTTTTTTGGAGAGAAAATGGTGTCTGAAGGAGTATGGATGGGAAAATGAGGAAGTTGTAAATTTTTAGGGTTATATATTGGACTTTTATATTTTATTGTTAATTGATTAAATTTTTTTTTACTTTGGCTATTATGATGAAAAGTAAAGCTTTCGTGAAGTGTAAAAGTAGTTGTCAAATACTTAACCATTTTATGTTTCATTTTGATAATAATGAATTTTCATTTTATTACTACGCCGTGCAAAAGACTTAAACTATCGAAGATAACTCATTTTTTATTATTGCAGGAAATGTCATTTTTTACGAAGATAACTCAAATCAAAGTGTTGATGACACTCACTATTTTTATGCAACGGAAGTAGCTCAATTTTCCACATGGTCATCCTTATTCTATACATACCAGGTACAATAAATTTAAATTGTCATTAATATTTATCACCTCACTATCAACAAAAATATATATCACTTCACCATCAACAAAAATAAATTTAATTGTAGGTTTTAGACAACTCCAATCTAGGTGTTGATGATGCTCACTATTTTTATGGAACGGAAGATGCTCAATTTTCTACATGGACATCACCATTTTATACCGATCAGACACAATAAATCATAAATTATAAATATTTATATTATTTTAGTCAAATTAATACTTGTCACCTCACCATTAACAAAAAATAAATTTAATTGTAGGTTTTTAGGTCTCGTGAAGATGTGATGAATTAGGTGAAAAATAGGGCATACTCTCTTGGTTATGTCATTGTCAGCAAAAGATCAAAGCAATGCAAAAATGGTCTCACGAATAAATTGGTTTTTATGTTTAACCGTGGTGGTAAACCTAGCAGATCAGGATCAAGTACAAATACTAGTTTCAAAAAGACAGATTGTCCATTTAAGTTGGTAGCAAAATATTCATTGAAAAATCATTATTGGACGATAAGAATGATATGTGTTATAACCAGGTTTGTACAAACATGGGACAAGGTAACCTTATGTGTTTACTATATGAATTATTTGATACCATACATAATTATGATAATTCTTGCATGGATTCTATGTACATGTGTGGTAAATTAATGTTATGCATACATATGGAAGCAGTACATAAATGTAGGCGGTTATGTGATAGGAGATTATTATATATATATATATATATATATATATATATAACTCTATACTTCATGTTTAAGAAAGGTTAGTTTTAAATTAATATCTTCCAACCGCCTAAGGCCTTTTATATTGAAAAATATCCAGCACTGCCTCATCCTTTAAATATAAAAGGGAGAAGATAAAATGGAAATCGGGTATGCTTCCTACTTTTCTAAAAGTGAGTGTTTAAAGAAAGAAAGAGATTTAAAAGGCGGTGAATGAGTTCTTCAAGAAATCTTGAAGGCGTTCTTAATAAACTAATTAGACCAGAAGCTCTATATCTATTGATAAGAGCTTCTGTGTCAAAATCGTATTTCAAGAAGTTTTAAGAAAAAGGATTTTATACTTAGTATTTTCTACTAAAAATGGACCAGAGGGGCTCTGGTCGACTCACACGTTGAACTAGAGGCTCTCATTGGTCAAAACTTTTGAACCAGAAGCTTTGGTTAGTACAACCAGAGGCTCTGGTCGAGCAAGAACTCTGTATAACTATTCTTTTTATGAAAAAGGCTATCTTATTGGTTGGAAGTTTAACTAAGGAACATTATAAGAAATTATATGAGCCAGAAGCTCTGGTTAGTACAACCAGAGGCTCTGGTCGAGGAACCAGAAGCTTTAGTAAAGAGACCAGAGGGGCTTTGTCCTGTTTGTTGAAATATATTCCAAAATATGGTTTTGGAACCAGAGGCCCGATGGACCGAAACAGAATAAGATTTTCATCCTTCATTGCATGAAATAAATGTTTTGGTGATCTTCATCTTGCATTACATAAAAAAGGAATCTCATTAGACATTCATGTCTTACCCTCATTTTTGTGTTTTCAAGAATATGTGTGCAGGTAATGAGAATAAGGGAAAGAGCATTACGTGAATTACTCCCTATGTGTTTAGCTATGTGAAGATCTTGATTAGCCATATTTTGTAGTATAGATGCTAGGATGCAAGAGCATGTACATTTGGAATTTTTGTTTTATGTAATTTATATTATAGACTCTTGTATTAAGGACCTATGTGGGAAAAACATGTATTCTATTTATATGAAATATGTGTTATATACAATGTGTGGATTTGGGGGTGTTACAGAGATGGTATCAGAGCCTGAGTTTAAGGGATTTAGGGATCCACACGCATGATGCCAAGACTTAAACTATTTTATTGCATATTAAGGGTCCAGACATAGTTAGCACCATCGGAATAAATATGATAAGTTAAGAAATCAGTGTGTAAGGTATTTTCGGATTACATCTGGCCAATGTAATTTTGAATCTATAGGTACATAACTGAACTTGGAAATTATATTATATTTGGGAATGTGAAAATATGTTTCTTAAATTTCGAAATCAACAGATGACAAGCAGATCTAGAAGGTCAGAAAGGATCACCCGCCCTAACCCCACTAATGAAGAAGATGATTCTCCTATTATTGCTCCTATTGGTACCTCTGAGGGCAGAGGCAGAAGCAGAGGAAGGGGCAGAAGCAGAGGTCAAGGCAGAGGGAAAACCAGATGCAGAGCTAGTCAACCAGAAAATGATGCAGATCAAGCAGAATCCAATTCTGAAAATATGAATCAAGAACAGATACCACAACCAGAATATGTGACTAGAGATATGCTTGCTGAAGAAATAGGAAAACTAAGGAAAACCTTGACTTCCATCATGGGGATTCCTGCCAGAATCGAGACTGGTAGAGTTGAAATTAATCCAGCAGTTCCAGTTACCAATAATCAGGAAGAGATATAGAGATGTTCTTAACTTACAAGCCACCAATTTTATCGGGAGACAGAGATCTAGTTAAAGCCATGTGTTGGATCAAAGTGATAGAGTCTGTATTCAACACTATTCGATGTGCATAATCAGATAAAGTCAGATTTGCAATTTTTGTTCTGAAGTCAAATGCCTTGTTTTGGTGGGTCAGTCAGAGAATACACGGACAAATGTTAGGATCCAAGCGCTTACCACTACGCCAAAAGCATTGCTGGTGGAGAAGGCGCAACTTATTTCCTTATAGCGTAGCAACCAGCGCCATATTTCGATTTAGGAAGATGCTGGTCCATGACCCAACAATCCCCCCCCAGCATCTGCCATCACTAACAAGATCTTCGCTAGAAGTCAATGGCTGCACAACATGCCTTTCGCATTATTATGCACACCATGGGATTCGAACCCGTGACCTGCTCTGATACCACATGTTAGGATCCAAGCTCTTATCACTACGCCAAAAGAAATTGCTGGTGGAGAAGGCACAACTTATTTCCTTATAGCGTAGCAGCTAGCGCCACGTTTCGATTTAGGAAGATGCTGGTCCATGACCCAACAAGAAATTAATAGAATATTCAAGGTTTGTTAAGCATTACATCTCAACAGAGGCTAGAAAAGTAGAACGATACATTTGGGGTCTAAAACCATCCATCAGGGAATTTGTTATAGCAATGAATCATGTTACTTTTCCAATGGCAGTAGATGCAGCAGAGGTCATCGAGAGGAACAAGAACAGAAGTGAAGAAGGGAGGCAAATGAAGAAAAGAAAATGGGAAGGATCTTCGGCAAGTTATCGAGGATCAAAAACTACCAAATTTAATAAAAGAGCAATGCAGAGACCAATGGAAAGAGCCTGTCCCTGGTGTCGACAGTACCACCGAGGAGAATGCCGAGTAGAACCCATAAAATGTTTTAATTGCGGAGAAATTGGGCATATTTCGAATTTCTGTCTACAAAACAGAAAATGTTTTCATTGTAATTCCCCAGATCATTTCAAGAATAATTTCCCACAATTGAAAGCTCCACAACTCACTATGGGGAGCAATACATTGACCGGCCGTGGAAGACCAAGTATGGGTAGAGGATCAGGTGGGGCGCGGGGTCGATCTTTTCAAATGACCAAACATGAAGCATAAACTACACCCAATGTAGTAACAGGTACATTTTTCGTGAACTCCTTACATGCTAAAGTGTTATTTAACTTGGGTGCAAACTTCTCGTTTGGATCCCCATCATTTGCTTTATGTGCTCATATGAATTTTGTGCCACTTGACGATAAATTAGTAATTGTACTGCTAACGGTCAAGTATCTGTGGATTATGTGTTCAAAGACTGAACTATTGTGATTAAGGGATGTGAGCTACCCATCAGATTATTTCCCATGTCTATGAAAGAGTTTGACGTAGTAGTGGGAATGGATTGGTTAGCCAAGAATCAGGCCAACATTATTTGTGATAAGAAGATGATCAGAATAATATTACCAAACAGATGGACAGTTAATATTCATAGTGATAGTCAAAGCCTTTCACACGGATTTTGTTATCAGTAATGAAGGCTAGAAGATGCATGCAAAAGAGCTGTCAAGGATTTTTGTCCTATGTAATCAATGCCAAAAAGGAAAAAGAAGAGCAGAGATTGATCCCAGTGGTCAGCGAATTTCCAGAGGTCTTCCCGGAGGATTTGTCTGGTCTTCCACCAGATAAAGCTATAAAATTTAGAACTGACCTCTTACCCGGGGAAACGCCTATAGCCAAAGCACCATACAGATTAGCCCCACCAGAGCTGAAAGAGTTAGTTACACAATTAAAAGATCTGCTTGATAAAGGCTTTATCAGACCAAGTACATCACCCTGGGGAGCTCCAGTTCTATTTGTCAAGAAGAAAGATGGATCTATACGAATGTGCATAGATTACCGAGAACTCAACAAATTAATGATCAAAAATAGATATCCATTACCCAGGATAGACGATCTATTTGATTAGTTATTAGGGGCTAGCTATTTTTCCAATATTGATCTGCGGTCTGGATACCACCAACTGAAGGTAAGAAATGAAGACATCCCTAAAACTGCTTTCAGGACAAGGTACGGGCATCATGAATTTTTGGTTATGCCTTTTGGATTAACCAATGCACTCGTAACCTTCATGGACTTAATGAATAGAGTATGTCAAGAATATCTTGATAAGTTTGTGATTGTGTTAATTGACGACATTCTGATTTACTCGAAGACAGAGGAAGAACATGAAGAGCACCTCCGTCTGGTCCTGAGTCTCTTAAAGAAAGAAAGGTTATATGCTAAGCTGACTAAATGAGAGTTCTGATTGCAAGAAGTTCAGTTTTTGGGGCACATGATATCAAAAAAAGGGATACAAGTAGATCCAGGAAAAATTGAAGCGGTTGCAAAGTGGGAAACACCAAAATCCCCATCTAAAGTCCGAAGCTTTTTGGGATTGGCAGGCTATTACCGTAAGTTCACACATAACTTTTCAAAAATAGTCGTATCATTAACCAAGTTAACTCAGAAAAATGTTAAGTTCCAATGGGAGGCAGAGCAGCAGAAAGCTTTTCAGTTATTAAAGGATCATCTTTGCAGCGCCCCAATTCTATCTCTGGCAGATGGATCAGAAGATTTCATGGTATACAGCGATGCATCAAAGTTGGGATTAGGCTATGTATTGATGCAGAGAGGAAAAGTCATATCTTATGCATCTCCCCAACTAAAGGATCATGAAAAACAATACCCCACCCATGACATGGAACTAGCAGCCATAGTCTTCGCACTAAAGATATGGAGGCATTATCTTTTAGGAACAAAATGCCAGATCTTTACATATCACAAAAGCTTACAACACTTGTTCAACCGGAAGGATTTGAATATGAGGCAGAGGCGATGGATTGAACTCGTTAACGATTACGATTGTGAGATTCTCTACCACCCAGGAAAGGCAAACGTAGTGGCCAATACTTTGAGCCGAAAGGAAAGAAGTGGCACGATCAAAGCAATGAAAATCTGCTTAACTCTAGACCTTCACCAAGCAATTTTGAAAAACCAGAAAGAAGCTGTTAAAGAAGAGAACCAAAAATCTGAAAAGGTGGGAAAAATGATTTCTACCATGGAAACCAGCAACGAAGGAATTTTATGCTCCCAATGCTGGATTTGGGTACCAATATATGGGAATATACGGTAAACTATTCTAAATGAAAGCCACAAGTCCCGTTACTCAGTACATCCAGGTACCAACAAAATGTATAAAGATTTGAAGGTATTTTATTGGTGGCCAGGTCTTAAGAAAGACATAACAAGGTATGTGGAGCGATGCTTAACTTGCTTACAAGTTAAAATTGAACATAAGAGACCCTATGGAAACCTGCAATCATTAGAAATATCAGTCTGGAAATAGGATCACATTACAATGGACTTCATCATGAAATTACCCCGAACACCAAAAGGTTATGACGCGATATGGGTAATAGTGGACCGCCTATCAAAATCCGCACATTTCCTACCAATGAAATAGACTTATTCATTGGAAAGATTGGCTCAATTATACGTCAAGGAAATCGTGACTAGACATGGTGTTCCATTGTCCATTATTTCTGACCGTGACAGTCGTTTTACTTCAAAGTTTTGGGAAACTCTACAAAGAGCTTTGGGATCCCATATCAAATTAAGTACAGCTTATCACCCACAAACTGATGGACAAAGCGAAAGAACCATCCAGACTCTCAAGGACATGTTGAGATCTTGTGTCATCGACTTCGGGGATCATGGGAGGAACATTTACCATTGATAGAATTGGCCAACAATAACAGTTATCACTCCAGCATTCAAGCAACACCTTATGAAGTCTTGTATGGAAGAAAATGGCGAACGCCGTTGTGTTGGAATGAGGTAGGTGAAAAGCAGTTAACAGGTCCTGAAATTGTGCAAACAACATCTGAAAAGATTGAACAAATTCGGGAAAGAATTAAGATTGCCTAAGATCGACAGAAAAGTTATGCTGACAAAAGAAGAAAACCGATTGAGTTCAACATAGGTGACTTTGTAATGTTGAAGGTATCTCCATGGAAGAGTGTTACGAGATTTGGGAAGAAATGAAAGCTCAGTCCAAGGTATATTGGACCATACAAAATCTATAAACAAGTTGGACCAGTAGCTTATCAATTGGAACTACCAGAAGAACCCAGTCAGATTCACAGTACCTTTCATGTATCGAATCTACGCAAATGTTTAGCAGACCCAAATCTAGCTATACCACTTCCCGAGATCAAACTTGACTACAAGTTAAATTTCATCGAAGTACCAGAAGCAGTGACTGACAGAAAGACCAAAGTATTGAGAAACAAAGAGATCAATCTGGTAAAAGTACATTGGTGTTTTAATAAGGGATCAGAAGCAACATGGGAACTAGAATCTGATATGAAAACCCAATACCCTTGGTTATTTGAATGAATTCTGGGACGAAATTCTTTTAAGGGGGAGAGAATGTTATAACCAGGTTTCTACAAACATAGGTCAAGGTAACCTTATGTGTTTACTATATGAATTATGTGGTAGCATACATAATTATGATAATTCTTGCATGGATTCTATGTACATGTGTGGTAAATTAATATTATGCATACATATGGGAGCAGTACATATATGTAGGCGGTTATGTGATAGGAGATTATTATATATATATATATATATATATATATAAAACCAAATACTTCATGGTTAAGAAAGGTTAGTTTTAAATTAATATCTTCCAACCATCTAAGGACTTTTATATTGAAAAATATCCATCACCGCCTCATCCTTTAAATATAAAAGGGAGAAGATAAAATGGAAATCGGGTCTGTTTCCTACTTTTCTAAAAGTGAGTGTTTAAAGAAAGAAAGAGATTTAAAAGGCGGTGAAGGAGTTCTTGAAGAAATCTTGAAGGTGTTCTTAAAAGAAAGAACCTGTGTTTTAGTATTTGCACAATTTTCTATTTATGTGAGTTTTGATTACTGCTATTTGCAAACTATGAGTTTTAAATAAACTTTTGATTATAACTGTAAGTTTTTAATCTGTTGTTTGATCTATAATTTAGTAGTTACATATGATTGAGATTTAGAAAGAATCTGGTGAAACTGCTTCTAATCAATTTTGAAAGAAATGTTTTATGTTTCAAAGATTGGAATATGTTTTGAAAAGGATTAAGCAGAAACTGTTCTTTAGAAACAGTTTTGAAACATTACCCTGTTTGGGAAGAATTAGATGAGTTGAGCAATCATATATATAGAACAAGAGTGTTCTTATGATTTGGAAGGTGTGAATATAAACCTATTTTGAGATTATGATTGGTTAAAAACTATGAACGAGGTTCACTCTGACAGAAAGGTCTGCAACCTGTCATTGGATGAAATAGTTCATACGAATTTCAGGGGAAATAAGGATGGTCGTTGTGTGTGATGGATAGTTATTGCTATAAACAGGGGATTTATGTATGTAACAAGGATGGTCGTTGTGTGTGTGCATGGTATAACTATTGCTATTATAACATCTAAGATCACAACAAATTGGAGTTCTCACTTCTTTGTGATTTGAGAATTCAGAGATGTTGTTCTTATTGGAAATAATAGTATTGATGTTATGGTTACGGGAAAATATGACCAATGGTCATTAATTTTGGTTAAAAATATTTGGAACAGAATATTCATTTTTATGAGGAACTAGAGAAGCTCTGGTTGGTCCTCACTATTGGACCAGAGGGTTCTGATTATTTGATTTAAGAAGTATGCATGATTCTTAACAAACTAATTAGACCAGAGGCTCTGTATCTATTGATAAGAGCTTCTGTGTCAAAATCGTATTTCAAGAAGTTTTAAGAAAAATGATTTTATACTTACTATTTTCTACTAAAAATGGACCAGAGTGGCTCTGGTCGACTCACACGTTGAACCAGAGGCTCTGGTTGGTTATAACTTTTGAACCAGAAGCTCTGGTTAGTACAACCAGAGGCTCTAGTCGATCAAGAACTCTGTATAGTTACTCTTTTTATAAAAAAGGCTATCTTATTGGTTGGAAGCTTAACTAAGGAACATTATAAGAAATTATATGTGCCAAAAGCTCTGGTTAGTACAACCAGAGGCTCTGGTCGAGGAACCAGAAGCTTTAGTAAAGAGACCAAAGGGGCTATGGTTCTGTTTGTTGAAATATATTCCAAAATATGGTTTTGGAACCAGAGGCCCGATGGACCGAAACAGAATAAGATTTTCATCCTTCATTGCATGAAATAAATTATTTGAAATAAATGTTTTGGTGATCTTCAGCCTGCATTACATAAAAAGGGAATCTCACTAGACATTCATGTCTAACCCTCATTTTTGTGTTTTCAAAAATATGTGTGCAGGTAATGAGAAAAAGAGAAAGAGCATTATGTGAATTACTTCCCTATGTGTTTAGCTATGTGAAGATCTTGATTAGCCATATTTTTTAGTATAGATGCTAGGATGCAAGAGCATGTACTTTTGGAATTTTTAAGTTATGTAATTTACATTATAGACTCTTGTATTAAGGACCAATGTGGGAAAAACATGTATTCTATTTATATGTGTTGATCCTCTCTCTCAGTGATTTGATGATAATCTTTTTTCCCTTTCACGTTGTATTTGTGTTTCTGTATTT
>NC_037537.1:10614430-10615744 GCF_001531365.2 Cynara cardunculus var. scolymus | reverse complement strand
TTACGGGACCAACAAGTGGTATCGGAGCAGTGTTTTCTTTCTTTACTTGTGTTTGGCTAAATTTTTTGTATTAATTTATCTCTTCTTAGATAACTTACTGCTTACAAATGGCTTTACAAATTACAAACACACACACAAGATAATAGCTCTCTTGCCAAACCTCCCCGGTTTGTCCRTRACAAYTTTAGTCTCTGGAAGAACCGGATGTCCCTCTTTCTGGAAGGTGTGGATCCTGAAATTCCACATTACATAGAAAATGGACCATATATTCCATTTGCTATTGTTCCGACTGTTCCAGCAACAGCTATAACTGCCGCGATTCCTGAACGGCAGATTCCAAAGCTTCCACATCAGTGGAGCGATGAGGACAAGTAGAAAATAGCTATAGACACGCGTGTTCGGTCTATAATAGCTATGTCTCTTCCTGATGAGATATATCACTCTGTGATGAAACTCAAAACTTCTAAATCCGTATGGGATACTATTTGTGTCCAATACGAAGGAACCACTCAGGTTCAGGAGACTAGAAAGATCAATCTAGTAAGACAGTATGAAAGCTTTCTCTGTGGAAAGTCCGAGACACTGTCTGAAGTACATCAAAGATTTAAGAAGTTCGGGAAACCGTCAGGCCCCACTCAAACTAGCTGCCCTGCCACCTTAGAATTATAAAGAAGCATTTCTTAATAAAAAAAAAAAGAAGCCCGAATGCTCAAGCTCAATATCATATGGGTTGTGTTCTACCAACGAGCARCCAGGAGCCTAAAGAAAGCACTGAGAAAGAGATAAGTGTTCCGTATAGGTTCGTATATATATACTGTGGCGCTATATGATCTTTAGCTATAGGTCTCGTGTGCTTGCTATAGAAAGTACATATACGAGTCACGAGTAAGAGGAAGTGGTAACGGTCGATGGATGTTCATATTTGAGTATTTGCTGACGGAATGCCTCACATCAAGGTGACAGGATTCGAACCTATGGCCCTCTGTACCCAAAACAGATGTGCTGACCAGACTGCGCTACACCTCATCTCACCACCCTGGAGCATATAGATCCACCCGATCGATGAACACTCAAACCRAACTCACCCATCCTTTTGGGCACAGGGACGCGAGAACCTAAGAAACARCTTTTTTTTCGAAATCTGCCTCCAGCAAGATAGGGCGACGCAAAAAAGCCGTATAGTGCAGGAGCGCTCACATTTTTTGGCTTACTCTTGCACTTGAATTGAAAAATCCGGCTCGCTCCCGGCCTTTGGACCCTTGGCCCGCTTAGAAGTGGATTCGAACCAATTGCCTTCTTATTGATCTTAGGGCT
>NC_037537.1:10601387-10614330 GCF_001531365.2 Cynara cardunculus var. scolymus | reverse complement strand
AACAAAGCCATCAGAGACTGCACTTCAAAGCTCGTGAAAGAGGGTGACTCCTTCAGAAGCGAAATTTATCGAAGCATCTCAAAATTGAAGTGGTCGACAGAGATTGATATAAGCCACGCCTCTGTGCTTGCTAAAGAAGTGATTAAGAAAATGAAAAAGGCAGCTACCAAAATCTTGAGGAGATTGGAGAAGGCTCCCCTTGAAACTTGCAAGGCAGAAGCCACCAAAAACCATGACGATCAAGGAGGTGATGACCATGATCGTCATGAGGGGGAGAAGAAGGCAGAGAAGGAAGCTGAAGAGCCCAAGAAAAAAACTTCTGCCAAACCACTCAAGATAGTGGACTCTACAGCTGCCCTGTTCTCAAAAGACAAAGCACCAGAGCCTAAGGGGAAAGGCAAGGGCAAAGCTATAGAGGAGTCGCCACAGAGGGGGTCGTCAAGCTCAGAGACGCCAGAGATAAACAAAGAAGAATATGATGACCTAGAGCTTGTTCAAGCGTTAAAGGCTTCTTTGGCAGAGGCTCAAGCAAGAAAGGGCAGAGCCCGCATCCCCCCAGAGCTGGAGAAGGCTCATCCTCCAAGAAGGCAAAGGAGGAAACGTCCACGGGTACGTTCGACGCTCTGCAAGGAACCGTCAAACCTATCCTAGCAGAGGCGTCCATCCAGAGGCCAATTCTAGAAGAAGAAGAAGAATCCAGAGTACCAGAATCCGCCACAGTGGGAAGGGTCTATGAGATTTTTGAATCGATGAGCAAAATTCCCACACAGCAAGTGCGCACAGAGCCTGTAACCACTGTGGAGGAGATTCTGCGGTGGCGCTACTCTGTCCTAGACACAGAGCCCGCTTATGACCCAAAGCTTATAGGTATACCCTCTGCAGCTGCGAAGTTTCACTTCTCAAAGCTTACAAAGCCTCGCAAGCAGGTCTTCTCAAAGAACGTGATAACCTCTCTTGAAATAATATCTCCAAGAACGATGCTGAAGAAGACCGTGCTCTATGCTCAATATGTGGTGAAGAGGGACGACGGCAACCTATACACGTTCACAGATGCWGACCTCCACAACCTCTGTGTATTTGACTTGATCTTCCTGCACAAAATTCTTAACAAATACATGGAGAGAAGGTCAAGCTATTCTATATCGCTCAGAAGGTGGATCGAAGTTATGCGCGCTCAAGTGAAATACTACAGCCAGAAGGACTTTGATATAGCGACGAGGTTGGCCCAAACAGAATTGAAGATTTCCCTTCCGAAGAACAGGCCACGTTGGCTACTTAGATGTCGTCCCAACACTATTGTCCAAAATCCCATATTTGGGTTTGTGTTCTTGGACAAGGATGACATTCTAAGGTTATTTGATCCCACAGAGGCGAACAAATATGCGATAGAGACTCTTGAGTGGGTGTTTAACAGAGTGGCTGCAGAAGTACAAAGAGGGCATGTAAGGGTGGATGAAGTGTCTGGTATTCTGGAAGTGATTAAAGTTCAAGTCTCCTTCAGGGAATGGATATTCAAGGTCTACAGAACCATCAAGTCAGATCTGCAGTTTGCCGTAGACGACTATCCAGACTCTGATGTGGACTAATCTTCTGTAATAGATAGGCCTGAGCAACATTTTTGTATTTCTTTCAATTTAATGTAATTCATTTTTGAGGATGAGTTTTATCTCCTCTTGTAATTCTTTCAATTAGTCATTTCTTGCATTTATTTGTCCATTTTTACTTTTTCATACTTAGGGGGAGATTGTTAGCTCCAATATTTGTTTAATGTAAAAGTATAAAAAAGATTTCTGCAAGTGTTGACAGAAGGGTTTCTTCCACATAAGACAACAGAGGACCAACAACAGAAGCTGTTCGATCGTACAAGTCAAGTTTGACAGAACCTCTGTTGTCTCTCACAGAGGTTCTGGAAAATGGTCCTCTGGCAATAAGAACCTACAAGTCTTCTACAGCAGAGCCTCTGAGGTAGCTCACAGAGGGTCTGCGGATTCGTCTTCTGTGAAGATCCTGTTCTGCTRTTTTTCAAAGGTGGTTAGCTGCACGTGCTTCTCACGTGACTAGGTCTTTAATCGACTTTATTTGGACGGCTTGGATGATTTCACTTGTCTAGGTCATGTCAGAAATGTCGTTAGGAACTAGTATAAATAGCAGCTTAGGCCTTTGTAATTCAGTGTGCTTCCCGTATTGTAATCGTCTTATTTTCAATTCATTGAAAAACCTTTGAAGCTATTCTCTTGTGTTCATCATTCTCATATACTGTGTGTTCTTGATTCTTATTCTGTTTGTTCTTATATTGTTTCCGCTGCACTTTGATTGTCTTAAAGATCATCCAGAGTATTTGATTGATATCAAAACTGAGTTTACAGGTCCTAACAAACTTGACATTAATTTCAATTTTAGACTTTGTAATTTCATTCTTTGTGAGTTCATTCAAAAGTTTGATTAGACGATCATACACATCATCAAGGCTCTCTCTTTCTCTAGCCTTGAATTCCTCATACGCAGTTATGCAATTTGTGATCTTCAATTGAGTTCCCACTTTAGAACCCATCATCATCTTTTCTATTTGCATCCACATGTTGTGTCCAGAAGCTTTATAGCTGTCAATGCTTGTATAAATGTCCTTAGTAAGTGCTTGCATCATATAAGATTTACATAATACATCAGCATGTGCTCTCTCTCTCTTTAGCAGTGTATCTTGATTTTTCTTTAATGACTATTTCAGTTGGTTTGTTCAGTTCTGCAATCGGAGGAATTGCTCTAAAGAAAACAGTCGGCCCTTTCAATAAAGATTCCATGATTAAGTCTCCAACATAATGTTTGTCCTGTTTGTCCCTTTTTTGTCTTTCAATGAAGTTCAGAAATATGTCCCTCCGTTGATTGTAATCTCCTCTAAAGAGGACAGGTGGCTTGGTATCAGTGCCAATTGTCATTGCTTCTCTTGAGCTCATTTTATCTTATTTAAAATGATATAGGATCTCTGCAGTTCAAAATTTGATTTGAAGAATTAAAATCCAATAATATCTCAAAAATTACACACAAAATTCTTGAACATACAACACTTAGCAAAAAATCCACACACTTAGCCTTATCCGGATTGGAAAACCGGACAAGTTTATCCGGATCGGGAGTCCGGACAACTAAGATTGTCATACACTAAGTGATACGAACAAGTCTATCCGGATTTGATATCCGGACACTTGACACTTCACAAAATTCAAACAATATCCAAATACGATCAACCACACGAAGTCAACAAAAGTCAACAAACAAGTCCGATCAATTTAAATTTGGTCAAAAAGAAAGTCAAACTTTAATCCGATCAACAATAAAAGTCAAAGTCACAATTCGATCAATGATTAAATCGTTTAACAAACATAATCAAATTCTAAAACTAAATTGAATAATGAAGTAGTCGATTTATGTCTAATACGAACAAAGGCTCACTCGGATAATGACTAAATCGCACAGAGTTCTAAACGGATTAAGCATAAATCGCACAAATTCACTTAGTCAATCACAGATAACAAATCGTACTAAGTACTATGCAAATTCAAACAAATACGATCACTATACCATCCGATTTATCTTCAAGCACAAACACAAATTTTAACAAATTTTCAATCAAAACAGATCAAAAACTCGAAAAAATATGAATTTTTGTATGAACAGAAAGTTTTCAGTTTAACACAAATCCTTCAAAAATTCTTCAAAAATTGATCAAATCACAAAATTTTGTGAATATCAATTGTTCAAATCATCAATGCAAACATAGTAATCCAAATTTTAACACCTAAAACACAAAATTTAATGAGATTAGGGTAGAAAAATGGATGTTTTGTCTGATATTCTCAAGAACTCGATGAACAGTAGTGATGAACAGTATGAACAGTGCTAAAATTCAGAATTTTGTGTGAAAAATTCTCGAAAAAGTGGATATTCTTCAATCAAATTGTTGCAACAAGCTCTGATACCATTGTAATTCCCAATCAATCACTAAATCAGATAATCTTGAAGAACAATATGAACAATCTAAAGAGATAATTTTAACCCAAATACTTTGTATTCAAATCTTGTAATGATTACACCAATGATAAGCTCAACACTAATTACAAGGCTAATTATCATATTTATACTAGAAAGCATTAAAGCTACACTAATACAAAACTTAGGAGAAACAAGCTTGAATACAACAATCAAAGTATAGCTCTGAACCCAACAGATTCCCATAATCTTCATCATGAAATAATCTTCATCTTTTTTGGATTGAGCTGCAGACCCATATCTAACACTTGATTTCCATCTTTTCACTTCTCAATTCTCTACTCATTAGTGCAGATAAAGAAACAAGATCAGGGTGATTTTGATGATTTTCTGCCACTGATCCCATATTTACCAAGAACCCTTGTTCCCCTATTACAATTTTTACAGAAATCCCCTAAATCTTCAACTTCTAATTATCACATGACAAATATTGTATACATCTTGAGCTTATTTTGTAATACGAGTTTTCAATGGATATATTTTTGTTGATTCAAGATGTTGTATATACAGATTGAGAGTACCTTTCGTAATTAGAAATTCCACACTTTGTGCTTATTAAAGCTCCAGTTAAAGCAACAAGTTTGGTACTGCACAAAGTTGGAAATCTCAGGCGTCTAAGGTCATTGATTATCTCACACATAAAAAAATCGAAACTTCAGTCGCAATATAGATCTGATGGCATCAAAACTTACCTTCTACCGAAAACTCGTATAAATGACTCGGGGAGCACTTTTCCTGTCTTTCAAAGAGTTTGAAGGTGGATTCTCAACACTTTCCCAAGTGGAGCCTAGAACTAAGATCTGACACATTGTCTGTACATGCTTTACAGAGCCTCAAAGGAAATTTATCGTAGCTTTACCATGAAATTTACAATATCTGCTAGCTGGATTAACAGCATCAGTTAAAAGGCAATAAACATAGAAAACTATAACACAAGATGGAAAAAAGCACAAAAACTAAAACTCAAATTCATTAGAAACTCAACCATTTGTCTGGTGAGGCAAAAATTCACTAACTCCTTGAGAAATCGATCAAAATTGGTGCTTATAAAAATTGCATCTCAGTTTGAAATGAAGTTGGAAACTCTGAAGTAGTGCAGATCTTAAAGGAAAATGAAAAGAAAAGAGAATCGATCAAGAACCTGTGAGAAATCGATAAACATGAAAGTACAAAAGAAAATCGATCAAGACCCCGTGAGAAATCATCAAAAGGAAACCAAATAAAAGGAAATCAAACCCTAAATCAGCTCTCATAAAAATAAAACCACAAAACGTTGTACATGAATCGAGAGAGTATGAAATTGGAGGTATGAATCTAGAGGAGCCAGAACTAAAACCTTGCAATCAAGCATGTTGGAGGCCTTAATTGTCGTCTTGGAGGCCTCAATCATTGTCTTGGAAACCTGCAATTGAGCGTGTGAAGGTAGGATGTCAAACCGAGCGTGTGGAAAGGTTTATGCATCAGCTCTCATCAACATGAAACCACAAAACATTGTACATGAATTGAGAAGGTATGAAATTGGAGGAATGAATCGAGAGCAGCTAATACTTAGAATAAAACACAGAAACCAAATGTACCAGTAAGGGAATGAAACTAAAAGTAAGGAGAAAACTAATAGGCAATAAAACACCAAGAAATATATCAAAAATTGCAAAAAGGAGACCTTCTGGAGTAGAAACACATTCTAATAAATAAATAAAAAACAAAGAAACCACACGTACTAATCAGGGGCCTGAATCCACCTAAACAAATCATCTTCTGGAGGAGGAAGTGTAGCGAGAGGAGCAAGAGGAGCTACTGTAAAACCATTAGTGTGAATTTTCGAGAGGAGCAAGAGGAGCTATTGTAAAACCATGAGTGTGAATTTTCGAGAGGAGTGATCGTTTATAAACTCTAGGGTTATGAATCGTCGTCTTGGCGGGCCTGAATCAGCGTCTTGGGGCCTGAATCGTCGTCTCGAGAGTGTGAATCGTCGGAGAAGGTTGGAGAGCTAGGAGAAGGCTGGAAAGGCAATGATGAGGGTGGAGCGATGTTATCAATGCAATGGGGATGTGAAAGACTTATGCTTTAATAGAGTTGTACGTGAAGCTTATAAAGTTGTAATTAAGAGTTTAAGACTTAGTGTATTAAAAAGTAGTATCAAATGCATTAGATGTTGTTTTTAAGACTTTTTTTAATCTAATTTATAAGGTAGCATAGATAACCGGATTTTGTCCATCTTTGGCACATAGGGTAACATTGTGAGAACAATGAATTTATAAGGGTTGTATACATAAATATTGCAAACAAAAGAAAAGATCGATGGAAGGAGATCAGCCAGGCCAACCCAATATTTGATCCGCCTCCTTCCTCCTTCCTCCTTGTTTTCTCCTTTCTCTCGTTCGAGTGGCGAAAAAGAAAGAAAATGGCGTTTGCGATGAGGGTTAAGGTACCTCCGAACTCAGCCACTTTGGCAGAAGCTAGGCATCGGACCTTTGATTTCTTCCGTACAGCCTGCAGATCCATTCCTGCGATCATGGATATATATAATCTATACGATGTTGTTAACCCTTCTCAGCTTCGCTCCACCATCGCTTCCGAAATC
The DNA here is from genome assembly GCF_001531365.2 of Cynara cardunculus var. scolymus. Classification (NCBI taxonomy): domain Eukaryota; kingdom Viridiplantae; phylum Streptophyta; class Magnoliopsida; order Asterales; family Asteraceae; genus Cynara; species Cynara cardunculus. Next base: position 10,607,702 of record NC_037537.1, on the reverse strand, counting down.
CGCAAGAACGCTCATATCACTAACCCTAAGGTATCTCATACCCAGTTTTCTATTTTCCAATCTAGGTAAAAGACTTGTTAAATTTGTGCGTCTAGCTATCTGTATACTGGGTATTGATTGAAATTGTAGAATGGTTCTTTATGGTTTAAGGATTTTGGAGGATTTAGAATTACGTCTCTCCCATTGAAGGCCACTATTTCTTCAACGCGTACTTCCTTCTAAAACAGTGATAAAATTTTGATATTGAGGTCAAATGTTCCATTTTCAACTTTGGAACTGAAATGAATTTGAAACTGTATGGGGAAAAATATGACAATTACACTGGAATTCCGACAATATCTGCAATTATTGTTTGGGTTATATGTGTGTACCTATATCAATGTTGTATCATGTATGTGCAATGTTCTAGGTCTAAACTAAGAATTCAATTTGTGCATCTTGTGTTGGAATGGAGGAGCTACTCATCCAAAAGTTGCCAATTGAAAGTTTGAGCTTGATGAGTTATGCTATGTTGTATGTTGGGCAAACTCTTTTAACAATATGCATTAAGTTGTTTATTTGTTTCTTAAGACTATTGAAAGCTGTACATATTTTGTCAAATGCGTAGAGGCTCTTCATGGCGATTCCGTTAGACTGTGTGTATGTCCTATAAAGATTTTATCCTGTAACCATTTGTTGTTATAATTGTTATGTGGTCCTTATCTAAGTTCTTGTTATAGTTGAATAAACTATAACCACTTGAATGCATGTGCCAAATAAGTGACTCTTGAGGGCAAGAATGCCACTTTACTATTTTTTTAGTTGGAACAGATATAAGATGAGCATCCATGCTCTCTTCATTTTATGGGATTTGACATAGGGTGGTGAAATTGTTATGTGAACTAGTGGATATCAAATACCTTTTGACATAGTGAGGCAGTCCTTTTAGCAACTGGGATTTAACATTAGTTATGGTAACATGAAATGATCTTCAGTTTTAGAAAGCTTAAGGGAACGATTAATTTTATGAATTCTCTATGTCAACAAGGGAAGATGGGATTTTAAAGTGAAGTAGTATGAATAACATTCTAATTGATTTGTTTTGGATACATATTCTTTCAACAATTCTTGCAAACATATCTCTTACCAAACAAGTTGTTGCAGAGACCATATTTCGATTATTTGTTTTCTAGAAATTGCTTATATGCTACACAAAGGTAAGTTGTAATTTGTTTGTTCAAACTCTGATCAAAATTTTGTGTTGGGTTGGAATGCTTGTTCATCGTATTGGTTGCTACGCATGACCTCTTCATTTTGTTTTGGGTTGACTAGACTATCGTATCACATTCATGGGAGATAACTACATTATTCCTTCTGTCCTAAGAAGGTCCCAGTATTGGATTTTTAATATTACTTTTCTGTACAAAATAAAATCTTATCAATCTTGAAGTTCAAAAACAATTTGAGATGGAGGTAGCTTGTCCTAAAAATTCATCTTCTTGATCGCTAAAATGCCAACTTGATTCATCAAGGCTTTATGAAAAATCCATGTAGCTAATAGTTTCTTGCATCTGAAAAGAGATCATATAGGAAACCGATTGCTCAAAGGAATCTTGAAATAATGACATCAACTGTTAGTTTTGTAGTTAAGAATGAAGTTAAAGAAGTTGTGGATAATTGTTGCAGGTGATTGATATGCTGCTGTTCAAGGGAATGGAAGAGTTGAGCAACATAACGGAGCATGCGAAGCAACGACATCATATCATTGGACAGTATGTGGTGGGCAATCAGGGACTTGTTCAAGATGTGGCCACAAAGGATGAGGAACTGTCCAACTTTCTAAAAAATTTCTACAAAAGCAACTACTTTTGAAAGCAGCTGCATCATGTCTTCTTTTTGGGTGTCAATTTCTTCCCCAATAAATATATGTTGTTATTGGACATGATATCCTTTTGCTGATTAGAAGCAATGTTGTTGGATATTGGAACAAGTTTTTCCTGTCTTGTTTTCTAGGTTGGTTCTCTATTTTCTGCACCTGGTATGGAAATTGATGCTTGTTTATTCACTTTCTTCATATTTTGAGGTACTCTTGTGTTGGGAATAAACATTCTTTTGTTAAGTAGAAACATGAGACGTCTTCAGAAGATATGCATTTAAGAAAAATGCTGAAAGGTTATTCTCTTAAATAACCAGAGGTAGAGTGGGGAACTCCAAAAGGATTTGGATAAAGTGGTCGATGGCCAATTTGGACCTACAACTTACTCGGTTCTAGTTTTCATACCAAAGACGATGGATTTTCTCTACTTGCTTTGCAACAATGGATTTTAAAAAAGCATAAAACAAAATCAGTTGTAGTTTTAGAGACCTTTTTTATTATAGCTTGTAGGACCACCCAACACAAGTTTTTTTTTATGTTATATTTTGTGAAGGTGGTAAAGATAAACGGGACTTAAATATGTATCATCATCAGTTTTCGAGAAGGCGGGGGTTGCCTTCACATGCTTTCACACAATGTTAGACAACTCGAGATCAAGTTCGAACTCTAGCTTAACAGTCGAGCTACACAACTCGAAAAGTTCATGAGATACTTATATTTTTAATATATGATTAGTTTTATGATATAATTTTTAAAATATAATGTAAAAAGTTCATTAACAAACTTACCAATAAAAAGAAAAATGTCGTATATTTTTAGATATTTGAACAAATTTGTAGATTCTTAACTATAAAATTTTATCAATTATTTTCTACATTAAAATCATAATTAAAAAAAAACAAAAAAATTATAAAGTGTTGACGAAATTGTCACACGACTGAAGAAAGGTAGTGAGGGAAGAGTGAAGAGGTGTTATAATGAGAGAAGAGGTGAAACGAGTCTCTAACTTAATAAAATTTGAGGTGCATCCTTTAAGTTTTTTATGGAGTTTAAGTTGGTCGTATATCTTAAAAGAGAGCACCCTAAAATTTCAATGTGTGAGCTGAGTTCGAGCTTAATTCTAGTTTTGGTCCGAGCTTGAGATTGGTTTGAGTTCAAGTAGAAAATACTTACACCTAGTGATGGCCAAACCGGCCCGGCTCGGGACCGCCGGAGGACCGGTTATAGGACCGACGGTTACATTCGGTTATGCATTTGGGCTGTTTCGCGGGACCGGGACCGGGACCGGTTATGGGACTGGCCCAACCCGATTTACTAAAACATATAGCCGTTTTTTTTAAAGTAGCCGTTAACTAGTCGTTTTTGACCTTTTTTCTATTTTTTAGCTTCTAAACACTATAAATATGTGTCTTGGTTGAGAGATTTATATACCAAGTTCTCAATTTGCAAAAAAGCGTTCACAATTCTCGGTTTCTCGCTATATTTTGTGAATTCGACTCGTATCCATTTCTCGTTTCCACTTCACAATTCACATTTCTTTCTCTCTTTGTCTTACAAGGGCCGATGAACAACATGATGCATCAAAAGAACAAGTTGCCCAAGTTCTCGCCAAACACGGACGAAAGTCCGAGATTTGGAATCACTACAACTTGGTGGTCCTCACGAACGAGAAAAGAAAGGCACAATGCAAAATGTGTCAAGCTCTCCTTACGGCGGAAGAAAATTCTACCTTAAGGAGACACTGAAAAAACATGTTCGGGGTTGAGGTTAGGGGGTGATTCAAGCCAACCGATACTTGACACTCAAGGTCAAATATGGTCGTATGATGTCGAGTTGAACCGACAAATGACAACACAATGTGTCATTCAAGTCGGGTTGTTTTTCAGACATTTCGACAACCCTCACGTTACAAAGTTGATCCAAAAAACACTACAACCATGATACAAGCCTGTAAGTCGTCAAACCCTTAGACGTGATGCAATTAAAATGTGGAAAATATGTTGAGCTGAAATTCAACAAATCTTTTATGTTTTGTCTAACAATATTTCGTTAAAGTGTGATGTATGGAGTGCACCATACGGATTGCCGGTTTCATATATATGCATAAAGGCACATTGGGTTGAGCCATGATCATGACATTTATTCAAACGCATAATCGCGTTTGAACCATTTGGTACGCTACATTCGGGTGCCATCAATTTTCAATTATTAAAAAATGTCTTGCATTTTATAATTTAACTGTTAAAATAATTAGCATTTCATTTGATAACGTTAATAATAACAATCTATGTGTGGAAAAATTAAAGTGTCATTTGACACCTATTTTCGTCGGTAAATTATTTCATACACGTTGTTTTGCATACATAATAAATTTAACCGTTTAAGACGATTTAAATACTTGTAAATCCGTAATAGATAAGTTTAGACTTATGTTGCGGCGAATTTTCACAAAGGGTAAGAAATGAATGCGGAATATAGAAAGTATTGTGAGGACGTTGGTTTCAAAGCTTTGGGACCGAGGTTCGATATGCACGTTCGTTGGAACTCGACTTATTTTATGATTGAAATTTTGATAAAACAAAAAAAAAATCATTTTATAGACACCATTACTCACAAAGTTCTATTGCAGATCTTGATTGAGCCGTGATTGAAAGATTATACGATATTTTAGGCGATTTTAAAAATGCAACAACACTTTTATCCGGTATTTATTATCCAACAAGCCTTTTAGGTTTAAACCAATTATATATTTTGGCAAGTAAGATTGTCCAATATGAAGACCATCACGATTGGGGAAGGTTGATGTCTTCAATGAAAAAAAATTGTAAAAATATTTTATGAGTATCCTATTTGTTTTTCTTTGTGCTGCGGGGTTAAACCCATATTTAAATGTTATTGGTGTTGAAGTTTTAATTACACAAATATGTGTGACTTTTAGGCATGGAAATGGGGCGGGGACCTCAATTCTCGTCCTCGTCCCTGATCACTTACTCACTCTCTTCGTCCCCATACCCATCCCCGCCGGGGAATATAATCATTTCCCCATCCCCATCTCCAACGGGGAAATGGTGATTCTTTTTTCCGTTTATGTAAGTTATTTTAAATTAAATTTGTGAGAGACCATACATGTTTAAATCTCAAACATTTTCAATAAACCTAAAACCAAAATGAATTTAATTTAATACAAAAAAACCACAACACAATATAAGAAATAATAACCTAAAACCAAAAAAAAAATTCAATTTAATCCAAAAAAACTTAAGTCACATGTACCAAAAGATATTGAGTAATATAAAACCATATTGAGTAATATACAAAACTTATTGAGTAAATTTGACTTGACATCCAAAATATTACATATAACATAAATATAACAATTTTAGATTATAAACTTAGTTAGGAAATATGAAATTACGAATTACCCTTTAGTTGAAATAAATAATATAAACACACACACACACACATATATATAGAGCTTGGTTCAAATGTTAACCAAGATTATTGTGTTAACTTTGTTAACCAAGTTCAACCAATGAAAATCCATATTTTCTTTAGGTTCACATACATCTCATATGTTAATGACAAGGGTAATTAAGTAATTTTATCATTTTGTGTAACTCCCATATCATTAATTGGGAGTTACAAAATCTAAAAATCYCATAATTGATGATGATTTAATATTGATCTTGTTTTTCAATTTGTGATTGTTTTTTAAATTTGATTTATCTATCTATGATGTTATTGAATTTATGATTGTTAAAGAATTCTCGATAGTAAAGTTTTCGATATCGTCCAAGCTAATATGGATAAACCCATTGGAAAACAGATCGACAACAATGAGAATGAGAAAGTTAAAATGGTTTACGATGACAATCGGACTTCGAGTTCCGGAAGTGAAGACAATGATCAAAGTGTTTGTATTGGTAATGGATTAATATGATATTGCATTCGTTTTAATCGACAGTTCTCAAATTTAACATATGAACACATCAAAAATCACACAACCTTAGATGTCGTGATTCATAAGTGTTCATGTATATTCAAGTCACTAGATGTTCATATGAATACAAATACACACACACACACACACACAGAACATGTGAAGACATGTGAGCACATATGAAAACCCACAGCCCTAGATGCCTTGGTTCATAGGTGTTCATGTACATACAACAAAGTTGACTTCTGAATATACAAAAGATGTTCATACGGTTCACATGTTGTTTATATGTCTAATCTTTTTTTGTTTGATGTGGTTTGAGGATATACTCAAGTTGTTCATATTCTGACAACTCGTGTATCAAATATAAATTATTATTTACCTAAATACTCTTTGATATTTTGTTCACACATGTTAATTAAAAGTATTAATTTGATAATTAATTTTTAAATATCATTAAATCACAACCGTTTATTATTCAAATTAACGGTCAAAATCGGTTAACAAAGTTAACACGATA
>NC_037537.1:10586760-10601242 GCF_001531365.2 Cynara cardunculus var. scolymus | reverse complement strand
CCCCACACACACACACACACATATATATATATATATATATATAATTTATTTATTAATTAATATATACAACGGGTACGGGTTAGGGCGGGGAGTACCATACCCGTCCCCATCCCCAATCTAGCGGGGAATCCCCGTCCCCCACTGGGGCGGGTGGACCGGGTTCCCCGACAGGTCGGGGCCCATTCCCATGCCTAGTGTCTTTTGGTTTAGATATGGCTACGGATAATTTTTTTTCAATGGAACAAAAATGTTTGTTTAATCGTAATTTTCAAGATTTATTTGATTATTACAAACACTTTTACGGAGTAGGAAACCAACAACAAACTCTTCAAGTCGTGGGTTTGCGGGGTCTAGTTCTTCTTCTAGTAGTCATCAACCAAGTCGGAGATAGTTGATAACTAATTTAATAAACGAGGATTTAAATGAATCAAGTAAAAAAGGTCGATTCAATAACGATTTGGGTGAATTAAATTTGTATGTGCATACTAACTGTATGACTGCATGTTCCGCAAATGATGTCGAAGATTTGAAAAAAATTGATTGATTAGATTTTTGGAAACAAAAACGACTTCAATTCTCGGTTTTGGCATGCATCACACGCGATATACTAATAATCCAAGCTATTACCGTAGCTTCATAATCTGTTTTTTCTCTTAGTGGCAAAACCATTTCCATACGTCAGACAAGACTAAACCCGGAGTCTACGGAGTGTTGCATTTGTTTGAAAGATTATTTGGATAGCATTGATATAATTCAACATACAACATCGTTAGAGATGGAGATTGAAGCGGTGGAAGAAAATTTGGAAGAAAATGAAATAGTCATGGGACTAAACACGCCACCAACCACCGATACCAACGGCACTTACTCACAATATGACGATGATGAGGAATTCGGCATTGGTGACCTTGATGACCAAGAGGCTATTAGAAAAATTCAAGACACCGAAACTCTTCAAATTAATCCGACATGGGATACCGATGAATATTGATGAATAAATGTTTTTCAAATAATTTTATAATAAATTTTTGTAAGACAATGTAATTTTGTTTATAACAAAACGCATTTTTAAAGTGTATTTGCATGACCGTACGACAAATTTTATAATGTATTAAAAATATATATCATTAAAATTTTTTAAAAAAATAGGCAGTATTGGGACCGGGACCGGGACCAGCGGCCCATAACCGGATGTCAAAGAGCTTGACTAGTCTTCACATTTTCGACCGGGACCACGATCGGTTACGTTAGGAGCGGTTATGGCCAGTTTTGAAATAGTGTAGGACCGGTTTTTTACCGTCACTACTTACACCCTAATGTAAGAATATGTTGACATGTTAATTTTGTATGTGAATATTATGTTATATTATTATATGAAGGTTGTCCGAGAGAACCAACCCAAATCCGGTTACGACCGTTTGTTTCATCTCTAATGGAAAATTAGAATGAACATAAACTTACCACCACATAATTAAATTCAGAACGTGATTTTTATTTTATTACACGACGTGTTCTAGTATTAAAGTTTGCTACAGAAGATGCTTTGAATTCATCATGACCAAATACATAGATTCAAATAATTATATTTTTAATTAATATAATAAATCCTGTCATAAGGATATCGTTAATTAAATTATTAATTTATAATAATAATAATAATAATAATAATAATAATAATAATAATAATAATAATAATAATAATAATAATAATAATAAGCATTAACGAATGGGTTATAAAATTTTGTTAACACAAAAGAAGCAGCATCATGTATCCAAAAACACTCAACCCCATCCATGTTCGCAACAAACATCAACTGCATAATCTGCTCAACAAGTGTAGTGTTATTACTACTATGTCTAGAGTCTAATAAGTTCGAACACCAATATCTCAGAATGGGAAGCCAAACTAGCCTATTCCGAAAAACCCATTACATACTTTCACTTCAATTTAAAAGGAAAACCTTCAAATTTTTGTTCATACCTTCCTTCCTTCCTTATCTTTGGTTGTCTCTTGGGATGTTTAGATCCTTAAAGACCGGGCTGTCGACTCCAACTCCCATTGCATTCAGACCATTGTCTACATACAAGACTGTTCCCGTGATGGCTGAAGCCAAAGGCGATGCCAGAAAAGCAGCAGCATTTCCCACCTCCTCTGTTTACATCCATTTTCATCACGTTATTAGTAGTATGAAAAGAAAATAAAACACACACTCACTCACTCACTCAAATACCCAATGAGCAATATATGCAAGAAGACCAACAGTCGTATACGATGAGAGATTCGTGATGATAAATGGGTCCTTTAGTAGCATAGCAGAGTACAGTGCCAGTCACATATGATGAGTATTCCACTTTTTTAGTTAGAGTCCCCCTTTTAGGGATAATACGATAGTTGACCWCAAGTCTTTCTGTTGGGCGCGGTCTCATAGTTAGGAGACTACCTAGCTGAGGTAGTAAGTGGTTGGGCTATGGTACGGCGACTGCTTGTTAAGAGAGACTAGCCACTAAGCCACGGCTGAAACAGCCGGGTCGAATTATTCAAACGGGCCACAGACTCTTCTAAGCCGAGACCCCTTCTAAAAAAGGTATGAACACGACAGCCCTTACAAAAACCAATGCTTTCCGGGTCATATTTCTTGTTTGGATGTTCCATAGCATGTTCCTGATCGCGAGTAAATATTTTTTAAGAATTGAGAAGATCAAAAAGCTGCTCTAACCGAAGCCATTGCCCTATTTGTTTGCCTTTCTGATCTTATTCGTCTTCTAGAAACATCACTCTATTCTCTCTTATGGAAACATCTATTGGTATTGGAACCCCTTTTCGACAAATGAACACTTCTTATTGAAAGTAGAGATGCGGAAAGAGCGACTTAATGAATAGTATGATCAGTTAGCAAGTCCTATTCAATCACCCGGCCTCCCTTGTCACGTATTTGGATCCCCTYCGGTGCATTGTGCTTCACTTCTTTCATTTAGCTACTCTTCATTTTTTTACCCTATGAGGTCGGACAACCACTACATTTCTTGATCGGTTGCTGCCTACATTACTCTTTCTCCCCTCAGACCATATGTAGTTCTTGGTCATTTGTATACTAGTGCTTTTGTGGTTCTTCACTCCAGCCCTTAAGTATTCTGTTCAAAAACCTCATCCTCATTAAAAAAACAAAGAAAATCAGACTTGGAACCGACGGAATAGTAGGTATAAAGTAAATTGCCCAATGTTTCCAAATTAGTATGTTTACCTTTACTATTTTGGTATTTCATCGATTATCAAAAGCCAAATCGGGGGAACCCACAAGMAGAACATGGAATCTCGTATCTGGTACTCCTATGCTCCATTTATTTCATGGCGGGGAAGGCCACCATCGCACTCAGCAATCTTTGTTTGTACCCCATAGCCGGACAACTCACTTGTATCTCCTCTCCAGCCAGTTATTGATGGCTTGGTAGGAATGGAAGGGTRGAAGACCTTATTCGAACGGACGGACATAATTTGCTACCTTTTCATCTGTTTGCCTTTTGTGAATCAAACTATCTCGATCTGGAGRGAAAAAGTCTTCCTGACACTGTATCTTACCTATCGTTCGTTATTCACCGACTGGCCCTTATCTAGCATATTCAATCGGAAGCAATCATTCTACAATGCTGAGACCTACTCATTGGACCTACCTATTCGCTATGGACGCTCGATGGTTTTCCTAGTGCACTATCGTCGAGAAAAATCTCCCCTCTCCATAGTTCTATGATGCCCAAGATGGAAAATTGGTCATTTAGGCTATATTTGACAAACTAGCTCATAAGCAAACTATTGACTTATAAACAGGTTGTTAGCTGAAAAACTAGTTGTTGATTAATAAGTTAGCTAGCTGTTAGCTAATACTCCCTCTGTCCCAAAATAAAGGTCCACATTTCTATTTTAGTTTGTCCCAAAATAAGTGTTCACTTTACCATTCTACCCTTATGGGATGGAGAAAATCTCTCTCTCTCTCTCTCTGTGTATTATTAAGGGTAAAATTGTCTTTTAGTTGATTAAAAAGTGTAATAATTACATATTCCCAAATCTGTGTGCCATTTTTGTTGTGGGCATTTATTCTCGGACAGAGGGAATAAACTAGTTGGACACAAAGTAACTTAATCGTGTGAATGTACAATCTCACAAGTGTAATTAGTTTTACAACATAATAAGGATCACCCTAATGCACCAAGGCTGAAGGTTTTTATGCTTCAGGAAGTCCTCTATGCATTGTACAAAGAGACTGCTAAGCCTGAGAATTGATCAAAAAAGATAAAAAAAATTAGAGGATCTCTGAAGATTTTGGTTACTTCGATTCATAGAGAAATTACCAAGATGGTATCAGTGAATCTCTACAATCCTTAGGTTGTATGTTCAAGTCTATTGGGAGACATAGTGTTGATCATTTCCAACAAATCGAGGGGAATAAAGTTACCTTCTTTTTTCCTTACAGCTTTTCACTTTCCAAGTTTTAGGGAGGTAGAAAGACTCCATCCAGATGGGTTTTAGGTTTAGGACACTTTCTAGATCCTCGAAACAAAACATCAAAGGGATGAGAGTCTTTTTCTGTCATTCAAGTGAAATTAACCATCGTGTTGGCAGAGAATTAGGAGAGGTAGCTAATTGCTACAATTTACTATAATATAAAATAGTTTCAGGAAGAATTTGACAAAGTTGGTCGAGATAATTAGGTTTCTAGATCATAAAAAAATCAGTCACACCCCGACAAAGTTATGAAGGAAGATTGACACTCACCTGCAGATAGTTCTTTCTGCAAGGGTGCATTCTCTGATGAATAATCAATCATCATATCAATGAAACCAATGGCTTTAGCAGCACGGCTCCCCAATGGTCCTGGAAGAACAAAATCAAGAACGATATATAATATTCAAATAGTGTTTTGCATTTAGCATATGATGATGAACAAGAACCACAGGTATATATAAAGACGGAAAGATTGCAATAAAGTTGCAACTTGCAAGTGTGATTTGTATTACCTGCAGATATGGTGTTCACTCTGATTCTATGTTTTCTTCCAGCTTCAAAAGCCAATACCTGTAAGTATCAGCCAATCAGGTTAATAGAAGCCTATAGAACACACCATCAAGAAAGGATCAAGAAAACACTAACCTTTGTGTCGCTCTCCAGAGCAGCCTTGGCTGAACTCATACCTCCACCATATCTGTGTATTAAAGGGTACGATTAGCAGCGGTCTCTTTGAATGGTATGAAAAAGCCAAGCTCCAAATGGGCAAATAAAAACAATAAAATACTCTGTTGGTCTAGGGTTGAACACAAAAGGGAATTTACCCTGGTATGATCCTTTCAGCCGCAATGTAGGTCAGAGAAATTGAAGCACCACCTGGAACAAGAAAGATATCGACTTTGCTGATAAAACTGCTCTATAGATGTTACAAGAAATAATTTTTTGAATTTATTGGGACGAAGAAAAATGTACCCGGGTTCATTATTGGGACAAAATGCTTTAGCAAAGATACATAAGAGTAGCTGGATGCAGAGATGGCCGCAAGATACCCATACCTTGATGTTTCCAAGAGAGGTTTGCTAACCTGCATGCCATGCTTAATTAGTATCTCTATTTTTAGAAAGCCTCTTAAGTTGAAATGTCAATTACTCGACATTTTGCTTCAAGATATTATATAGATTACTCGACATTTTGCTTCTAATTTCAATTAAAAAATCAGATGGGACAATGCTTGGTGAATTTCTTCGTAATTGCGTCAAATTAGTCATGGAGATTTCAGTTTGGTATAGGTAGTGGAAAGTTGTGGTCCAGCTGCCCATTGACATTAGTTTTGCTAAGTCCATAGTTCTCGTCTTTAGTTTTTAACTGCTCAGTTTGTTGTCTTGTATTCAGTTTCTTTGATTTCACTCAAACTTAATAAATCTTTTTGACGGTTCCGAAAAGAAAATCTGTGTGTAGACTTCGTTAGGTACTATCTATTAGTTTTATATCTCAAAACATCTCATCTTGTACTAACATATTTCTGCTTCAAGCAATGCTATAAAACGTTCACGGATCATATGGACCTTTGTCTTTACCTTTTTCCTCGTTATCAATCTTCCAAAATATCTTTTCTGTTTTAAGAAAAATTGAGACCATAAATTTCTATTGGTTTGAGTTTATTTGTTGCATTTGTCATATATAAATATTATATACTTCAAAAAAAAATTCTATTGGAGAACATTGGTGAGCAAATTAGGAGCATCAAGCAATTGATCTATGTGACATGTACTTGGAAGTACCACGAATAACATCACGTAATAATACACAAAAATACCTCAGGTCCATTGGCTAGTGAATGCACAAGAATGTCAATGCTACCAAAGTCCTCTTTCACAGATTCAGCAACTTCCTGCAGAACATCATGGAGTCTGCTTATTCGAAGTTTCAATATGCAATCTTGAAGCTGATTTTTTAGAATTTTCTTAATCCCAATATCCACATATAACTCATCTGGACCCATGTACCCTTATGCCTCCAAGTTCCAACATAGAGCATATTTATACTTTTGCCATCACACTCCTTGTGATATTCACTCAGCCGCGAGACATTATTTGCATCTCAAGTGCATACTGATTATGTTATGAATGGATTCTTCAAATTTCCAGATGATTCACTTTGAGAAGTGGTGGTGGTCACACTGAAGGGGTGATGATTTAGGAATGCATACCTTAACAGTCCACTTTGAGGATCCTGCATAACGTTTATTTGATTGTACCTGCATAATTCAGCATTATTATAGGATGTATATGTGTATGTGTGTGTGTATATATATGTATATATATATATATATATATATATATATGACACTTGTATATATGTATATAAGGCCCTTGGCCTAGCTGTATACGGTAACTCAACCTTCCTAGAGGTAAAGGGTTCCAACCTCCCCAAAGGTGGGGAGAGTGTGTGAGTTTCATTTGCCATATATAAATATTATGTACTTCAAAAATAAAAACTGTGGCAACATTCTTCATTACAAATTAAACCTACATCTTCAGGAACATCTTCAGGAGTGTCATAAACGGCATCCAAGGGATACACTTTAGTGATTTCCATCAAAGACCCATCTGGCAGCCTAAAACAACAAAATACACTCACTGATCAGTTGAGCATCACAACATTATCTTAGATTAACTTAATAATTGGTAGACTGTGGATACTTACACACGTGATTCATCAAACTTCCCCCTCCGAAGACTGGTCTCGAATATGTTGAGTGCCTACAAAAAACATTATCAACAAATAATTACATTTTAGGTAGCCTGGAAACTATTAATCAACAGGAAGAAGCCTCTGATGGAAATCAGATTGGCACTCATTTAATAAATGGCTGAGTGGGTGTGCCTCATATGGGTTGCTTGCGTGTTAAGATACGACTTTGCTTACTTTTCTTGTTTTAAAATTTGATTTTAAGGCTTCCATTACTTCCAAGGCAGAGAAATTGAACAGATTGCTTCAAATGCCAACAATTTACATATATATAATTTTGACGAATGTAAAGTAGGCACACCATGATCTGAAAACTTAAGCTCTCAACTTTTATTTTGTACCTCTCTTGTAATGTCCCAATATTTTTCTTCTTCGTACTTACTCATCTCCTCTGCTTTTGTCCATTGTACAGGTCCCCTGCTTGTTGTTTCTGCTATGCCTCCTCTCCTTCCTATTTGTTCTTATTCTTTTTCCTTTTTTGACTATAATTCTAGCATTTTTGTTTGAGCATGCCGTCCGTATGATATGCATTATCAATCTTGGTTATCCTAGTTACACCTTAAGTTTGCTATTTTATTTACATGCATACTCATTAACATAATTGCATTGGTGCAACTCATTTACACTCATTATAGTCAGATTATGATGGAGCATGCCATGCAAAATAAAAATGACATATACTTGCACACCATTTTTTAAAATTCAGAACTCACACACCCACTCGTATGCTGCCAAGCTCGTTGGTATAAATGATGTGATCCATTTCTAAGCACTACAAAAAGACTCTGATGCAACGCATAACTCAAGACTTATGCCTTAACATGGTTCCAATTGCTTTCATTTTCATGGAATCACTAACAAAAGTGATCAAATTATTTGTCCCAGCTTAGGACAGGGTGCCAGGGTATGTAAGAATACATGGTAAAATGAGTTAACATCCCAGAAAATGATATGATAAAAACTACTAACAGCTAGGTTCAGTTACTTACCGGAACCCATGTGCCAACAAGAATTTCAGCCCCAGCAGCAGCTAGAGATTTTGCTATTGCCCATCCATATCCATTATCGTCGGCTATGCCAGCAATGAATGCCCTCTTGCCTGCAAATACAAATAAAAAACCATTATCATGTTTGAACAGGATTTGCACTATCTTCTTGTCACAATTTTAGCTTCATTCATAAAAGCGTTGAGCAGGAAAACAAAGTACTCCTGGAATTTCTGCTTATTTTTGACATTAGCATTGCATAAACCAATATAAAAGGACTAGCCCAGAAATCTAACCTCTGAGATCAATGGGCAATCCTGGGAGGGGCTTTGTGTCATTGGACTCAGATATTGCTTTTGTGACCAGCCTATTAAATTTCACAGGACTGGATGCAATGTTTTGAGAAATTACATGTGTTGAAGAGATATGGCAAGAGCTCTTAAGCTTCGTCCATGATGCCTCTCTAATTCCACCGCTGAAAACTGCAACACTCGACTTTGAAACTTCACAGGAAGGAAAAGTGAAGGGTTTTGCTATAGCAACATGCATGTTTGAAGTAGCAGTTGCCATTTCACTAGAGGTTTATCGCGAAACTGCAGTCATGCAAGAAATGAGAATCTATTAACACGGATCAAAAAAAGCATTGAAACAATTAGCTATTTCTCAATTTGTCAGCAAGACATGCTCCTTGATAATTGAATCATAATGTTTGTTTTACTCCCTCCACCCCCAATCCCTAAAAAGAACTAGAATAAAATTATGGGTTGTCCCCAGAAAATGTAATTTTCCTTTTTTAAAAGAATTTCAATCCAAAATTTACCCATTTGCCTCTTAACAACCATTAGAAAACATTAGCGAGATTGATTGTTTTCAACAACTTCTCTCAATTTTTGTGTTTTTAGGTATTTGATTGCTGATCAAAGACTGAACATTGCATTTTTTTTCCAACAAAGGTAGTAATTATTAAGTTCTGAATACTAATACCCGACCCTACTTCTTACCATCATCCATGTAAGACGTTGCTCTTCTAATGATGGTGAGCATAGAATTGCAAAATAAAAGGGCAAATATTCATGCATATACTTGCTATGAAAAAACCACAAATCCAGTGAGATTTGGGATCCCCTTTTCAAGTTCACAAAATTTATCGTTAGTGATGCATGTTTCTCTGAATTTGAACAAATTCATTTTGATTTTAAAGTAGAATGTTGATCCTCCATTTGCCACACGAGTTGAACAAGGCTCACGAAGGAAACTCAATTACTTGGATTTAAATACAAGGAAGGCCTTGGATTCTGGTAGTTGAGGTTTCCTCCTACCCGAGGGCTTCATTGTTGCTGTTTTAGCGTTTTAGTGTTTTATCTTGATCTGGAGGGTCTCCCCTCTCTATCAAAAATACAAGGAAGGCCTATGAGAAACATGAAAACATAAACAACAGCTGAAAATGAAACCTTAAAACCCAAAACAATGTGAGATCATGAAACAAAACCAACACAATTCTTCAATGTTCAGTTAAACCATAAAACCCCACAACAATAAAGGTGATCTTAGATCAAGGTAACAATAATAATCCACAAGAATTAAAGTAAAACTACCATCAATACCAAAAAAGAGAGGAAGAAAGAACGAATGTAGTTTGATCAATGCACTAAATCTCACTGACCTATCCGATCGGCCAGACGTTGAACAATCTCTGTAGCTCCTACTCCCACCTTCGTCTGCCTATGAAGATGTATATATATGGTTAGATGCTTAATAGGTTTCGATACAAACTAAGCTGCCTTCCTTAGCTGTCTTTGTGGGTGCCGTTGGAAAGCTTTGGAAGTACCGAAACAACTGAGTTTTGGCACTTAGTGTAAGAAATTGCAACAATAGACCAGGATTGCCCCAATGGGTCTCTGGGGCTGGGCTATACAATCGTAATCATTCATGAATTTGCCATTTTGATATATATATTTATTTTGCTTCAAAAAGTTCTGCTTTGAATTCGTTGATTTGAGATTCAAAACCGGGGAGTAATAAGCCCAAATCTTGTTTCGAGGGTGGCCCCAAAAGGCTCGGGCCTAACAAGCTCGAACTCTAGTCTCAGTCAGACTTCTATGTCTGATCTGATGATAAGGACAAAAATAATTATCTTGAAAAAATCGAATCAAAAAAAATTATCAAAAGAAATTTTGGTATTTCAAATTCACTTGATTTGCCTACGGTGGGTAGCTCCATTGGTAAAGGTATGGGATGAGCCCAGAAACAATACGAGTCTCGGGTTTTTTTTCGGGCTCCTTGGCTAACCTCAGTCGTTGAGTGACATTTGTTTTCTTGAAGGCGGGCGGGTTTCAGGTAGGATCAGTTGGGGTTGACAATAACCAATTTATTTGTTCAAATTCACTTGATTTGATTAATCAAATATTCTTGCACATAAATTGTTACTTAACTTAAATCTCGATATGTAATTGGTTGCAGACGCTTTGGTTGCATTCGTTTAAAGATTTATTAATCCCGGAAATAGTCATATTTTAATCTAAATTACGAAATAAATTAATTATAGCAATAACTTTTAGGAAATATTAACTTTTCCATTAGAATTATACTTAGCGGCCGTTTACCCAAATGTTTATCCGGTAAGCGTTTATTGACAGAAATTAACATTATAACTTATTTTGATGCGTAAGATTTTAGTACATCAAAACATATCGAATGCAATAATTTACTGTGTAAGCGCTTACCTGGGTAAGAGTCGGCATCCTCATTTACTGGGTACGACTCTCTATCCTTTTCATCGCTCTTATCCGGTAAGATTCTTGGTCTTTCTCATGTTCATCCGATGAGAAAATTTATCCGATAAGCATTTACCAAATAAGTGTTCAGTAAACGGCTCCTTAATTGAGAAGAAGATAAGGAACCGTGTTTTAAAACTAACGTTCATGGTAAAAAAGACAAATGTTTTTTAATGGGTGTAATATTACCATGTTAGAACGATCAAAAAGACGTCATATTTTGATATTTATTGACGTCTGTAAGTAGTACAAACATCAATAATGAGCGAAATGTTAGACCTTAGAAAATTAGTGAGCAATGGTTTTTTTAGAGGAAGTATTTGGATTGTCTCCGAGTAAATTTTAAATGATACCTATATAAACTGCAATAGGGTCGAAATATTAGTTACACACATTAATTCCATTCATGATCCACATATGATCCAAATTCTTACTATATTGATATAATTTATACTCTATATGGAACCTATAATAAATGTAAAATAATTTTTTCACCAATCCAACTACCACACATACACGTTATGCCTCTTACTAAGCAAATAGGAGTACCAATTCATTGGCTATGTTTTTGGATCAAATTAGAGCAGTTGGTACAAGTGTAAATTGGCGGGATATTCCGACTATTCACGTAGATGATTTTGAAAATCGGTTGTTAATTAGAATAAAAATAATAAAATAGATAAAAATTGTTTATTTAATAAGGTAAAATATAATGAATTCACCCTTTTATCTATTATTATTCTTGGTCTCTTTAATGATGAAAAAAAATACAACGTTAAATGATTGAATTACAAGTCATGGCTCATGGCATTGGCAGCACAGTTACATAACATAATAACCTTGAAAGTCGCAAATAGTTTAGGTTGGGTGGGTGGGTGGATGGGAGGATTTTGTTCACCAAAGAATTGGAGAAAAAAATTAGAAAGAATCCCACGAACCAAAATTCAATTTAAGTATATAATATTTTATAAACTGGATTATGGATTTGACTCTAAACTCGAGAAATTATGTGTTTAGTCTTAATGGTTGTCAAAAAACTTATGACTAAGGTCCCTCTATCTAACTCTGTTAACTCTTGATATCTAGAGTCTTTTTTACTCTTTTCTCTTATTTTTTGTTATAAAAAATCTATTGAATCTTCATATTCTTCATGGAAAAGGATGAAAACCCTAAATTTAAATTCAAAATCATAAACATAAATCAAACTCAAACAAAACCTAAATTGCAAGCATAAATCAACGTAGATAAAATTCCTAAATCAAATCTTAAAATGATCCTGAAACACTAAATCAAATCTTAAAGCAATCCTAAATCAAAGGACAATATACTGATTGAAGGAAAAAAAAACCCTTGGATCTATGGGTTGTAGGTGGGGGAGGTGGATAAAGGGGGTTGGAGGTTGAGAGGCATTGGAGATCGGGTTGCAGGTTTAGAATGTGAAGAGTACATATGTATTCAGTGGAGAAGGAAACCGAGGAAGAGACAGAGAGAAAAAGAGAGAGAAGTTCTAGGTGAAAGTAGGGGACACGGGAGATTTAGCAGTGGAGGATGTTGGAATTGAAGGCCTGCAATGGGAGGGGTCCAACAATTGGAACTACGGGAGGTGTTAAAAGATATTTTGATATCCAATCTTGACTAACTTAACTTTGTTTGTACTTGTTTGATAACAGGTTAACAAGTTGGGGTAGAAAATGTCATTTGTTACAAAGTTGTTTTTTGGGTAAATAGAAGGAGGACTGCGCCTCATATGTGGGAGTTTCTCAAGGGTAGCAGAGTCAGTTTTCATATTCTTCAAGGACTAAAAGTGTTATTCATGAAAAATATATAAAGCCTCTCTCTTTCTCATAGCCGGTTAATAATTCATTTTCAAATCTTTTAGCTAACTTTTCAGCTCTCCTTTCTCTCTGTATTCTCTCTATATTTTAAACTGTTCTCTAGATTATTCTTGATACTTTATTAGATATAGTTGTCTCAAAGTGTTGTTATAGTTCATCATCTGTTATATGTTTGAAATAAAAGTAATCTTCATTAATGTTTAAGATTTTAACATAGCATCAGAGCGTATCAGGTACGTTTTCTTTCAATAATCTCTTTGTTACACTTTCATTAATCTCTTTAATCAAACAGATGAATGGTTTGAGTTCCTTGGTTTACGAGTTCGCAAGATCTCGATTACCAGATCTCACTGTGATGTTTGGTCTACCTTTGATTCTGGTTCTCATGTAAGACCGTATGTTCGTTTGAGCGTAAGCAGATCTGTTTCCCTTTTTCTAGATCTGTTCTTGTTGTTCTCTATGTTTCCAGATCTGTTTTGTTTGTCTTTTTACATGAGTAATATGGCCGATCGGGTTTGAACCAAGAGATCATTTGGGTTTTCCTTTTTGGTCCCCTTTCAAGATTAGTTTTGTTCTCTCTTTGTTTGCATGTTTACTTCTTTAGATCTGGTCTGTCTTTTTGTTAAAAAAAATGTATGTTATCTGAGTTCTTTTTTGTTCTTGGCTTATATTGTTCATTGATCGATCGGGATTGTGTCCTTATTAGATCTTTTCGATCTATTGTGGCCCCCTTCATGATTTCTCTCTTGTTGCTTGAATCGGTAACTGTTTAGCTGGGTTTGTTCAGGTTTAATATTTGTTCCTTTTTTTTTGGTCTAGATCTATGTCCTTCCAGATTTGACATTTGTTTAGTCAGATTCGTGTTACGATTGTTGGCATCTGCTTTATTTTCAAGTCAAGATCTGTGTCCTTCCAGATCTGGCATTTTTTTAGCTTAACTCTGTTTTGTATCTGTGTCAAGATCCGTGTTCTTCTAGATCTGGCATCTGCTTTATTGTTAATATTTGTTTTGTATCTGTGTCAAGATCCGTGTTCTTCCAGATCTGGCATTCTTTGTTTTTTGTTCCAGGTTTCAGTTATTTATGTTATCTGCAATCTGTTCTAATTGCAGGATATTGTTGATCTTGTTCCCATTACTGTTCTATCTGTTATCTGGTTTGTTTGCAGGTTATTGTTGTTTCTTCCTTTAACTTTTTGTTAAAGGAATCTGTGGTAAGTTCTTTTGTGTGTTTCTTTTTTGTTTTTTCTCCTTTGTTTGGGAATCTGGAAAGTTGGCTTGACCTAGCACGATTACAGTGTTTTAGGAATCCTGCCTCTAAGCTTTTTAGTTCTTTCCTGTGTGTTCTTCTTTTCTCTCTATGGAATCTTCACCGATTAAACCTGTGAGTCTAGAGGAATCCAAAGTCACAAAACTAGACTTTGGAGATCCCCTATACTTACATCCTAGTGACACTAGTGGAAGCTCCATTTTGTCTTTTAGGTTGAATGGGACTGAAAATTATAGAGTATGGGTCTTGTGCTATGATATTAGCATTAGAAACTATTAGCTCTAATATTCACTTCTTGTAAAAGTATGAAAAAGTATTCTGCAAGTGTTGACAGAAGAGTATCTTCCACAGAAGACAACAGAGGACTAGC
>NC_037537.1:10584082-10586560 GCF_001531365.2 Cynara cardunculus var. scolymus | reverse complement strand
GCTGCACTGTAATCGTCCTAGAGTTCATTTAGAGTAATAGATCAATATCAAAGTTGAATTTACAGGTCCAACAATTGGTATCAGAGCATGAATTGAATTCTTATTCGATTAATTCTGTTTTTGGTATTAATCTGCGTCTTCTAGAACACCAGTTTTCTTCAGATTACCCTGTTTCTTCAAATTTCAATGGCTAACTTGGTCAATACCTCATTCATGAGCACTGGATCTTAAACAAAGCCTCCTACGCTTATCATAAAGGAATATTCGCAATGGAAAGTGCGTATGATCAACTTCCTGGAGGGAATTCACCCTAGAATTTGTGAATTTCTCTATAATCCAACATTTGTGCCAATGAATTTGATTCAAAGAGTTCCAGCAACTGGTACAACTCCTGAAGTTCCTGAGCATTATGAGCCCAAACCGATCACAAACAGGAACGATGAAGAAAAGGTATTAGTTGAATTGGAAAGCAAATGCAAAAGGATGTTGATCATGGCTATACCACATGAGATCTTCAAATGCATTGATCACTGTCATCTGTCTATGGACATTTGGGCAGAATTGGAGAAACAAATCAAAGAAGTGAAGAAGACTATCGAGAACAACAGAGCCATGTGTATTGATGAACATCATAGCTTTAAGGCTAAGGAGGATGAACCTCTGTCASACACAGAGRATGAGATCTTTTGTGGAATAACAAATATTGACTCAGACTCCTCTTACTCAAGTGACCAAGAGGTTTCCACTTCTTACTCTTCTGAATCAATTGATAATTTTGATTCATGTCATTTGGAACATTACAAGTTAAAGAAAAACTCTCTTTGTGAAAAAGAAGTCATTCTTCTCACAGAGGAAATAAACAGATTTTTTAAAATGTTCACTGAAGCACAATCAAACTTAGTTAATTTAGAAAAATCTTCAAATGAAAAGCTTGCCATAATTAAAAAATAGTTGAAAAACAAGGTGGATGAGTTAAGGAAGTTAGAGCATGAGAAATGCAATGTTACTTCTGTCAAAGAATTCTTCCAAAAAGAAAGAGAATTTTTGCACCAAGACGTTCTTGACAGAGAGCTCAAAATTAGAAAATTTCAAGAGGCTCAAAATGTTTATAAAAAGATAAAAGTTAACATGGGCAGAAGAGGTATGGGTTTCTCAGAATTTGACAACAAACCTGGTTTTAAATCCAACAAAACTCTTGAGAGTACCTTTAGATCCTCTAAGAATCTTAAAAGTAATATTTCTAACACTAAGTCCATTTTCAAAAGAAGAAGGCTGTTGGTTGCTCCAGACACAAAAACTTGTTTAACAATGGAAAATGTTGCTTTTGAGGACTATATTGACTCTTTCTCACCTTCTGAAAAGAAGGATTTCATTCCAAGGAGATTTATGAGACAGAGTCAGATAGGAATTTTCAAGTTTGGACAACTAGAAACTCAAGAAAACTGTGCTTTTGTGTGTACCATTCAGCCTCTTGAAAGAAAGTTATCCTCAGAGGATCCTGAATTTTTTCCAAAACACATCAHAGAGCCTTCTGAAAATGAGTCTCTTTTTAAAAAGGTTTTTGTCACAGAGCTCTCTGAAAAAGACACCTCTAAGCATGAATATGCCTCAGATCATGAAGAAAGTCCTACACAAGTTGTAGAAACTAATATTGATCTTGAGAAAAGAAAGAAGGAAAATCAAAGACAAAGTAACTCTCAATGCTCTTCCTCTGCAACTCAAAGACCAATTTACACTTGGCAACAATTGAGAAAGTGGCCTCAAACTAACATTGCTTCTGTCTATGTTAAAGCTAGAAAACCAAAGAGGGGATCTCAACTGAAGATTTTTAAAAAGGATTTCAAAAAGGGCTCTAAAAATAAAAATTYTRTACCCCTCTTTGAGGATTTTAATGAAAATTTTAAGAAAGCTTCTTGCAATGTTTCCTTCTGTGATTGTTTCAATATCATGCATGCTTTATCCAATCATGTTCTTCAATCTTCTTGTTTAGTCTCTCACCCAAAGAACCATGAATCTAGGGTGAACAATAGACAAATTGGCAATTCTTCTTCAAAGAACAATAAGWCCAAACCAAAAGAGGCTATGACATACTTTAAACAAGCTAATGTTAAGGGACCCAATTGGAAGTGGGTACCCAAATTAAACGTTGTCTAATCGCAGAAGAAGCAGCATGTTTGACTGGCACATTAGAGCTTCTCTCATCATTCCTAAAGAAAGAAGGATGTTTTGTTGTATGTTTTATTGTTATTTATTTACTTATTGTTTATTCTTTTTATATAAAGTTTTTCTTTTAATAAATTCTTTTGTATATAGTTTTATTTCTTGATTAACCTTCACTTGTTTTCATAGTTAACAGGTTTATCTTGCAGAGACTTGCAAGGTTTGAGGGGGAGTATGTGCTTAAAAAGAATAAAACCTCTTGAAGAAGCAAAATGTTTTTTAATCACAGAAGTCTTTTCACAGATCCTCTATGATAGC
>NC_037537.1:10579797-10581327 GCF_001531365.2 Cynara cardunculus var. scolymus | reverse complement strand
AAGGAGTTGACTTCCACAACTTCTGAGCTCAAGGCGACCGTATAAGTCCTTCAGAGCTCTGTCCTCAACAAAGACGACCTCACAGAAGCTTTAAGCGCCTTGTCTCTTAACCCTTCTTCAATCCAAAAGCTCAAGACAGAACTAACAAAGGTTGCTGCCCAATTTGCAGCAGACTTTATTTCTGCCGGCTACACGGATTATTCTGCCTTCAAGGACGAGATCAAAGGGATGTTCTCCTCTGCGGTCACCTATGGCATTGATTCTAAATTCTCCAGGGCTAACATTAACCATCTAGCCACTCACAGAGAGCTAGACGCAATGGTTGAAGCCCTTGGAGAGACCATGCAGAAATACACCAACCAACTCCTCAAGGAAGCCCGAGCAAGCAACGAAGCTATAAGAGACTGCACGAAGAAACTCGTCAAAGAAGGTGATAACTTCAKAAATGAGAWCTATCGCTGCATCTCTAAAATGAAATGGGCCACAGAGATGGATATCAACACTGCTTCTGTGATTGCTGAGGAGGTCATTCAAAAGATGGAGAAGGCGGCTTCCAAAGTTTTAAAGCGATTGAAGAAGGCTCCCCTTACTACTTGCAAGGCAGAGGCCACTAAAATCCATAACGATCAAGGAGGTGATGACCATGATCGTCATGAAGGGGAGAAGAAGAAAGAGGAACCAAAGAAGACAACCTCTGCCAAACCACTAAAAATAGTGGACTCTGCTGCTGCCCTATTCTCAAAAGACAAATCACCAGAGCCTAAGGGGAAAGGCAAGGGTAAAGCAGTAGAGGAGTTGCCACAGAAGGGGTCAAGCTCTGAATCGCCAGAGGAGATCAATGAAGAAGAGTATGATGACCCAGATCTTGTTCGAGCTCTAAAGACGTCTTTGGCAGAGGCACAGGCGAGAAAGGGCAGAGCCCCCATCCCTAGAGCTGGAGAAGGTTCTTCCTCTAAAATGGTGAAGATTCCAGAGGAAACGTCCACGGGTACGTTTGACGCTCTGGTAGGAACTGTCAAGCCAATCCTACCAGAGGGGTCCACCCAGAGGCCTATACTAGAAGAAGAATCCAGAACGCCAGAATCTGCCACGGTGGGGAGGGTATCTGAAATACTTGAATCTATGAGCAAGATTCCTACGCAGAAGGTATGCACAGAGCCCGTAACCACTGTTGAGGAGATTCTGCGGTGGCGTTACTCTGCCATGGACACAGAGCCCCCTTATGACCCAGAGCTTACAGGTATGCCCTCTGCCATTGTAAAGTTCCACTTCTCAAAGCTCACAAGGCCACCAGAGCAGGTCTTCTCAGAACATGTGATTACTTCTCTCGAAACAATTTCTCCAAGGACTATGCTCAAGAAGACTGTGCTATATACTCAATATGTGGTAAAAAGGGATGACGGCAACCTATATATACTTTCGCAGATGCTGACCTCCACAACCTCTGTGTATTTGACCTAATATTTCTTCACAAGATATTGAACAAATACATGGAGAGGAGGTCAACATATTCGATTTCTCTCAGAAGGC
>NC_037537.1:10573940-10578851 GCF_001531365.2 Cynara cardunculus var. scolymus | reverse complement strand
GTCTTATTTTCAATTGAATGAATTGAAAAACCTTTGAAGCTATTCTCCTGTGTTCATCTTCTTCCTCATATTAACTGTGTGTTCTTGGTTTAATTACTCTGTTCTGTTCTTATTATTGTTTCCGCTGCACTGTAATCGTCCTAGAGTTCATTTAGAGTAATAGATCAATATCAAAGCTGAATTTACTGGTCCAACAGAAACCAAAAATAAGATAGGTTCCATAGATGGTACCTGTTCGCGCCCTATAAATGACCATGTTTTAGAAAGGCAGTGGGACCGTTGTAATTATGTTGTTCTCTCATGGATCTTAAGCTCCATGACTGAAGATTTGTTTTTAGGACAAGTGTTTTCAAAAGAGTCCTCTCAAGTTTGAAAGGAATTAAAGGAAAGTTATGACAAAGTTGATGTTTCTGTTACTTTTAATCTCTACTAGAAAATTAACTTGCTAAGCCAAAATAACATGTCTGTTTATGAATACTATCAAAAGCTAAATTTCTTTTGGAAACAGTTTGATGCTCTTGTAAAACTTCCATCTTGTACTTTTAAGGCTTCCCATGATTTTCTGGAACACAGTCAATTGATAAAACTAATGCAGTTTCTTATGGGTTTTGATGATATCTACCAACCAATTAGAAGTAATATTCTGACTAGAGATCGTCTACCTTTTGTTAAGACTGTTTTTTCTCTTATTTCAAGAAAAGAATCTCATAGGGGGGTAATCTAAATCAAAATCGTGTTAAACCTCAAAGTTCAGCCTTCTTAAGCAAAAGTTTTGATGACAAAAGAAAACCAGGAAGAAATCCCACTACTCTTGTTTGCAAACATTGTGGCACCACTGGCACACTATTGAACGTTGTTTCAAACTAATTGGGTTTTCTAAGGATTTTCAAAACCGTTCCAAACCTCAGAATCAAAATCAAAGTTTTAAACCTCAAAATCCTAATTTCAGACCCATTGTTGGAAGTGTTTCTACTTCTGAATTTGTTTATCCTAAACCCTCTATTACTTTTTCAGAGGAACAGGTTGCAAAAATTTTTAGTCTAATTGATCAAAAACCTACCTCTGATGGAGCTACTGCCAACATGGCAGGTATGTTTCAATATCATCAGTCTGGTTGGATACTTGATTCAGGAGCTAATCAACATATGACCTCAAACTGTGTGAATTTAGAAAACATTGTTGATGTCACTAATTTAGATCTTAGGGTTATTCATCCAAATGGGACTAAGGCCAAAATAAATAAAATTGGGAATCTGAAACTATCTAATAATGTCACTTTGTTTGATCTCCTTGTTGTTTTAGACTTTAATGTAAATCTTTTGTATGTTCATAAGTTAGATAAAGATAGTAAGGTTTTCATTAGATTTGATGAATCTAAGTGTTATGTTCAATATTGTCATCAAAAGAGTGTTGTGGGGACTGGTAGTCAAGATGGAGGTCTCTATTTTTTTTATCAAAATCCTAGCAATAATTTCTCCTTCTCTTCTAATAATATTGGTCTTGTGTGTTTTGTGTCCTCTCTTTTATGGCATATTCGCCTTGGGCACCTAGCTGATCAAGTGCTTCAAGTTTAAAAAGAAAGACTTGATATTAGTAGTGAAAGTTGTGGACCGTGTGAAGTTTGCCATAAGGCAAAGCAAACACGGGAAAATTTTGCTTTAAGTACACACAGATCCATAAGTCTTGGTGAACTTGTTCACTTAGACGTATGAGATTCTTATCATCTTTAAAGTTGGGAAGGTTAGAAATATTTTTTTAACGATTGTTGATGACTATACAAGGGTTTTTTGGGTGTATCTTTTAAAAGGAAAACATGAGGTTGGTGAATACAATGAAAGTTTTTGTAATCTACTTTATACTTAGTTTGGAAAGTCTGTTAAAACTTTTAGGAGTGATAATGGAACTGAGTTTACAAATCATAAGCTAAGTGAGTTTTTTGAGTGAAAAGAAATCATTCATCAAACTTCGTGTGCTTACACTAAACCCCAACAAAATGGGGTTGTGGAATGTAAACATAGACATTTGCTTAACGTTGCTAGGGCTCTTATGGTTTAGGGTGGAGTCCTGCTAAATATGTGGAGTGCATGTGTTTTAACTGCTACATATCTGATTAATAGAACTCCAACTTCTGTTTTAAATGGTAAGAGTCCTTATGATCTTGTGTATGGCTTTCAGTCAGTTCTTACTCATCTTAGAAGCTTTGGGTGTTTGTACTTCGCTCATATACCCAATATCATGGACACGTTTTCTCCTAAATCCAAAAAATGCATTATGTTGGGATATGCTAATTCAAAGAAAGGTTATAGGCTTTATAGTTGGGATACCAAAAGAAATATTTTTTCTTGTGATGTAAAATTCTATGAATATGTTTTTCCTTTTAAGATGAGTATGAGCAAGACTGATGAAGTCAATACTGATGGTATTAACAGTCTCAACTTCTTTGATAATGTGTCTGGTTCTTCTAATGATTTTGATGTTGTGGGACCCAATGATGAGAACAGAGAATCTGCTGTTAATGATAATAATGATCAGTGTTGGTCCCGTAAGGGTCTACAAGAAGAGAAACGGTTTGTAGAAGGAGGGATTAATACAAACACAGTATTCAAATTTAAATATATATATATATATATTGATAGAGAAGATCCATACAGATTTTACAAGATTGTTTGCGGAAAGATAAGGTAATAAAAACCTATCTAAACAATCTTTGGTTACACACAAAGCTTTAGTAATTACAAGAAAAGAAGTTGTTAAGAGAAAGATCCTTTACTTAAGCTAGAAGATGCTTGAAGTAAAAATTAGGTTAGAGAGAGAGATGCACACTCTATGCATGGAGAAGAAACACTTCTATTTATACCCAGTGCATTAAATGTCCATTTAATGCAATATGGTAGGTTTAGAGTGCATGTCAAACCTTAAGAGGAAGACTTGTCCTTTGCTACAGTGAATAGTACAGAAGCATTATTTCTGAGCAGACATCCTTACCTAAAGTTGGTGGACAAAGAGTCGACTAGTCGGCTCCGTACCGTACTAACTTTTGTAAGGGTATGGGTTTTGTCATTTGTGTGCATAAGGATAAGACAACAACAATAGTGCTAAGCAAGCTTCCTTTGATCGCTGAATGCTGAATGACCTGAAGGTCTCATCATCATTCGCTGAAGCTTGAGCAGTCTTCACACATGTGTAGACAGGCTTGTAATCAGTGAATACCGCTTCAGATCACGTACTCACCGATCTCTAATCTTTAGTTTCAGTCTTCGACGTTTGCTGAAGGTTCTTTAGTGTGAGTGTTGTTTTCTTGAAGTATTGCTGTCTCTGATAGATTTACAATGCAAGTTATTCAGCGATTACTGAACATACTCAGTGAAGATCGCTGGAACTGAAAATATAGAAACACAAATAAATCATGAAAGAGAAAAGGGATTATCATCAAATGACCGAGAGAGAGGATCAACAATCTCCCCCTATTTGATGATAACAAGATAACATAAAGAAGGTTATCTTATCAAATAATAGTAAGGAAAAAGTTACATATAAAATACATGTCCTTTTTTACTATTCTGGGATCTTTTTCAGTTTGGTCAGTTTCAGCTTGATAATTTTTCTTAAGTTATATCTAAGAAAATTATAAGTACGGAAACTGAAACTGAAAGCTTATTCACTGATGTAGATTGTCAGTGAATACGAAAAGTAACATTAGAACTCATAGACTTGTGTCCCTATTACTTTTTTCAGGGATCTTTTTCAGTGAAGTACATGGAATACTCATTTTATTAACCGTAGGAAATAATACAAGTATTACAGTACATGTCCATAACTTACAGAATATAAGTACAATCAACGAAAGAAGACATAGTACAAGAATTTACAAGGAAAAGTGGATTGTTGTTACAAAGAGAAACTTATTCTAGAACACTTAGATCTATGTAATCAGGTACATTTTCACCAAGGTTTCTTCGACGTAGGAATTCCCTTCGTATCTTCAGATCTACGACTTTTCCAGGCATGCTATCATCTAACTAGAGCAAAAGATAAACCAAGTGATCCATTGGACATAGATGTAGCTCTGACATTCTTTGAAATCTGACTTCACCTTCATAGTCAAGGAATATAACCCCTAACTCAGGTTTAAAATGCACAGAGTTGGGTGTATAGGGACCCTTATCTGGCAAGTTAAGATTCAGCATAGAAATGTGTGTACTCTTATGAACCTTCAAGATTTCATCTAAGGAGAACCTTGTTTCATGTTCGTTCCTTAGGGATGGTCCTTCATTAGGATCATAGAGTTTTTGATTCTTCTTCGCACCTTTCTTCAGAGTTGGCCAGTCAGGGACCTTGACATACCTGGACATCCTTTTGATGAGCTTGTTGATGGTGTCCTAGATAAGTGTCTTGTGTCTCGACTTGGATTGCTGAATGGCTTGTCTGATCTCCATCCATTCGYTGTATCCATAGCGGCCAAGGTAGGAAGGGTACTCAGTAACGACATCAAGATTGTCCCTGGTGATGAGCATTGAGACCAGCGTTTCACCGTTTTTAGAACGTCCACTGATGCTGATGCTAACGCTGATAATTGGGCGGGGACTGAGTCTATTTTTCAGCTTTGCTTCGCTCCATTGCTTGTCCTTATCCTCCAGCTTCAGCTTCTTCTTGCGTTCAGCTTCTACAATCGAAAGAAATCTAGCTTGGGCTTGGATAGCATTCACCATTTTCTTGGAACTTTTCTTGGGAAGGACTTTTGCAGCTAGTGACTTGGCCAGCTTTAAGCTGTCTTCAGTCTGCTTCTTTTGAAGCTCTAGCTCTTCTTCAGCCCTTAATGCCTCGAGTCTTTCAGCTTTAGATAAGAAGTCAAACTCACCACCACTAGAGGTACGAAGAGGAATTTTTACTCTAGTCTGGTCGAGTGACTCC
>NC_037537.1:10572035-10573505 GCF_001531365.2 Cynara cardunculus var. scolymus | reverse complement strand
ACTACCTGAGAGGTAGAGTCTTCAAACAAGGTTTGTTGAGGGATTTTGAATAATACCTTCAAGTTACCTTATTCAGCGACCGCCTTGCCTTTCGACTTAGGATCCTGGTTCCCTGATAGAGTCAATTCACCTTGCCTTTGCTCCCCCTGGGATGCAGAATCCCTGAGAGTAACACCTTTGGTGATGGCTGATGGCTTCTGGAACTTGATGGTAAAGTCATCTTCATCATCATCATCGTCGTCACCATCTAGATCATCTCCGCTGTCTGGAATGACAGGTTCATCATCGTCTTCATCATCATCTTCATCAACATCATCATCATCATCATCACCAGCAACAACGATGGTATGGGCATCATCCCTAGGGATGGCATCTACAACCTCAGCTTGAACAGCTTCGGTGGTAGGAATTACAGGAGCAGCAACTGCTTCAGCTCCGAGAGCCTCAGCTTCAACTGCAACTGAAGTTGATACTGGTCCAACAGCCTGAGAAGCTGTAGGAGCAGCATAAGATGATTCACCAGCATTGGACCTCATCTCTCTCTCTCTGGCTAAAGCTTGAGAGAATTAGCCAGAGAGTTCGTCCAAGCGTTGACGCTGGAGAACCATTGAATTCTCAAGCCTTTGCAAGGCATTGGCTAGAGTTGTCGTTGCCTCATGCGTCTCATAGAGCTGAGTGCGATCATTAGCAGAGAAAGAAGGTGCGATCACTAGAGCTGGTTGACGGACAACATCCAGGATTTGTTGAAGAAGACCAGTCTGCTGATCAGCTACAGCCTGAGCATCGTCAGCCCTGCTGTGAAGAACAGCAATGGCATCGTTGTTGGCTTGAACAACTTCTTGGAGAGTCTGTAGCTGACTCTAAACTTCTTGAACGTCCACCTGGAGGGCAAGGAAGTTCACATCAAGATCGCCTTGACAGGGCATCTTTTGGTGAACTTCGTTGATCCTGGAGAGGACAGTATCAACGGCGGGAAGGAGAAGCTTGATATCAGATGACATATCATAGTCATCATCAATTTCTTCATCTCCTCCATCATCTTTCTCTCTTTCTTCCTCTGTCACTTCCTGAGAAGGACCTACAAAAGAAGAAGTGTGAGCTGAAGGCTCAAGGTTAGAAGAAAAGAAAAGGTAGGAAGATGGAATACCTGAGGGGCCTTCAGTGACATCTAAATGATTGTCACTGGCAGGAGCAACGATGTCCTCGAGAGGATGGACATCCGTATGCTGAGGAGCATCGAGAGGAGCAGCCTCAGGTCCAGTGGTGTGTGTCTCAGTATCAGGAAGGACAGTCGCTGATACATCATTGAGATGTGTAAAGACCAAGGACGGAGGAGAAGAGAAAATGATTGAGAAGAGACGTGGGTGTTCAGCGGTGACGGTGCTGATATCTACACTTTCAGTGATTTGGGTCACTGAAGTGATTGGTGAAGGTACCACTGATACGACAGTAATGGGAGAAATCACTGAA
>NC_037537.1:10569336-10571789 GCF_001531365.2 Cynara cardunculus var. scolymus | reverse complement strand
GTTGCCCTTGTCATGACCACCTGAGAAGAAGAGGTAGTGATGGACACAATGGAAGAAAGTGCCACATCACTGTCCCTCAGCTTATGATCCAGAATCCTGGATCCAAGCCTGAAAGCTGGAAGGTTTCCTTCTTTGGGGTAAAGACTTTTGAAGATCTTTGTCAATACCGTTGAAAGAAACTTGGTGTAAGGCACCACCTTTTTTCGCTGGCGCTTGTTCAGCTTAAGCACCAGGTCATCGAAAATGACCGCAACATAATTTATATTGCGACGCTAAATCGCATATACGCCTATAATCAAGGCGATCCAAGATGCCTGGTCCTGACCTCCAGTTTTTCCACCCATGCACTGGATAAAATGAGAAAATAGGTATTGTCAGACAGCTGACATCCTGTTCTTCTCAATCTTCGTCAAGGATTTGAGAGGGGCGCTGGAGTCGTTCTTCATTGGCTACTGGTAGCCAATGGCATCGAGAAAGTTGATGATCTCGGTGGTGGAGGGTTCACTGTCGAAGGGACCCTTGGGAAGACGAAGAGCTGATCGGAGTGTAGATACCCCAAAGTTCATTTCCATGCGGTTGAAAGTGAAATGGATTTTCTCCATTGTGCGTCCAGCCTCGTCTTGAACTTCGACCACCTCAGCAGTGTACCAGAACTGCTGAAAAAGTTCCTTGACCATGAGGGGCTCATGGTTGAGAGCATATCCTAAGGACGACTGTTTGAGGAAGTCAGCCGCCTCTTGGTAATGTGATCTGGTAAAGGGTATCTCTAACAAGGCAATGTGGTTGTTGGCCTTGATAGAGATCTCATCAATGGTGAAGTTGACGTTCTTGGCAGCCATATGTATATTGTTAAAGAAGTAAAATAAACAGGAAGAAATAATAGATTTGTTAGAAATAATCCAAGAGTATATGGTCAAAGAGTATAGAAAAAGTTTTTAAACAAGGAAAAACTTCATTTGAAAAATCCTCAAAAGATTAGGGTTTTTCAAGTAGAATGTGTATAAAGAAACAAATTTGTTAATCAAGAAGGAGATGATTAAAAACCTTTACAGTTTAATGCATTAAGAGAACAAAGTTCTTAATCAGATTAAACACATTTCTTATAACGGAGTAAGAAAGAAGATTCTAACCTTTGAAGATGAAGAGGATAGGTCGAAAAGAGGTTTGAAGATGAGAGAGTTCTTGCTTTAGAGTAATCTTAGCAGAAGTTCGTCTAAGGATTTTGAAAGCGTAAAGAGAAAAGTGAAGAAGAAATCTCATATTTATAGGTAAGAGGAGAGAGAAGAAATATGAGAGAGAAAAAGACGACGGTTCGGGAAAGTGGTCATGATGAAAAATATGTCACGTTCTCATCCACAATTGGATGGCATTTAATGAGGTAGCGTAATGACAGGTCATTTTGTGCGTCTCAAAGCGTCGCTCATAGTAAACAGAGAATGTTGTCATAAAGACGATGCATTTATTTTCTTTTAAAAACAAAAATAGTTTTAAGGATATGAAGAGTCATTCAGTTAAAAGGTACTGAAAACTCTATTTAAAACATTTTATCACTAAAAAAGAGAAAGTATTCAATGATGGTTTTAAGACGTCATGTTTTAGTGAAGAGAGTCACTGAAACTGGTATTTAAAAAACTTTTTGATCACTAAAGAAAAGTTTCAGTAATGGTTTTAAGATTTCTAAGATAAGTATAAAGATATACTTTAAGATGTGGTGAGTGTTTAGAATCACTGAGACCACCTTTTAAAACATTTTATCACTGAAAAAGATAAAGTATTCAGTTTCAGTGATAGTTTTAAGTTGTGAAAAGAGAAGGGTAATCATACCTTAGAGAATAGATATATTTACTCAAGAGTTCAGTGTTAGAGATAGAGCACTGAATCATTTCACTTACTGAGTGATGTGTAATGACTGAAGGTTAATCTTCAGTGTTCAACATACCCAATTCGCTAATCAAGATACTAAATCTTGTCTCATCAAGAGGCTCGGTGCAAAGGTCAGTGAGTTGATACTCAGTTGGAACAAAGTGAAGTTCAATATCACCATTCATAACATGATATCTGATAAAATGATATCAGATCTCAATATATTTGGTCTTGGAGTGAAGTACAGGGTTGTTTGCAATTGCAATGGCACTGGTG
The DNA here is from genome assembly GCF_001531365.2 of Cynara cardunculus var. scolymus. Lineage (NCBI taxonomy): Eukaryota > Viridiplantae > Streptophyta > Magnoliopsida > Asterales > Asteraceae > Cynara > Cynara cardunculus. The sequence continues at coordinate 10,569,650 of NC_037537.1, read as the reverse complement.
CTATAACAATAAATAGGAATCCTTGAAAACTGAAGATCGTAGTCAAGTAGCTGATTTTACATCCAAAGAATTTCGGCACATCAGCTACCAGCGGCTACATACTCAGCTTCAGCTGTTGATGTGGATACTGAATTTTGCTTTTTGCTTGTCCAGCTCGCCAATTTTCCACCTAGAAACTGACAACCTCCAGTGGTGCTTTTCCTATCAATTTTGCAACCTGCAAAATCACTATCCGAATAACCAATAAGGTCAAAACCTGAACCTTTAGGGTACCAAAGACCCATATTAGGAGTTCCCTTAAGATATCTGAATAT
>NC_037537.1:10563775-10569030 GCF_001531365.2 Cynara cardunculus var. scolymus | reverse complement strand
TTTCACTTTATTAATAAGAAAAACGTAAAGAGACATTTAATACAATAGGCCTAATCACCTATTTATACTAGTAAGCTAATTAGAAGATAACTATCTAGTGAGACTATTTAGCTAATCTTCTATTAACAGATAATGTTTATCTAAACTATGGATAAGCTTTAATATTAATATAAACTTGAAATCCAGCTGTCGACTTGTCATCTCCAGTTGTCTTTCATGGGATGATGAATCAACCTTATCTTCATATCTTCATCGTATGCCTTTGGTTGAATTGCTGAAGAAAACTCTAAGTGTTGTTGACCACAGGGGCGATGAAGATGCTCTTTCCATCGCATCTCTGGTTGTTTATCAACCCTTTGGTTGTTCTCCAGACTTAGTCTATTCTGCCTTGATGTCTTCTGGTTCTTCATCACTTACTGTTTTTCATTACTTTTACCCTTTATGAATTATGGGGTCTAACAATCTCCCCCTAAGTAATGAAAGAACATAAACTAATCTATGAACAGAATTTGAAGAACAGAGACTAATCTAAAGAAAAACATCAAATTCCAAATTTTCATTAGATGTTGAATTCTTACAATAATGGAAATAAAAGACATAATTTTTAAGGCAAAAATTTACAACTCATCATGATCTACCTTGAGATATATCCCTGAAGCGCAAAAGCAGTCTTCGATAGCCGATGACTGTTGATATCTCATGAATGAGTTGATTCCCATCTTCTCTTGGCACATGGGATCAACCAAATCTTTCTCTGATGACCTTCTGAAACCACTCAAGTGTATCGGTTGAATACTTGAAGGCCTCAGTTAGTCTGAAGAATTTCTTTTCCCCGAATTCATTCTTGTAAACAAGTCCAAGCTTGGGTTGAGTTAAGACTAAGGCAGATCTCTCTTCTGCAGGCCTGAAAAGTCTTCATTTGATGGAGCGTAGGAGAGTCTTTCGATGCCTAAGTGAAGAGCAATTTCAAAGTCACTCTTGGCTTGACGGTTTACTAGGGACTCCATTGTCTTCACAACCGCTCTGTTTGCCATCCCAAATTTAATGCCATGATCTTGTCGCTGAGCCGTGTATGCATAAAGTTTGATCAAGTCATAGGGATTGAGGTTGATGAGATCATTTTCATTGAACATGCTGATTTGACCATGCGCTCTCTCCACTGTGTACTCGATGTATCTTATGGCTCTATTGACGAAGGTCCTCACTTTTAGATCCATAACCCTCCTTATCCCATTGTTTGAGAAGACAGCCTGTGGTGCTTGGGTGGTCTGTCTAACAAATCTATGGTGTAGGAGGTCCATGGACTCTGGCAATAGAATCGGAGGATTGAGGGTCAAACTTTCATCGCGATCATGATACAAGTATTGATGGATATTTTCCATCATTATGGGTTCCCTGGGTGGCAACTCTGGACGTCTCCGCAGCGACTCCATATTCTGAATAATTTCATCGACTAGGCTCTGCGGAGGTTGCCTAGATGAAGAGAGAATATCCGCTTGCACCATGGTTGGTTGGGTTGAGGGTTGTGTATGGGTTGGTGAAGGTATGGTTTCTTGTTGGGTTGGTTCAGCTTGAGTTGGTTCTGGTTCATTGGGTTCAGAATGGGTGGTTTCTGGTTCATGGGATTCTGTTTGGGTTTGAGATTGTTGGGGTGAGGAAGGTTGGATTATTGTTGGTTCTGGTTCATTGGATAAGATGGTGAAGGGTTCTGTGGTGTGAGGGGTTGGTGAAGGAGTTAAGGGGTAGGTTTGGTGTAGGTGATGGAGTAAAAGGTGGGGAGGTTGGATTTTCATCGGTTGAGGAACTCAACACGATGGGTTCTTGGGTAGTAGGGAAGGGAACATGTATATTTTGTACATCTTCAGAGGGCCGAGCCTCTGGTTCCCTTGCTTGGGTTCCTTCGGTTGAGGGTGGTGGTTGTTGTGTTTGTTGTGATGGTGGTGGTGGTGGTGCGGCGGATTCCATTTGCTGAGCAGTTGCGGCCTGTGTCTCCCCCTCATGAGGTCCAAGACCTTGATCAACGGGGTCTGGGTCCTCATGTCGTGGCCTCTTATGATGGCGGCTGCTGGAGCATGAAGCTCTGTTCCTCTTCTTTTTCTTCTCCTTCCTGAAGGACGCAAGATACGCCTTTAGGGCTGCTTGTCTTTGGCTCTCCTCCATCGTGTGAATGAGAGAAGTGGTGCGCCTTTGTTCATCAACCAGGTTCTAGGAGAGAACACTTGTTGGTTGAATAGCGCGATGGATGAATTTGACACTTATCTCATTAAAGAATGAGACGAGTGCCTTGGACAGAGCCCTTAGGTCGGCTCTAGTGGCGAACTCTGTGCTTGATGATGAGGCTTGTGGTGGCACGGAGGTGGTGGTGGATGTAGATGGAGGAATGGGAAGGTTGGCTATGAGATTTCTCACCTCTGCAGTGAAGGAGGTGAAGGCTTCATCGAAGGATGGGCTTGCAGAGGGAGGTGGGGGTGGCGTAGGCTGGGGGATTTGGGCTAGTATTATAGTGGGGAGTTGGGTGAGGGTGGTTTGTATGGTGGCCATTTGGTGGGAAAGAGAGGCAAGGGCTTCATCGATTGATGAAGTGGTTTGAGGTGGGGCTTGGGGAGGAATTTGGAAAATGATGGTGGTTGGTAGGGTGTTAAGGTTTTGGAGGACGGTGTTTAGTTGGATGGTTATGTAGGTAAGGTTCTCATCGGCCTCAGTTGCCTGGGCCGTGAGGGTGGCGATGGAGTGGATGAGTATTTGGTTTCTTTGGGTGGCAAGGGAGGATGTGGTGTTGGGTGATGGTTTGCTGGAGCATCTGGAGACGTGTTGTATTATCTCGGGTTTGGGTTTCAAGTTGCGAGAGGTGTCGTTGAAGGATGGCAAGGGATTGTTGAAGGTCGGTGTTATCGATTGAGGGTGGGTTGTCAACAATCCCTAGAATGATGAGTTTAAGGTCTTCCAAGGACCGCAGAACTGAGTCGACAAAGGATTGGAACTCGGCATTTATGGCCAGATCGGCAATGGGGGTAACCCTTGCAGCAACGGATGCTGCAGGTTGAGCCTCTGCTCCTGAGGCGCCTTCATTGCCTTGTAAAAATGTAGGCCGTGAAGGACTTCCATCGTGTCCTTGATAGCCCTCAAGAGAGGAGCTATCTCGCGATGTTGTTGCATCGGCTTCCTCTTTCTTGGCTTCAGAGGCCGGTTAAATGAAGCGAATGTGTGTCCCCTTCGGTAGATCAAATATCGAAGGGGGATGTGCAGGAAAGGAAGATCGCTCTGAACGATCTTGGGATGTATCAATGTCAGAAGCAACACATGCTTCTGTGTGTGTGATTGGGTGTGTCGAGCCTTGAGGCGAAGAGGCTCTTATTTCTTCATCACCCATCTGTTGGGAGAGGGGTGATGGAATATGGGGTTCCTCAGCTGATTCATGTCCAAAGGCCTGAAGAATGGCCTCTGGATGGCTGGCTTGGGTAGGGATTGGACTGGGTTGTCCTTGTTCAATACCCCTTTGGCTTTGATCGCCTGGGGTAGATGTGGTGGTTGCCCTTTGGGAAGTGGGTGGATGAATTGTTTGAGTAGGGCCGGGGGAGGCACGATGAGTAGCATCATCTTCATCATCCGATGAAGATGCTTCTTGTGCTCCCTCGCTTGGTTCTTGTGACGACTCTAGTTGCTCCAGGGTAGCTGCCCTCGGTTCCTGGGACAGCATAGAGTGTTCATAGGTCTGGCGGATCTCAGATGTCGATGGAATGACATTGAGCATGGCCCTTGAGAGTAGGCGGTTGATGGTGTAACCCTCCTTTGATAGGGTTGGTCGATGGCCGTGCATTTTGTATACTGGAGTAAAGGGTTCTTCAGCCGGTAGACCATGTTTCCTCATTGCGTCCCCTATGAAGAGGGCGAGGAAACGAGGGAATAAAACTGCAGATAAGAGCTTGCTAGCGGCTTGGAGTTTTCATTTCTTGACTACCGCCGAGTGGATCTCATTGTAGATGAGAAAGGCGTAGTCAAGGTTAAGGTTGAAGAACAGCCCGTACATGATCGTCATGATATTGATGTTCCCTTGGTCCAATGACCCTAGCTTGCATGTGAGGGCCCTGTTGAGGATGGAGAAGAACATGTTCCACATTGGCGGGAGGAATTGTTGTTTGAAGTCGGAGACATTGCGTAGGTCACGATTGTAACCTAGCATCTTAACGAAGCGTAGTATGTCGTTAGTGGTGGGTGGTTCGTCATATTCGGCAATTCCAAGTTCCCGTCGAGTGGGAATGCACAGAACTCGAGAAACTTTAGCCTGCAAAATTTTGAGCGAGCAAATCATATCATTTGATGTCCCCCATTATTCCATGGCTGTCGGGGTGGAACTCACATGTTTGCCAGTACTGTTGGACGTACTTTAGTGGTACGCCGGTGTCAGCAAGAGTCAGGGCGGGAAGAAGAATACAGTTCTTGAAGAACTTGATCATGACGGCAAATCGGTCGTCGAACAGTGTGTTTCTTAGTTCAATGGCATGGTTGTTTGGCTTCATGGGAAGGAAAACGATGGTGCGGCTATCGATGCTGGTGGATTGAACTCGGCTGTCATTATTGTTTGACTCGTGGGAGGCGGAGGAGGCCATTGCTTAGGAGATTGAAGGTATATTCGTTCGTCAAAGGCGATTTGCAGGTTTAAGGAAGCGTAAAGAGGAAATGGAGGTAGAAGAAAGGTATTTATAGGTGGGGAGGAGGTGGGGGGTGGGAATGGGAAACGGTTTCTTGATTATTATATATATATATATATATATTGCCTTTAAGTGGTGAGATTCAGCATACCCATCTTGCTGACTAGGAATAAAAATCTTTTCTCATCAAGAGCTTTTGTGAAAATGTCAGCAAGTTGAATCTCAGTGGGAACAAAATACATTTCTATATTTCCTTTTTCAACATTGTCTTTCAAAAAGTGGTACCTTACATCGATGTGCTTGGTCTTGGAATGCTGCACTGGGTTTGCAGAGATTGCTATGGCACTCTTGGAGTCACAGAGGATGGAGACTTTGTCATAATGGAATCCATAGTCCTTAAGCTGAGTCTTCATCTAGAGAACTTGTGAACAACAACTAGCAGCAGTAACATACTCTGCTTCTGCTGTGGATATTGAGACACAATTTTGTTTTCTGGATGTCCAACTTACCAGCTTGTCCCCCAAGAGTTGACAGCTTCCAGACATGCTCTTTCTATCAAGTTTGCAACCTGCATGATCTGCATATGTGTAGGCTATTAGATCAAAG
>NC_037537.1:10561684-10561838 GCF_001531365.2 Cynara cardunculus var. scolymus | reverse complement strand
TCCTTGCTGCTTCCACTAGGGTTCTATTCCTTCGCTCTACAACTCCATTTTGTTGTGGAGTTCTTGCTGATGGGAAGTTTTGTGTAATGCCTTCGTTGAAGAGGTATTCATCGATTCTGGCATTTTTGAATTCAGTTCCATTGTCGCTTGTAAC
>NC_037537.1:10561221-10561584 GCF_001531365.2 Cynara cardunculus var. scolymus | reverse complement strand
AAATTAAGCACAGGTGATTAGGCTTTACTTAACCGATGTGTAACAACAAGGCCCGCTTTAAACACATGATTGAAAATCGTTTAGAAATCATTTTAGTTATAGTCGATGGTTTAAGGAAAAACCAGCGTTCTCTATAACCGAGACTCTGATACCAAATATGTCATACCCCGTTAAAGCGGAAACACGGGATGCTAACAGACAAGCGAGTCTTGGCAACAATTTAAGAGAAACACATTTTACAAAGATTCACAATAAATAGTTCATCGACTTAACAGTATTCCAAGGTTACAAAAGTGTTTTCGAATACAATAAAAACTGTTTTAATCGATGTGATCCAAGTAATGCTCCCAGAGTCCACATAAC
>NC_037537.1:10558359-10559911 GCF_001531365.2 Cynara cardunculus var. scolymus | reverse complement strand
TTTTGGAAATTTTATATGTAGATTTTGTACATATAGCAATCCTTGTACTAGTGGGACCTTTCTGATGTAATTCATGTTTCTATGTAATGAAATATGTATTTTATGCAAATGTGGAGTATGGGGGTGTTACAGTGTCCTAATCAAACAAGAAAATTTAATTTTCAACATCATTGATAAAATCTCAAATTGATGAATCTTGTAATCAATATGATATACAAGAAATCATAAAAATGATTAATAATCCTAGTAAATTCGAACCTGTTACAGATTCGACTATATCTGATTTAAAATCAGAATTAAATATTTTAAAAAATTAGTTCAATGAATTAAAATTTCGAGTTTTAATCCTTGAAAGTTCAAATCAGAAATCATTTGAACGTGGAAAATATTCAAAAACTGATTTATTTAAAGATCTGATTTTCCACCCCTTACTCCTAAAAAGGAGAATACTATAAATTTACTTAATAAAGTAATTACCCATAAATGGTATATCAAGGTAACTCTTATCATTGATAATGATTATATTCTTGATACCATTGCTATGGTAGATTCTGGTGCAGATTTAAATTGCATCGATGAAGGAATCGTTTCTTCCAAATATTTTTCAAAAACTACTGAAATTTTAAGTACTGCTAATAATGCTAGTTTAAATATTTAATTTAAACTAACTAATGCAGTAATTTGAAACAAAGGTATTTGTTTTCAAATCCCTTTCATTATGGTTAAAAACCTTTCTCATAATATTATTTTGGGAAACCCTTTCCTTCATATGTTATACCCTATTCATTGAATAGATGAAAAAGGAATTTTCAGTAATATTTCTGGAAAAGAGATTTTATTTGAATTTATAACCACTCCCCAGTATAAAGAAGTTGATATTATTAAAAATCAACTTAAACATAAAGAAGTATTTATCAATTCTTTATCTAAGAAAATTCAATATCGAAAGATTATTGAATATTTACAAAATCCTAAATTACAGGATAAAATTAATATTTTGCAAAAAGAAATTAGGCATGATATTTGTCCCGATATTCCTAATGCTTTTTGGGAAAGAAAGAAACATATTATTTCTCTTCCTTACGAACCAGATTTTAAAGAATCCCATGTAATAACCCTCAATTTCCTCAAACAGAAAATCCACGTTCATATAATCATAAAACAAAATATAGTATTGCTTAAAAAATACGGACTAACAAAAACTTTCTTTAGTACATTTATAAGCAACTAAATTATATCAACTCTAAACTTTCTCCTTGCCTTTATTCTGCGAGGTATGATGTAACAACCCCCAAATCCACACATTGCATATAACGCATATTTCATACATAGAATACATGTTTTCACCACAAAAGTCTATAATACAAGAGTCTATAACGTGAAATACATAACTCAAAAATTCAAAAAGTACATGCTCTTGTATCCTAGCATCTATGCTCCAAAACATAGCAAATTAAGATCTTCACACAGTTAAGCACATAGGAAAGTAATTCACATAACGCTCTTTCCCTTATTATCATTACCTGCACACATATTTTTGAAAACACAAAAT
>NC_037537.1:10554947-10557315 GCF_001531365.2 Cynara cardunculus var. scolymus | reverse complement strand
CTAAGATACCATCTTACTTCATCACTAAGATACCATCTTACTTCATCACTAAGATACCATTACTTTCTTTCATCACTAAGATACCATCTTACTTCATCACTAAGATACCATCTAAATATTATTATACTACACCTGCACCTTTCCTATTAAGGTATGCAATTTATCACATATATACACATACATAACATAACATTTGCATGTATCCTTTTACGTTCATCATGTCTTTACACATATATAATCCATGTATATTATTTTATCATGCATACCATTAGATATTCAAATATTAATCACGTATAATTTTACCTCAACCCAGATTGTCTGAAACCGGGTTATAACATTCTTCCCACCTTAAAAGGAATTCCGTCTCAGAATTCATTCAAATAGCCATGGATAACGGGTTCTCATATCTGATTCCAATTCCCATGTTGCTTCTGTACCCTTATGAAAATGCCATTGTACCTTGACTAGACTGATCTCTTTATTTCTTAGTACCCTGGTCTTTTTGTCCATTACTGCTTCTAGGGTCTCGATGAAATTCAACTTTTTATCGAGTTTGATCTCGGGAAGYGGTATCACTAAGCTCGGTTCTGCGAAACACTTGCGTAAATTCAACACATGAAAGGTACTATGAATTAGGCTGAGTTCCTTTGGTAGTTCCAACTTATAGGCTACCGGCCCAACCCGTTTGCAGATTCTGAATGGTCCAGTGTACTATGGACTAAGCTTTCCTTTCTTCCCGAATCTCATAACACCCTTCCATGGAGATACTTTTAACATCACAAAGTCTCATACATTGAATTCAATCGACTTTCTTCATTTATCATCATAACTTTTCTGTCGATCTTGGGCAGTCTTAATCCTTGCACGAATTTGCTCAATCTTTTCAGAAGTTGTCTGCACAATTTCGGGACCTGTCAACTACTTTTCACCTACCTCATTCTAACACAACGGAGTTCGACATTTTCTTCCATACAAGACTTCGTAAGGTGCCGCTTGAATGTTGGAATGATAACTGTTATTGTAGGCAAACTCTATCAACGGAAAATGTTTCTCCCATGATTCCCCGAAGTCGATGACACAAGTTCTCAACATGTCTTCGAGAGTCTGGATGGTTCTTTCACTTTGCCCGTCCGTTTGTGGGTGGTAAGCCGTACTTAATCTGATCTGTGTTCCCAAGGTTTTTGCAGGCTTTCCCAGAATTTTGAAGTGAAGCGACTGTCTCGGTCAGATATAATGGATAGTCGAACGCCATGTCTAGTCACAATTTTCTTGAGTAGGAAATGTGCGGATTTTGATAATCGATCCACTATTACCTAGATTGCATCATAACCTTTCGGAGTTAGGGGTAACTTCATGATAAAGTCCATTGTAATGTGATCTCATTTCCAGACTGGTATTTCCAATGATTGTAGGTTTCCATATGGTCTCTGATGTTCAATTTTTAACTTGTAGGCAAGTTAAACATCACTCCACATGTCTTGCTATGTCTTTCTTGAGACCTGACCACCAATAAAATACCTTCAAATCTTTATACATCTTGTTGGTACATGGATGGATTGAATAACGAGACTTGTGGCTTTCATTCAGGACGGTCTCTCGTATATTTCCGAAAACTGGTACCCATATTCGACCTTGGATACATAAGATTCCTTCCGTATTCGGTTCTAAAATGGAAATCATCTTTCCCACTTTTTCTACCTTCACATGTTCATCCTTAATGACCTCTTTCTGATGGTTCAAAATTTCTTGGTGAATATCAGGAGTTAGGTTAATTCTCATTGCTACCGATTTGATAGTTCCACTTCTTCCTTTTCGGCTCAAGGCGTCGGCTACCACATTAGCTTTTCCCGGATGGTAGAGTATTTCACAGTCATAATCATTAATAAGTTCGATCCATCGACGCTGCCTCATAATTCTTTCTGGTTGAACAAGTGTTGTAGGCTCTTATGATCAGTATAAATTTGGCAATTTATTCCCAAAAAATAACGTCTCCATATTTTTAGAGCAAAAACCATACCCTCCAATTCCATGTCGTGAGTTGGATATTACTTTTCATGATCTTTTAATTATCGAGATGCGTATGATATTACTTTTCCTCTTTGCATCAAGACACAGCCCAAACCTAACTTTAAGGGATCACTGTATACAACGAAATTTTCAGTTCCATCGGGTAAGGATAGTATCAAAGCACTACAAAGATGGTCTTTTAATAATTTGAAAGGCTTTCTGTTGTTCTTCTTCCCACTTGCCAATCCCAAGAAACTTCGAACTTAAGATGGTGTTTTTGGTGCCTCCCATTTTGCAACGGCTTCAATCTTTGCTGGATCTACTTTTACTCCAGCCTCGGATATGACATGCCCAAAAAATT
>NC_037537.1:10549798-10551241 GCF_001531365.2 Cynara cardunculus var. scolymus | reverse complement strand
TCTGTTAGAGATGCTAAAGGGAATGGGTTTTCATCCTGTTATGATTAACTGGATAAAGACTCTAATCACATCGCCTTCTTTCTCCATCTGTGTTAATGGACAACCGGAGGGTTTCTTTCTTGGTAAGCGGGGCCTCCGACAAGGGGATCCTTTATCTCCTTACTTGTTTACTGTGGTTATGGAAGGTCTTTTGATGCTTCTTTCAAAATGTATTGAGGAAGAGGCAAATTTTGCATATCATCAAGGATGTGCCGAGATCAAGTTGACCCATTTATGCTTTGCGGWTGATTTGTTTATTTTTTCTCGGGGGGATACTACCTCGGTGGAAGTTATAAAGCGTGCTCTCCAATTATTTGAAGAACGATCAGGTTTGTCTCCGAGTTTGGAAAAAAGTGAAGTGTTTTTTGGAAATATGGGGTTGGAGGTTCAAAATCTTATTCGTAATAGCCTGGCTTTTCGGCCGGGGTGTTCCATATTCGTTACCTGGGAGTTCCTTTATCCCCAGTTCGATTGAAGGTACGTGATTTTAATCCCCTTGTACTAAAGCTTAAATCTCGTCTTTTAAATTGGAAGAACAAATTCCTTTCTTATGGAGGAAGACGACAGCTTATCATTTCTGTTCTTCATTCTATGGAAACCTATTGGATGTCGGTATTCCTTGTACCGGCAACCACAATCCATGAAATTGAGCAGCTGTTTCGTAATTTTTTATGGAATAAAGCAGAGGGTCAGTTGGGAAAATGTAGAGTTGCGTGGGATAGGGTTTGTTTGCCTATTAAAAATGGGGGTCTTGGTATGAAAAGACTTGCGCTCTGGAATAGGTGCTTACTTTTCAAACATATTTGGGATATCCTGTATCGCAGAAATACCATGTGGGTCTCTAGGATTCAGTCTCATTGTATTTGGGGCCGAAACTTTTGGGTTATAAAGAAGAGGAATGAATGGTCGTGGATTCTCCGGAGCCTATTAGACTTACATTCTCACTGCAGGAGATTTTTTATCTACAATGTGGGAAATGGTTTATCTACACATGCCTGGGAAGATACGTGGAGTGAATTTGGGCCCCTTATTCAGTTACTGTCTTATAGATTCATAAATGGTCATGGCTTTTGCAATAACTCAATGGTTTCTGATGTAATGCAACGATTTGGCAATAATTGGCCGGTGGATTAGATTCAACAATACCCTCAGCTGCAAAGTATTATAATACCTTCTCCCAGCCAAATGGAGGATACGGTTAGATGGCTTGATGCTAAACTTTCTAGGGGAAWTTTTGAGGTCAAAGTGGCATGGCAAATTGTTCAAGAAGTGAGGCCGATTGTGCATTGGTATAAGCTGGTATGGAATAAAGCATACATTCCTAAACATGCTCTTTGCATGTGGATGGCTTGTCAGAATAAATTACCAACTCAAGATCGTATCAGTCAGTGGAAGCATGAACCG
>NC_037537.1:10547023-10548613 GCF_001531365.2 Cynara cardunculus var. scolymus | reverse complement strand
ACATATATCATCCATGTATATTATTTTATCATGCATACCATTAGATATTCAAACAATTCCAATAATATCTTGAATATTATCAAAACATAAAACACTCACCTTATAAAAGATGTTGAACGGATTGAGCCTGTGATTATCTTCAATCTTTACTCTCAAAGCTTATTGAAAAACTTTCTAAGAACCAAGAAAACCTTCTCTTTTTACAATAGCAAGTGTATGGCCGCTTTCTAACAAAAGTCGGCTAACACACACAAATTCTCACAATCCATCATACACACACAAATATATATATATATATATATATATCCAAAAATCTTAACTCAAATCTCAAAACCTGAATATTACAACATTCCCTCCTTAAAAGAATTTCGTCCCTGAATTCTATTTAAGCAAAAAGGTAGAGATACTTCATCCGCATATCTGATTCTGATTCCCAGGTGGCGTCTGGTCCTTTATGATATTTCCACTGAACCTTTACTAATCCAACTTCTTTATTTCGTAACTTCTTCACCTGATAGTTAGTAATATGTTCAGGGGTTTCTTCAAAAAGCATAACTTTTCATCCTCCTTAATATCAGGTAACGGTATAGATACATCCGGGCTTATTAGACACTTCTTTAAATTTGACACATGAAATGTATCATGGATTCCGCTTAATTCTAACGGAAGTTCTGGCTTGTAAGCCACTTCCCCAATCCTTTTAATAATAGGGAATGGTCCAATATATCTTGGACTTAATTTTCCCTTTTTTCCAAAGCGTATCATTCCTTTCCAAGGTGATACGTTTAACATTACTCTATTACCTTCTTGGAATTCAATCGGCTTTCGACGTTAACTGCATAACTTCTTTGTCTATCTTGGGCCGCTTTCATTCGTTCTCGTATTACTCCAATTTTATCTGCAGTTTGCTGAACTAACTCAGGCCCATCTAACTGCGTTTCACCAATTTTGTTCCAACATAAAGGAGTTTGACATTTTCGTCCATACAGAACCTCAAAAGGTGCTGCCTATATACTTGAGTGATAACTATTGTTATATGCAAATCCTACCACAGGCAAATGACAATCCCATGACCCTCCAAAATCAATAACACATGCTCTCAGCATATCTTCTAATGTTTGGATAGTTCGTTTACTTTGTCCGTCAGTCTGAGGTGATAAGTTGTACTTAACTTAATATGTGAACCCATTTCTCTTTGAAAACTCTTCCAAAACATAGATGTGAACCAACTATCTCTATCAGAAACAATGACGTGTCACTACCTCATCAATGTATAGTTTTGCCAATATCTCCATTGAATATGACTCTGTTGGTCCCGTAAGGGTCTACAAGAATATAAACAGTTTGTAGAAGGGGGGGGATGAATACAAACACAGTTATTTCAAATTTAAAATATATATTAATAGAGAAGATCAATACAGATTTTACAAGACTGTTTGCGAAAAGATAAGGTAAAGAAAACCTATCTAAACAATCTTTGGTTACACACAGATCTTTAGCAAATACAAGAAAAGAGATTGCTAAAAGGAAGATCCTTTATTAAGCTAGGAGATGCTTGAAGTAAGAATAGGATAGTAGAGAGATGCGCGC
>NC_037537.1:10542276-10546887 GCF_001531365.2 Cynara cardunculus var. scolymus | reverse complement strand
TGAATAGTACAAAAGCACTATTTTTGAGCAGACATCCTTGCCCAAAGTTGGTGGAYAAAGAGTCGACTAATCGGCTCCGTACCGTACTAACCTTTGCAAGGGTATGGGTTTGTCCTTTGTGTGCATAAGGACAAGACAACAACAATCGTGCTAAGCAAGCTTCCTTTGATCGCTAAATGCTGGAATGACCTGGAGGTCTCATCATCATYCKCTGAAGCTAGAGCAGTCTTCACACATATGTAGTCAGGCTTGTAATCACTGAATATTGCTTCAGATCACGTACTCGCCAGTCTCTAATCTTCAGTTTTAGTCTTCGACATTCGCTGAAGGTTCTTTGGTGTGAGTGTTGTCTTCTTGAAGTATTGCTGTCTCTGATGAATTTACAATGCAAGTTCTTCAGCCATCACTGAACATACTCAGTGGTAATCGCTGGAACTGAAAATACATAAACACAAATACAACGTGAAAGGGAAAATGGATTATCATCAAATTACTGAGAAAGAGGATCAAGAATCTCCCCCTATTTGATGATAACAAGATAACATAAAGAAAGTTATCTTATCAAATAATAGTAAGGAAAAGTTACATATAACGTACATGTCCCTTTTTACTCTTTTGGGATCTTTTTCAGTTTGGTTTGTTTCAGCTTGAGAAGTTTTCTTAAGTAATAATCTAAGAAAATTACAAGGACGGAAACTGAAACTGAAAGCTTATTCACTGATTTATAGATTGTCAGTGAATGATGAAAGTAACATTGGAACTCATAGACTTGTGTCCCTATTACTTTTTTCAGGAATCTTTTTCAGTGAAGTACATGGAATACTCATTATATTACTCAATGGAAATAATACAAGTATTACAGTACATGTTCAGAATTTACAGAATGTAAATACAATCAATGAAAGAATGTATAGAAAAAGAATTACAAGGAAAAGTGGATTGTTGTTACAAAGAGAATCTTATCTTAGAACACTTAGATCTATGTAATCAGCTACATTTTCACCAAGGTTTCTTCGACGTAGGAATTCCCTTTGTATCTTCAAATCGACGACTTTTCCAGGCATGYTATCATCTATCCATTGCAAGAGATACGCCAAGTGATCCGTTGGATACAGATGTAGCTCTGACACTCTCTGAAATCTGACTTCACCTTCATAGTCAAGGAATATAACTCCTAACTCAGGTTTAAAATGCATAGAGTTGGGTGTATAGGGACCCTTATCTGGCAAGTCAAGATTCAGCATAGAAATGTCAGTACTCATATGACCCTTCAGGACTTCATCTAAGGAGAACCTTGTTTTATGTTCGTTCCTTAGGAATGGTCCTTCATTAGGATCAGAGAGCTTTATTTTCTTCTTCCCACCTTTCTTCAGAGTTTGCCTGTTAGGGACTTTGACATACCTGGAGATCCTTTTGATGAGTTCGTTGATGGTGTCCTCGATAAGTGTCCTCGATAAGTGTCTTGTGTCTCGACTTGGATTGCTGAATGGCTTGTCTGATCTCCATCCATTCGCTGTATCCATAGCGGCCAAGGTAGGAAGGGTACTCGGTAACGGCATCACGATTGTCCCTGGTGATGAGCATTGAGACCAGTGTTCCACCGTCTTTAGATCGTCCGCTGATGATTGGGCGGGGACTGAGTCTCTTTTTCAGCTTTGCTTCGCTCCATTGCTTATCCTTGTCCACTAGCTTCAGCTTCTTCTTACTTTCAGCTTCTGCCATAGAAAGAAGTTTAGCTAAGTCGCCAACCGTTTAATACCAAGAACCCCCGATTCAAGAGGATGACAAACCACTTCCCAATGGGACGACCAGTTCACCATGGAAAGCGAATTCGATCCTATAGTCGTCTTCTTTGTTCGAGAAATGCGCAGTGGAGAGGGATGCTAGTCGACTCGGAGAAGTTGTAGGCGATAATCTACACCGCCCACGAGGATCATCCCTTGGTGCCCATAAAAATTTCTGGAAGATCGATTCTATATCATGAATGACACCCGACGGAAATAGGAAAACAGACATCCAATGCAACTGAAGAGATTGAAGGACCGCTATAATTAGTTGTCTACGTCCTCCGAATGAAAGAAACTTAGACTTCCAATTAAAAATACGACCTTTAACCTTAGCAATCAAAGGCCTATAATCACTAATTTTCAAACGAGCATGAGATAAAGGAACTCCCAGATAACGAACAGGAAAAGATCCAAGTTTAAATGGAAGGCATTCCAGAATGGCCTCTTTAAATAAATATCACTCTTTTCAAGGCTGGGTTCCAAACCTAAACGTTGTTGAAAGAGAAAAAGAGCTTTTTTAAGAACCTCCACCGAATGAACATCACCTTTAGTAAAAACAAATAAATCATCAGCAAAGCATAGATGAGTGATGTCCAGCTCCTCACAACGACGATGATACTCAAAATCAGAAGCCTCCCTGATACAATTCTTAAGGAGCATAGAAAATCCCTCCATAACAATCGTGAACAGATATGGAGATAACGGATCACCTTGCCTAAGCCCCCGTCCACCATGAAAAAAACCATAAGATTCACCATTAATCGCAAGTGAATAGGAAGTAGTGGACACCATCTCCCTAATCCACTTAATCATAACCGGATGAAACCCCAAGCCCTGCATCATAATAAGGAGAAACCACCAATCTACCATATCATAGGCTTTTTTAATATCAATCTTAAAAGCACATCGAGGAGGACCTATCAATGTCTGATACCCAGAGACAAGCTCATGAGCCATAAGAATATTATCTGAAATCTTCCTACCCGGGATAAAGGCCGATTGGGCCTTGTCTATTAGAGAATCCAAATAATCCTTCATTCTGTTTACAATGACTTTACTAATGTATATATAAAGTACATTGCAGCAAGCTATAGGCCGGTAATCCGTAACCTTAGAAGCATTAACAGTTTTAGGGATAAGACAAATAAGTGTATGATTCAATTCCTTCGGGAGGTTACCTCGATAAAAGAAATTGTGGATGGCAATCTCCACATCTCGCCCAACAATATCCCAAGAAGCTTTGAAAATCGCGAAGAAAACCCATCCAACCCAGGAGCTTTATGATTACCAATGCTAAACATAGCAGTTTTTATTTCTTCAGAAAGGATCGGCCTAATCATATAATTAGCATCCGATAGTGGAAGCTTTTTCGTGAACAAGTCCTCAAGCATAACCGGGTCAGGAGACTCATACCGAAGGCCCAGAAAATCTCTAAAGTAATCAACAAAAATTTCAGGGACATCATCACCATAAACAGACTCACCATTACTAGTGCAGATAGATTGAATGGAATTGGAATGATGTCGTTCTTTAATCACATGATGGAAGAATTTAGTATTCAAATCCCCCTCATTCAACCACTTGACTTTTGCCCGTTGCTTTGCTGCACATTCCTCATCCCAACAAGCATTTTGGTACGCAATACGAAGATGACCAAGTTCTAAACCCAACTCAGCATTATAGGGATTTTTATCAAAATCCAATTGAATACGGTCTAACTCAACTTTTAGAAAAGAAACCCTCTTTCCAAGATTACCAAAAGTATTACGAAGCCTACGAAGAGGGACTTTAAGAGCTTTCAAGTGGGAAGTTACCCTAAACATAAAAGTCCCCTCAACATAATTAGACCATTCCTTCTTAACGATCTTCAAGAAATCCGGGTGCTCAGCCATAAAATTATCAAATTTAAAACCATACCTCGTTTTCCGTAAACCTCCTTTAAAAGAAAGAACCACCGGAGAATGATCCGAAAGTCCAGCAGGAAGGAAATTAACATTAGCATCGTGATATTTAGAAGTGAATTCTGCATTAGCCATAGCTCTGTCAATTTTACGCATGATTCCCCCTACAGAATTCGGCTTTTGATTCCAAGAATAATGAACACCAGTATACTGCAGATCAAAAAGTTCTACATCCTCCACACACGCAAAAAAGTCAGACATATCAATATTACAAAGGGAAGACCCACCAAACCCATCATGAGGAAATAACATGGAGTTGAAATCTCCCATAACTATCCAGGGATTAGAACCAATCAAGACTTTAAACTTCCGTAACCCCGACCATAATTCTCTTCGAGGAGTACAAGCATTTGCACCATAGACCAAAGACAGAAAGAAAGCATCTTGACCACCCCTTAAAAAAACTTTACAGTTCAGGAATTGATTCTGAACCTCTATAACCAGAACATCTAACATTCGGGAATTCCAAGCAAGGATAATACGTGTACCCGACACACACATAGCTTGATTACCCACCGACCAAAAAGCTTGGAACACACACTTTCCAGGAGAGTCCTTTTTTTTTTTTTGAACGGAAACCAGGCAATTTTATAAAACATAAAGGAAATTACAGCAAAGCGACCAAAAACAGACCACTACCAACGCAACAAAAAACAAACGACTTGGAAAAACCCATACCAAGYCACCAAAAGCCAAAACAAACAAAGSCCAACCGACTCAAACAAACAACTAAAAATAAAGAAAAGGAGCYGAAAACGCAMAAAAGCTCCCCAAACACAGCAAAAACCCATAAAAATCAACCAGTATTGCCAAATAACCGCTTCCCCAACCAAGCCACACGAATTTCAACAGTCTGAACAATG
>NC_037537.1:10507098-10540311 GCF_001531365.2 Cynara cardunculus var. scolymus | reverse complement strand
GAAGCATTCACAGATTTAGGAATAAGACAAAGAAACGTATGATTTAATTCCTTCGGGAGCTTACCTCGATAAAAGAAATTGTGAATTGCAATCTCCACATCTCGCCCAACAACATCCCAAGAAGCTTTAAAAAACCGCGAAGCAAACCCATCCGATCCAGGAGCTTTATGATTACCAATAYTAAACATAGCATTTTTAATTTCTTCAGAAAGAATCGRCCGTATCATATGATTAGCCTCCGABAGAGAAAGCTTTTTCGTGAATAAGTGCTCGGGCATAATCGGGTCAGGAKTCTCATACCGAAGGCCAAGAAAATCCCGAAAATATTCAACAAAAATATTAGGCACATCATCACCATGAACAAATTCACCAGTACTAKTACAGACCGATTGAATGGAATTGGAATGGTGCCGTTCTTTGATCACATGATGGAAGAATTTAGTATTCAAATCTCCCTCATTCAACCACTTAACTTTYGCCCGTTGCTTAGCAGCACACTCCGCATCCCAACAAGCACTCTGGTAAGCAATACGAAGATGCCTAAGTTCCAACCCCAACTCAGCATTACAGGGATTTTTATCAAAATCTAGTTGAACACGGTCTAACTCAATTTTTAGAAAAGAAACCCTCTTGCCAAGATTACCAAAAGTATTACGAAGCCTACGAAGCGGGACCTTTAGAGCCTTTAAATGGGAAGTTACCTTAAACATAAAAGTCCCYTCAACATAATTAGACCATTCCWCCTTAACAATCTTCAGGAAATCCGGGTGCTCCGCCATAAAATTATCAAATTTAAACCCGTACCTCGTTTTCCGTAAACCGCCTTTAAAAGAAAGAACCACCGGTGAATGATCCGAAAGTCCGGCAGGATGGAAATGAACAGTAGCATCATGGAATTTAGAAGTGAATTCTGCATTAGCCATAGCCCTGTCAAGTTTTCGCATGATTCCCCCTACAGAATTCGGCTTTTGATTCCAAGAGAAATGAACACTAGTATATTGCATATCAAAAATTTCGACATCCTCCACACACGCAAACCCATCATGAGGAAATAACATGAAGTTGAAATCTCCCACTACTATCCATGGATTGGAACCAATCAAGACTTTAAATTTCCTTAATCCCGACCACAATTCTCGTCGAGGAGTACATGCATTTGCACCATAGACCACAGACAGAAAGAAAGCATCTTGACCGCCTCTTAGAAAAACTTTACAGTTCAGGAATTGATTCTGAACCTCCATAGCCATAACATCTAAAATACGAGAATTCCAAGCAAGGATGATACGTGTACCCGACACACACACACAGTATGATTAGAAATCCAAGCCCACCGACCAAAAAGCTTGGTACACACACTTTCAAGAGAGTCCTTAGACACATGAGACTCAATAATTGCAYACAAACTAAGATCATTACAATGAATAAAAGACTTTACCTCATTTTGCTTTATCGGAGAATTGAGTCCCCGAATATTCCAAGTTGCAAATTTTAGCATGATGAAGAGGCCTGGTCTAACCCTTGCTCCCTCCTGTTCATATTCAAAGTGTTCGCAACAGGATCATTATCCATGATTACGCGGCAATCAACATGATTTTCCTCCTCATCTAACTGCTCCAGAACTCCAAATTTGTTGGGGGCTACTASCGGGTCTAACAAAACCCCCCTTCTTGGCATCCGAAAGGTTTTGACCACAGAATCAATAAGAGGGGTGGGAGTAGGCCGAGGATGGGAAGAAGACCCAGAACCAACAGTACCTGTATTAGAAGTATTATTCATAAGCGAACTTGTTGGAGCAACATCATTAGTGCCATTATTCTTTATTACCAACTGACCCACATTAGAAGAGCTTGCTCCCACATCCACCGGACTAACAAGATTTGAGGCAATCTCAGGTTCTTTACCTTTGTCCTTATGTCCAATTTTCGGTCGCCAATGCTTTTTCTCCACTCTGATAAATCCATCAGCGTCTTTCCTCCCATCAACTTGCTTACCTTTTTTCATACTTGGAGCTTTAACACAAGTAGAAGTTTTATGACCAAAAACCTGACAATGTGAACATTGGATCGGTTCCCAAATGTATTCAACTTGTATTTTCACTTGTTCGGCATCACCACCATTGAGATTCGGAATTTCAACATCAATATACCTTTTCAACTCACCCACTGACCAAACCTCAACTAAGACCTTAGCAAACCCCGGCCGTCCCCAAGCTTTTTCACACATGGATGCAGTACAAGCATCCATCTATTTCGGTACTCCCAAAACACTTGCAATACGACTAACACCCTCCTTGTTAAAAGCAACCAACGGAATATTATGTAATTTCACCCATAGGGGACAGGAAGTGTGTTCCAGGAGAGTCCTTAGACACATGAGACTCAATAATTGCACATAAACAAAGATCATTACAATGAAGAAAAGTTTTTACCTCATTTTGCTTTACCGGGGAATTGAGTCCCCGTATATTCCAAGTCGCAAATTTTAGCATGATGAAGAGGAATGGTCAAACCCTTGCTCCCCCCGGTTCATATTCAAAGTGTATCTTTATCCATGACTACTTGGTGATAGACAAGATTTTCCTCCCTGTCTAACTTCTCCAGAACTCCATATTTGTTAGGGGCTACCACAGGGTCTAACAGAACACCCCTTCTTGGTAACCGAAAGTTTTTGACCACAGAATCAATAAGAGGGGTAGAAGTAGAACGAGAATGGGAAGAAGAATTGATAGATTGGGAAGAAGAAGACCCAGAACCAACAGATACATTACCTGGATCCTTTGAAGCATTCTTCACAATCTCACCGGTTGGAACAACTTCAGTAGACCCATTATTCCTTATTTCCAACTGATCCGTATTCAAGGTCCTTGCTCTTAAATCCACCGGATGAATGATATTTGGTACATTCTCAGGTTCCTTACCTTTTGCCTTATTTCCAAATTTCGGTTGCCATTGCTTTTTCTCCACTCTGACAAATCCATCTGCATCTTTCCTCCCATCAACTTGCTTCCCTTTGTTCATACTAGGTGCTTTTACACACGAAAAAACTTTATGACCAAAAACCTGACAATGTGCACATTGGACCGGTTCCCATAGATATTCAACTTGGATTTTCACTTTTTCAGCACCACCACCATTGAGATTTGGAATTTCGACATCAATCTGCCTTTTCAACTCTCCCACAACCCAAACCTCTACCAAAACCTTAGCAAAACCCGGCCTTCCCCAAGCTTTTTCACACATTGATGTAGTACAAGCATCCATCTGTTTCGGAACTCCTAATACACTCGCAATGCGGCTGACACCCTCCTTGTTAAAAGCAACCAACGGAATATTATGTAATTTCACCAATAGGGGACAAGAAGAGTGTTCCGGTTTCCTTATCCCCTTAGAGGGATCCCAACGATAGACAAAAAGAGGAATACCTCGTATCATTAACGGCCCAGCTTCAATAACCTAGTCACACCCTCCAACGTCATTAAACTTGAAAAAGAAAATCCCATTCTCATTTAGCATTGCATCATTGAAACCATACTTTCCCCAGGCCGATCGTACAAATTTTTTTACTATAGGAAACGGAATACGAGGGCCCAGAAAGTATCCATATAAAACCGAATGATATGCTTTAGCAGCCTCCTTAGCCATTTCAATTGGAATTTTCACATTAACATCCTTTTTATCAGCCAACGGAAAAAAATTGAGGTCCGTGGCAATCGAATTACCCATCGCTTTCGCATAGTTTAATTTTTCCATACCACTAGAGGTATTGCCTTGAGAAGTAAGTCTATCAAAAACGGAAATTCTACTAGGACCAGTAGTAAAAGGGGCCGAATCATCCCCCATTTCCATCACACACACTAAGAAGCCGTGGTGCTGAAACTAATGCTTAGCACCCTTAATAAGATAGACGAAGACCACGGAGACCGAGGTGCTGAATATCTATCAAGGGTATTCAACGAAAGACCTCGAAAACACTTAGTATGTATGAAGAAACAGGAAATAACTTCACCAAAACAAACCAGCAAGAGAAATAGAACAAAGCCGCAAAGAAGACCAAAACCGAACGAAAACCAAACTCACAGCAGGGACCGTACTCCAACAGCAATAAACTGACAGAAGGAAGAAACGAGGCTACCACAAAACGGACCGCAAATCAACCACCCTTGCCACCAAAAATATATACCAGCAGTTGAATAGCAGCATGTCCGACACAACTATATCAACCTTAACCAGGAACAATCGTCCAGCAAATTACCCTAAGAACCGAAATAATCCAAGCAAAACACAACAGCTACTAGACCAAACACGACAGCCCAGAAAATCAGATGATAAGCAGCAACCAGAGACGAACAGACTCACGGCGCAGCCTTACACCAACAGCATACAGATTGGAAAAGAAACCCAACCAACAGCCTCTTGAGAATCAATCAGCAGCAATAATAGACCAAACAGTAACCAACAGAAACCAAAAGTCAATAGCACACATAAAATAATAGTAGATGATGAGTCTGACTTGCTCTGACAGCAGCACCACAAACAGATAACCAGCAGTAACAGCACCAAACAGCCAGACAGAAAAGAAAACCTACTACCGATTATCAAGAAAAGTAGCTTGCTAGTTCAGAAACTAGAGGAACCAAATCAACCCACAAAAAAAACGTCTTCACAACCAGGCAGAGCCAAACTGAATCACAAACGTAATACCCAGCCACATAAAATCATAGAAAACTGGAACAAGAACCAGCGCCTCCTAACCCTAGCAAGGACGGCACACACTAGGGCCAAATAACAGTGCAAGCAGATCACCAACCCAAACGATAGGCTTATACCAGAATTAAAAAAGAAAACAAACCACCAGATCGAGATCAAAACAAGCAGTCCCAGACCTCCGATCTATATAACAGACAGGCTAAGTGCGGCAGAAACCCTAGCCACAGAAACACAATCGATGCACACACTATTTCGAACAATTTCAACAAATACACAAGAACGAATCTTACCAGCACGAAATCAATCAAAAATCAAAAACAGCCGAGAGGAAGAACCGTCCACATCTTCATAATCAACAGGCCAGGCGAGAAAAAAAACAAATAAACAAAAACGAGACAGCCGTAATAATTCTAAATCATGCAGCCATGCAAACCCAATCTAGATCAAGAGTCAAATCGATCCACAAGAATCAATCCCTTCAACATGAACGCCTTTCTAGAGAGAAAAAGTCAAAACGTGGTCAAAGTTTATTCTCGGTCTAATCAGGTCTATTTCGTGTTAGTGGGTATCATACGCTATTTATCCTTAAGGAATCCAATAGGGTCAAAATGACACAAACTAGCTCATAATTCTCATTAGACCCTAATGGGTATAAGTGCCCCAACTCTCCTTGAGGAGTCTACTGAAAGGGGAATTCCCCAACCAATTTTATAAAGACAAGTAAAAGCGACACCGTTACAAAGCAAATCAGCAAGAAAAGCTACGGCAACTTTGACTCACAAACCAAGCCATAAGAAGCCAAAAATGACAAAGAGAAATACACCAAAACAGAAAATTAAAGCAAACCAAAAAACAAAAGGCGAAAAACACCAACATCTTCCAGAACCGAAAACCTTCATCATCCACAATATCACACGTCATTGGTTCTCATAAATTTCTTCCTTGTCTTCCACGCCATTCTTTGAAGAATCTGCATCTTGATCTCCGCTACAACTTTGTCCCCAGCATGGTTGTAATTGTCAAAGAACTTTCTGTTCCTTTCCCTCCATATATGGTATACCGTTGCCGATATACCAAGTTTTTGAACCGTAGACCAAGAGTTCCACCTTTGAGATAAACCCCTGTTAAGAATATCCTCCCATTTGTTCAGACAATTCTTTAACCCAACYTCCTTTTTAATGACCTCCCAAATATTACTCGAGTAATTGCATTCAAAAAATAAGTGATTGTGCGTTTCAATCACTAATTTACAGAACACACATTTCAAATCCGGAGGCTCATGCTTCCACTGACTGATGCGATCTTGTGTTGGTAATTTATTCTGACAAGCCATCCACATGCAAAGAGCATGTTTAGGTATGTATGCTTTATTCCATACCACATTGTACCAATGCACAATCGGCCCCACTTCTTGTATTGTTTGCCAAGCCACTTTAACCTCAAAATTTTCCCGAGAATGTTTAGCATCAAGCCATCTGACCGTATCCTCAAATTGACTGGGAGAAGGTAACATAATACTTTGCAGCTGTGGATATTGTTGTATCCATTCCACCGGCCAATCAGTGCCAAACCGTTGCATTAGATCATAAACCGTGGAGTTATTATGAAAGCCATGACCATTTATGAATCTGTGAGACAACAAATGAATAAGGGGACCAAATTCACTCCACGTGTCTTCCCAGGCATACGTAGATAAACCATTTCCCACATTGTAAATAAAAAACGTCTACAATGAGGTCTTAAATCTAAAAGGTTCCGGAGAAGCCACGACCATTCATTCCTCTTCTTTATTGTCCAAAAATTTCTGCCTCGAATACAATGAGACTGAATCCAAGAGACCCAAATGGTATTTCTTCGAGTCAGAATATCCCAAATATGTTTGAAAAGTAGGCACCGATTCCAAATCGCTAGTCTTTTCATACCAAGACCACCATTTTGAATAGGTAAGCAGACCCTATCCCAAGAAACTCGACATTTTCCCAGCATACCCTTCGCTTTGTTCCATAAAAAATTACGGAACAACTGTTCAATTTCATGGATAGTGGTTGCCGGTACAAGAAATACCGACATCCAATAGGTTTGCATAGAGTGAAGAACAGAGATGATGAGCTGACGTCTTCCCCCTTAAGACAGAAATTTGTTTTTCCAGTTCAATAATCGAGATTTTAGTTTAAGCACAAGAGGGTTGAAATCACGTACCTTCAACCGAACTGGAGAGAGAGGAACTCCAAGGTAGCGAATAGGAAACACTCCCGGACGAAAAGGTAAGTTGTTGCGAATAAGATTTTGAACATCCAACCCCACATTCCCGAAAAACACTTCACTTTTTTCAAGACTCGGAGACAAACCCGAACGATCCTCAAACAAATGGAGAGCACGTTTTATAACTTCCACTGATGTAGCATCGCCCCGAGAAAATATAAATAGATCGTCCGTGAAACATAAATGGGTCAACTTGATCTCAGCACATCCTTGATGAKACRCAAAATTAGCCTCCTCCTCAATACACTTYGTAAGAAGCATCRATAAACCTTCCATAACCACCGTAAACAAGTAAGGAGACAAWGGATCCCCTTGTYGAAGACCCCGCTTACCATGAAAAAAACCCTCCGGCCKTCCATTAACACATATAGAGAAAGTAGGCGAAGAGATTAGAGACTTTATCCAATTAAGCATAACTGGATGAAATCCCATTCCCTTTAGCATCTCTAAAAGAAACTGCTAGTCAACTGTATCATAGGCTTTCCGAATATCAATCTTAAACGTACACTCTGGCTCCCCTTGAGATTTTTGATAACCAGCTACAAGCTCATGCGCCATTAAAATATTATCAGTTATCTGGCGTCCAGGAATGAACGCAGATTGAGCCTTGCTAATCAGAACATCCAAAGAGCCTTTTATCCGAACTGCAATAATTTTACTGATACATTTCAGCAATACATTACAACAGGCAATGGGACGATAATCAGTAACACATGAAGCATTTGGAATCTTCGGAACGAGGCAAAGCAGTGATTCAACTGGTATTCCAAATTTCCAGAGTAGAAGAAATTATGAACCGCAATGAGAACATCTCTACCAACCACACTCCAAGCCGCTTTAAAGAACTTTGATGAAAACTCATCAGGACCAGGAGCCTTATCATTCCCAATATCAAACAGAGCATCCTGT
This sequence comes from Cynara cardunculus var. scolymus, assembly GCF_001531365.2. Classification (NCBI taxonomy): domain Eukaryota; kingdom Viridiplantae; phylum Streptophyta; class Magnoliopsida; order Asterales; family Asteraceae; genus Cynara; species Cynara cardunculus. The sequence goes on along the minus strand of NC_037537.1, from coordinate 10,532,431 downwards.
ATTTCCATATCCGAAATTGGCCTGATTAAATGCAGAGAGTCCGCTAACGATAAAGAGTGAACAAACGAGCAATCCACCATAGAAGGTCGAACCAACATACTAGAATTACCCAGAATACCTTCAAAGTGATTAATAAACGCTTTTGGAACATCATGATGCTAAAAAACAGTACCAAAAGAATCCCGAATAGTAGCAATATGGCTCCTATTACGCTTCTCTTTCATAGCATGAAAGAAAAACTTTGAGTTTCCATCCCCTTCATTAAGCCAAGAAATCTTTGCTTTTTGTCGAACTATTTCCATTTGATCATTTCTAGCTTTGATATATGCTAGCAAAAGGTGAGCAATATCCTCTTTCAGCAAATCATTAAACGGGTCTAGATCACAAGCCAATTGAGCAACATCAAGCTCCGTCTTTAATTGAGCCACCATTTTATCCAAACACCCATAAGAATTTCGGAGCTGACGACAAACCCCTTTCATATCTTGCATTTTCCGAAGCACTCTCTTCATATATGAACCTCTCTGAGGTTTCATCCATACCCTCTCCACGGACTTAAGGAAATCCACATGGGAGGTCACAAAATTATCAAACTTGAAACTTCGTTGACGAAGACGCCTACCAGCTTTGAAAGAAAGAATTCCCGGAGAGTGATCGGAGATCCCCCTTGGTTCAAAGAAAACCGAGGCGTCCCCAAACTTCCAATAAAAGCAGAATTTCCCAAAATACGATCTAATTTACGCATTACACCGTCACCCCCAGAAGGTTTCTGCGTCCATGTAAATTGGCACCCATATGTAATATCAAACAGTTCTGCCTCTTCCAGACAAAGATGAAACTCCTCCATATCTGAGTTACGTCTAGAAGAACCACCCAATCCATCATGAGGAAAAAGCATTGAGTTGAAATCACCCATCGCAACCCAAGCTTTCCTTTGAACAAAAACATTAAATTTACCAATATCCCTCCAGAGATCCCGCCTTTCCACTCCCGTATTACACCCATAAACAAAAGAAATAAAAATGGGTTCAAGATGACCAATAAACCGAATTTCACAATGTACATATTGTAAGTGCTGCTCAATCACAATCAAAGACAACACAGACGGATCCCAAGCAATAATAAGACGAGTGCCTTGATCACACATTAACCCATTTGTGATCCAACTCCAATTACCAAATACTCTACCACACACATCCCCCAGATGACTATGTATAACTTTTGACTCAATGATGCAACATAAAGAAAGACGCTTTACATGAATAAGATCGCGTACCTCTTTTTGCTTTATTATGAATTTAGACCCCTAATATTCCATGCAGCGAACTTTATCATTGAGAAGTTGAAGTGAGAATCTCCTCTCCTCTGTTTTCCATAGTATGCCCCTCAGTATCAATTATCTCCATATCATCATCATCACTAGAGTCATCAGATGGTAGTGAAGAAAACCGATTACTAATAGACGGGGCATTTACAGCGCCTCATCTCGGTTTGAAAGCATGGACCACCGCTTTAACAAGCTCCGGACCCCCCTTGGATAGAATTTTGACATTCAAAAGATCATCTCTTCCTTTTGGCGTTCTCCCAGCATCCACCGTACAATATTGACTTTCCACATGTTCCACACCTTTCCCCGCTAAAACTGTAGAAACTGCAGGCTTTATAACATCCGTGCCCGTTTTAGACCCTCCCGAGCCATGCGATACCTCAGTAACCTGTTTTATAGTGCCAACACCAATTAACGTGTCATGATTAACAGACGCCGCACCTGAAGTAGTAGCCTGAGCATCAGTACGAGGTCCATAATTAGTCTTCGGCTTCCAATGTTTTCTTCTAGGTTCTTTAAAACCATCATTATTCGACGATATTACATTATCCTTTGGCTTTTTTATTTCCCCTTTCATGCAAGACGACGTACGATGACCAAAAACTTTGCATTTTGAACATTGGGATGGAACCCACTCATATTCCAAAACCACTTTTATCACATCCTCACCAATACCCGAAAGCCTCGGAATAACAACTTCGATTTGCCTTTGTATCTCACCCACGGCCCAAACATCCACCAAAACTTTTGCAAAATTAGTACGTCCCCAAGCTTTTTCACAAGTGCTAGCAGTGCAAGCATCCAATCGCAAAGGAATACCAATGGCACTTGCAATACGGCTAATACCCTCTATATTGATTGCAACAAGAGGGATGTTAAAGAACTTAATCCATAACCGGCAAGAGGTGTGCTCGGGTTTCTGAAGCCCCTTTGAGGGGTCCCAAGTTGAGACAAATAGCGGCCTCCCTCTAATCATGAGGGGAGACGACTCAACCACTTGATTGCAACCACCATCATCATTAAACCGAAAAAAGAAATAGCCAAGATCATTAACCATAACATCTATAAGACCAAACTTTCCCCATGCATTTTGAACCGCATGAAGGACAATGGGGAATGGAAGGTGTAGTCCCAAAAAATACCCGTAAAGAACCGACTGGAAAGATTTAGCCATACCTCTCGTAGCTTCCAATGGAAAATGGATCCGCGGTTTCACACTCTTCTCAACCGGAAAATAAGTTAGATCTTGCTTGGAAGTACCTCCCACAATTTCAGCAAAAGACTTTTGAGGTATCATGCTCGGCTCACCCATAACTAGAGGAGAGAGGCGTTCCCACACCGAAACCCGGTTATTGGGTCCCATATTGACCCCAACCGTCTTCTTAACACCCCCATGCAAAGGAGTTCCATGCAAAGCGCAAGGAACCGTCTCATCCAGGATTACATCGGCAAAGTCCTGGGAAAAAGGGTCTTCCAAAATCACATCCGCAAAATCAATCTTCTTGACCAAACCGCAGATAATACCTAGCTCACTATATCCCTAGTCAAGAAGTCGTGGTGCTGAATCCCTCGTCAAGCTTTCCCAAAGAAATAAACGAACAGGAAGGTGCTGAATATTCTATCAAGAAACTCAACAAAGGAGACGAAGACCATAGAAACACTTGACACAGGAAAAGTAAACTGATAAAACACACTGCCAACCCACAACCAAAACTCGAGGAATCCCAAAAAACAAATCCAATAGAGAATAATCGACCAATGCAAATAAGATAGCTGAAGTACATACGACTCAAACCTCTAAGAAAACCGATGACAAGCACAAACAGCAAGCCAAATCATGAAGAAGGAACCGGCAGACAGTTTACCACATACAGCAAGCGTGACAGATCTGATCCCAACACAAAAACAGTAAACAGCTCAAAAACATAGAACCAGAATGCCAAAAACCCCTTGCAAAGAACCAGCCTTGAAAACAAAAACTCTCGTAAAAACAGCCGATACTAACAACAGCAGCTAACAGACGAGTAACAATAATGCCAAGCAAAAGGAGCAACCTGCAAAACCAAACAGCTTGCAGAAAACCGACAGCAGCAAACCCCAATAAATTTTTAACAGGAAATCACCACAACACGGTCAAAACCCAAGAACAACAGTTTTCTGAACACTGCAGCTCACCTAAAATCATAAAACTGCACAATCTAGCACCATCAACAGCAGCCAAACCAAACACAGAAAATGAAAACCAAGCAGCAGCAGACCACTAAATAACCAGAAAAACAACAACCAAAGCAGCAGTTGATACCGAAGACGAACAGCAAAAACTTTAAGAGAAAAAACAGCGATTGAGAAGACAACTAGTAGCAGGTTTCACATAAAATCATGGAAAAACAACTACACCAAACCGCACCCAACCAGCCACAAGCAAGGGCAACGAGAAACCCTAGCCGCAGTTGCCTTTGGAAAAAAAACTGAAACCCTAGCTGTCCTTATACAAGGTCGCAAGAACCAAGACAGCCAAACACAGCAACAACCAAGAATAGGGAAACGCAACCAAGCCACAAAACCACGGTTCCAATCCACCAGATCTAAAACAACCCAAGAACAGTGCCTCTAGGATCAAACCCTAATCGAAACTTTAACAAAACGTACCTTAAAAATGATCAAAACATGCAGCAAAAACCCAAGAAATTGCCAAAAGATCAACACAATCTCCAAGGATCAACCAAACGAACAGCAAACAACATCATCATCCTCCTTCAAAGAAGTCGCATTCCTTGAGAGAAAAAGTCAAACCCTAGTCAACCCTAAATCGGCTTCTCCTTGAGGAGTCTAGCTGGGTCAAAATGATACTAAATGAGTCATAATAAGTATAACTAGACGTTAATGCGACTAATTGAGGCATAATGGTTCTTAAGGGTCCTAATTGGTCCATTTGGTCCCAGTAGGTAGAATATGCCTACTTCTTTTAATCAAGTTATTCGTGTCTTTATGACACTAAATGGATCATAATTAATCCAATTGGACCCAAATTGGTTTAATAGGCCCATTTCTTTATAAGGAGTCTAATTGGGTCAAAATGACACTAATTGGGTCATATTTAGTTTGATTAGACATTTTTTTTAAAACAGAAACCAGGAAAATTTATAAACCCATAAAAAGAAGTACAGCGAGTAAACGTTCTACCACAACCACCAAACCAGGAAACCAAAAGACTTGGACATCACCCCGTACCAAGCCACAAAAACCAAAAGGAACAAAGCCCAACAAACTCAAACAGACAACAAAAAATAAAGAAGAGGAGCTTAAAACAAGTAAAAGCTCCACAAATCCAAATACGATCCGCCATGCCAAACAGCATGCCCCGCAGATCTTCTCTCCATCCAAGCCGCCCGAATTGAAATAGTATTATCAATAGCTTTAACAAGTTGCATAGACGACCGTCGATCCGCTGAAAAAAATCTTCTATTTCGTTCCTGCCAAATATAATAAACAGACGCTGCCACCGCAAGTTTCTGCTTTAACCGTTTCAGTCGTCGATTAGATTCCGAAATAGCATCCAAAATTTGATCCCACGAAGAAGGCATATTCATCTAGTCCACAATATGCAAGATGCTATCCCAAACCTCTCGAGCAAAAGTACATTGAAAGAAAAGATGAGAATGGCTATCCATACACTGTCCACAAAGCGAGCATTCCATGTCCGGAGGTTCATCCTTCTAAAGCATACGATCCTGAGTAGGAAGACGCTTCTGACAAGCAAGTCATAAACAGAAAGCATGCTTAGGAATATGGCCTGAGAACCACACCGATTGATACCAAGGTACAACCGGATGAGTCCCCTCTAATAAAGCCCAAGCAGTACTAACCGTGAAATCCAAAGTAGAAGTGCTATCATCCCCCCAAAGAACTTTGTCACGGGCAAAATCATTAAAAGAAGGAAGAGGAGACGAACAAAGCTCAACAAACCTGTTACACCACGCATCCAGCCAGCCTCCGTCCAAGCTTATAAGTAGCTTGCGAACCGTAGTGACCATAGAGAACCCACAAGAATGGATAAACCGGTAGGATATAAAGGCCGAAAGATGACCACAGGTTAGCCACAAATACTCCCAAGCATTAGTATCCCGGCCATCACTAATCTGGGAAAACAGAAAATGTCGCAAATGAACTCGTAAGTCCAACAATTTACGAAAGACCCACGACCAATTGGAGTTTTTCCTAACCAGCCAGAGGTGAGAAGAGCGAAGATTATGACGATACACCCAGCAAACCCACAGAGAATCACGATGCTGCACAATATCCCAAACATGTTTAGCAAGTAAAGCCCTATTCCAGGTTGCCAAACGCCGAAGACCAAGACCCCCAGACTCAAGAGGTCTACAAACCACATTCCAAGATAACCTACACCTACCTCGAGGATCATCCCTTGGAGCCCAAAGGAATTTTCAGAAGATAGATTCAAGATCATGGGTTAACCTAGACGGAAATAAGAACACAAACATCCAATGAAGCTGAAGAGATTGGAGGACAGATATAATGAGTTGTCTTCATCCTCCAAAAGAAAGAAACTTAGACTTCAAATTAAGAATGCGACCCTTAACCTTAGCGAGCAACGGACCATAGTTACTTACCTTCAATCGGGCTTGAGATAAAGGGAATCCCAAGTATCGGACAGGAAACGAACCAAGCTTAAAAGGAAGACACTCAAGAATGGCCTTCTTAATGTTAGGCGACACATTCCCAAAGAAAATCTCACTTTTATCAAGGCTTGGTGCTAAACCTGAACGTTGCTGAAAGAGAAAAAGTGCCTTTTTAAGCACCTCCACCGATTGGACATCACCTTTAGTAAAAACAAACAAATCATCAGCAAAACAAAGGTGCGTCAAATCCAGCTCGTCACAACCCCTATTGTATTCAGCTGCTTCCCGAATACAATGCCTAAGGAGCATAGAAAACCCCTCCATCACAATCACGAAAAGATTTGGAGATAAAGGATCACCTTGCCGAAGACCCCTACCACCATGAAAAACCCATAGGAATTACCATTAATCACAAGCAAATAGGATGTAGTAGATACCATCTCCCTTATCCACTTGACCATAACCGGATGGAAGCCCAAACCCTGCAGCGTAACAATGAGGAAACCCCAGTCCACCGTATCATAAGCTTTCTTTTTGTCAATCTTGAAAGCACATCTAGGAGGACCAGTCATAGACTGCTACCCATAAACTAGCTCATGAGCCTTAAGGATATTATCCGTAATCCGCCTTCCCGGAATAAAAGCCGATTGGGCCTTATCAATTAAATAATCCAAATATCCCTTCATTCTATTTACAATGACTTTACTAATGCATTTATAAAGCACTGTACAGCAAGCTATAGGCCGGTAATCCATAACCTTAGAAGCATTAATAGATTTAGGGAGGAGACAGATAAGCGTATGATTCAATTCCATAGGGAGGTTACCTCGATAAAAGAAATTGTGGATAGCAATCTCTACATCACGCCTGACAATATCCCAAGAAGCTTTGAAAAACTGGGACGAGAAACCATCTGATCCTGGAGCTTTATAATTTCCAATGCTAAACATAGCATTTTTAATTTCATCATTCAGAATCAGCCGGATCATATGATTAGCTTCCAAGATAGAGATTTTTTTTCGTAAAAAAATCTTCAGACATAACCGGATCAGAAGATTCATACCTCACCACGGCTAGTACAGACAGATTGGATGGAATTGGAGTGATGCCGCTCTTTAATCCCCTTATGGAAAAATTTGGTATTCATGTCTCCCTCATTCAACCACTTGACTTTGGCACGTTGCTTAGCGGCACATTCCTCGTCCCAACATGCATTTTGATAAGCAATACGGATATGACCAAGTTCAAGCCCCAACTCTGTCTAAGAAGTATCTTTATCTACATCCAGCTGAATACGATCTAATTCAGTTTTCAAAAAAGAAACCTGCTGCTCAAGATTACCATAAGAATTCCGAAGCTTACGAAGAGGAGTCTTAAGGGCCTTCATATGTGAAGTAACTCGAAACATAAAGGTCCCCTCAACATTTCTAGACCATTCCTTCTTAACAACCTGCAAAAAAGCCGGGTGATCTACCACAAAATTGTCAAATTTGAAACCATATCTCATTTTCTGTGATCCTCCCTTAAAAGATAAAACCACCGGAGAGTGATCCGAAAGGCCCAAAGGAAGGAATTGAACAGTAGCATCATGGAATTTAGTAATGAATTCTGAGTTAGCCATAGCCCTGTCGAGTTTACGCATAATACCCCTTTTGTATTCGGCTTTTGGTTCCAAGAGAAATGGACTCCTGTGTAGTGTAAATCAAAAACTTCAACATCCTCAAGACACGCATAAAAATCTGACATTTCCATGTTGCAACGAGAAGACCCCCCAAAACCGTCATGGGGAAATAACATGGTATTGAAATCCCCCATTACAGTCCAAGGTTGTGAACCAATCAAAACTTTAAACTTTCGCAACCCCGACCATAATTCTCTTCTTTCATTGCATACATTGGCACCATAAACAAACTAAAAGAAGAGATTATCTTGGCTACCTCGTATAATTACTTTGCAGTTCAGGAATTGACTATGAACCTCCAAAACCATAACATCTAAAACCCGTGAATCCCAGGCAAGGATTATACGAGTACCAGACTCACGCGCAACTTGATTAGAAATCCAAGACCACCAACCAAAAGTATTAGAGCACACGCTTTCAAGGGATTCCTTAGAAACGTGGGACTCTACAATAGCACAAAAACACAAATCGTTACCATGAATAAAAATTTTCACTACTTTTTGTTTAACCGGAGAGTTAAGCCCCCGGATATTCCAAGAAGCGAAGTTTAACATGATAAAATAGTTGGTTCTGCCCCTTGATCCCGGCTATTCACATTCAAATTATTCACAGCAGGGTCATTTTTCGCACCCTCATGAGACTCCCCTTGACATTCCTTCCTTATAACTTCTCAAGAACATCAAATCTATTAGAAGATACCACAGGCTCTATCATGACACCCCTACGGGGCAAACGTAAATTTTTTACTACAGAAGCAAGAAGAGGGGTAGATTTAGCCATATAATGTGAAGGATGGGTAGAATGGGAAGAAGAGGACCCAGATCCTACCCCTACCAAATTCGTACCTGAACTTATTGAGGCGTTCATCACATTATTACCAGTATGGGCCGAAGGTGTATCATCAAAAGTACCCACATTCCGCACCATCGTCTTTTCCTTTCGCGAGGTTTTAGCTACCAATGTCGCCGGATTAGGTCCATTCTTCTCAATCACAATTTCCTGCCGAGGTACAGAGTGCGAGGATTTACCTCCAGATTTGACTCGCCATTGCTTCTTTTCCACTCTAATAAATCCTTCCTCCCATCGACTTGCTTCCCTTTGTTCAAGCTAGCGGCTTTAGCACAAGACGAAATTTTGTGACCAAAAACTTGGCAATGGGAACATTGAACCCGCTCCCACAAATATTCAACCTGTATTTGAACCTTTTCAGCATCCCCTCTATTGAGGTTTGGGATTTCTACCTCAATTTGCCTTTTCAGTTCCCCAACCACACACACTTCAACCAATACTTTAGCATAACACGGCCGGCCCCAAGCCTTTTCACACATTGATGTCGTACATGAATCCATCTGTTTCAGAACCCCTAAGACACTGGCAATTCGACTGACGCCCTCTTTATTAAACGCAACTAGCGGGATATTGTGCAATTTCACCCACAGAGGGCAAGAAGTGTGTTCCGGTTTCCTTAACCCCTTAGATGGATCCCAACGATGGACAAAGAGAGGTATGCCCCTAATCATTAGCGAGCCAGCTTCAATTACCTGGTCACACCTTCCAACATCATTAAACTTGAAGAAAAAGATACCATTTTCATTCAACATTGCATCATTAAAACCGTATTTTCCCCATGCAGTTTTGACAAACTTTTTCACTAGAGGAAACGGTATGTGCGGGCCTAAGAAATATCCATACAAAACCGAATTATAAGCTTTTGCAGCTTCCTTTGCCATTTCAATCGGTATTTTTACACTAACATGTTTTTTATCAGCAAGAGGGTAAAAATTCAGACCGTTGCATCAGACCAGCCAACCGCTTTGGCAAAATTAAGACTTGTATGACCCCCACTAGCCAAACCATTGGACCGGCTCACATCTAAATTTTCCTCAACAGAAGAGAGATGCTAAAAAACGGAGACCCTATTAGGGTCTGTGGGAAGAGTTTCATCAGTCGTTCCCATTTCTCAAGGTAAGAAGTCGTAGTGCTGAAGCTTTCTTACAGTATTCATAGTACGTTAGACGAAGACCTTGAAAACGAGGTGCTGAATAACTACCAAGAAAACTTTTAGAAAACAATGAAGACTATAGAAACACCTAACCGAAAAAAAGGAGACTAAAAATGAAAAACCTTCACACACCCACAATAAGTCTCGAAAGAAGCAGGCTTAGCAAAAACAGCAATCACAATAAACCCCGTGCACCAAGACAGCGGAATATAATAAAACAGGCAGCAAAAACCAAAACTTGTAGTAAACAATACTAAGCAAGAGCCAGCAGCGAAAACAACAGAAAATGTAAACAGTAGCACATAACGCGACCTGTAGTACCACAGAACAAACAGCAAATAGAACCAGCAGAAACCGAAGATAAATAGCAGGCAGCAACAACTAAAACACCCTCCCCCAATAGCAGACTCACCACAAGAAAGGCTGTAACGAAACAGCAAGGACCAGCAAACGGCTGTTACAAACAGCTACAATGGACTAGACCTACAATAAAGAATAGCCCTCCAAAATCCTTAAGAAAACAACAGAAAAAATTATCGAAAACTGACAACAAAAGGGCAAAGATCACATGAAATCACAGCAACGAAACAATCGCAAACCAAAACGCAGCAGTGAATACACGTTATGCGTACTAGCAGATGGTTGCAATTATACCAGCAAAGCACATAAAATCATAACAGCAGCAACCACAACCAGAAACAACAAGTAAACCCGGCAACAATGATCAAAACGAGAAGATTCGAAATTAACCAGCACTTAAAATCATAGACCGAATAAGACATAGCCATGATGCACCAGAACCAGTATCTGTTGACAAATATCACACAGCAACGCTTAAAATAAAATACCTTCAGTCGTGGACTGGATCAACACAAAGCATTCCAACGTTTGAAGGGAAACCCTACTTCCGCTCCCTTCCAAACGATCACCAACCAAAACAAAAATAAACCAAAGAAAACAACAATCGAGATTCACTACCAGCCTCGATTAACAGCAGAAACCACAACAGCTGTAAAACCCTAGATCATACAAAGCCGAATCCAACAGTTTTACAGAAGAAGGTAAGAACGAATACCAAGAAGTGAGACAACCCAAGACACAACCAGATTGAATAAGGAAGCCAAAACAGAAACTAGGGCATGGACATCAAAATCCTAGTTCTAAAGCTACATTTCGGTTCCGATCTTGGAGGAAAATCATAAGCAAACAACCGAAGCCAAAAACATGCAAGAAACGTGATCGCCTAGCAAGATCGAATCATCAAACCTTCATGAACGCCATCCAAGAAGATTACCAAGCATACCTTCCTTGAGAGAAAAGGTCAACCCTTAGTTTGATCAGAACTTAATGGGTATAATCGGCTTCTTTCTCAAATTTGAGTCTAATTGGGTGATATTGGTACTAAATCGCCTTGTCGAAGACCCCTCCCACCATAAAAAAACCATAGGAATTACCATTAATCGCAAGCGAATAGGAAGTAGTAGACACCATCTCCCTGATCCACTTGACCATAATCGGATGGAAGCCCAAACCCTACAACATCACAATGAGGAAATTTCAGTCCACCATATCATAAGCTTTTTTAATGTCATTCTTGAACGCACATCTAGGTGGACCAGTCATAGACTGATACCTAGCAACAAGCTCATGAGCCATAAGGATATTGTCTGTAGTCCTCCTGCCCGGAATAAAAGCCGATTAGGCTTTATCAATTAAAGAATCCAAATAACCCTTCATTCTGTTTACAATGACTTTACTAATGCATTTATAAAGCACTGTACAACAAGCTATAGGCCGATAATCCGTAACCTTAGACGCATTAACAGATTTAGGGATAAGGCAAATAAGAGTGTGATTTAATTCCCTCGGGAGATTACTAAGAAGTTATGGATAGCAATCTCCACATCGCGCCCAACAATATCCCAAGAAGCTTTGAAAAACTTGGAAGAAAATCCATCGGAACTAGGAGCTTTATGATTACCAATGCTAAACATATCATCTTTAATTTCTTCATTCAGAATCGGCCGGATCATATGATTAGCATCCGAGATAGAGAGCTTTCGCGTAAAAAAATCTTCACACATAATCAGATCAGAAGAGGTATTCCTCATACCAAGAGAACCCTTAAAATAATCCACGAACACTTTAGGGACATCATCCCCATAAACGTAATCACCACGGCTAGTACAAACGGATTGTATGGAATTGGAGTGATGTCGTTCTTTAATCACCTTATGGAAAAATTTAGTATTCATGTCACCCTCGTTCAGCCACTTGACTTTAGCACGTTGCTTGGCCGCACATTCCTCATCCCAACAAGCATTTTGATAAGCAATACAGATATGTCCAAGTTCAATCCCCAACTCTGCATTAGAAGGATCTTTATCTACATCTAGCTGAATACAATCTAACTCAGTTTTCAAAAAAACAACCCGTTGCCCAAGGTTTTCATAGGTATTCCGAAGCTTACGAAGAGGATTCTTGAGGGCCTTTAAGTGAGAAGTCACCCGAAACATAAAGGTACCCTCAACATGTTTAGACCATACTTCCTTAACAACTTGCAAAAAATTCGGGTGTTCTACCAAAAAATTGTCAAATTTGAATCCATACCTCGATTTCCGAGATCCTCCATTAACAGATTATACCACCAAAGAATGATCCGAAAGACCACAAGGAAATAAATGAACATTGGCATTCTGGAATTTAGAAGTAAATTATGAATTAGCCATAGCCCTGTCAAGTTTACGCATAATTCCCCCTTTGGCATTCGGCTTTTGGTTCCAAGAAAAATGGACACCTGAGTAATGTAGGTCAAAGACTTCAACATCCTCCACACACGCAAAAAAACAGACATATCCGTATTCCGACGAGATGACCCACCAAAACCATCATGGGGATAACATGGTATTAAAGTCCCCCATGACAGTCCAAGGATGAGAACTAATCAAAATTTATATTTAGGCAACCCCGACCATAATTCTCTTTTGGCATTGCAAACATTAGCACCATACACAAACGAGAAAAAGAAAGAATCTTGGCCATCTTATAAAATTAATTTGCAATTCATGAATTAACTATGAACCTCCAAAATCATAACATCTAAAACTCATAAATCCCAAGCAAGGATTATACGTGTTCCAGACTCACACACCGCTTGATTAGAAACCCAAGACCACCGACCAAATGTGTTAGAGCACACGCTTTCAAGAGAATCCTTAGAAACGTGAGACTCTACAATAGCATACAAACACAAACCATTACAATGAATAAAACTTTACACCGCTTTTTGTTTAACCAGAGAATTAAGCCCCCGGATATTCCATGAAGCGAAGTTCAGCATGTAGAAAAGATTTGTTCTGCCCCTTGTTCTCGAGTATCCACAACCAGATTGCTCACATCAGGGGCAATTTCCACACCCTCGTGAGATTCCATTCGAGATTCCTCACCACCCAACTTCTCCAGAACACTATATCTGTTAGAGGCCGCCACAGGGTCTATCATGACACCCCTTCGGGGAAAACGAAGTTTTTTTACCACAAAAGCAAGGAGAGGAGTAGACTTAGCCATAGACTGGGAAGAATGGGTAGACTGGGTAGAAGAAGACCCAGAATCAACACCAACAGAAAAGTACCTGAATCTATTGTAGCATTCGTCACATTATTTCCCTTTTGAATAGAAGGTTCAACAATAGTATTACCAATAATCCTCACCACCGTCTGTTCCCGTCGCAAAGAGCATGCTGCCAAGATCGTCGGATCAGGACCAGTTTTCTCTTTCACAACATCCTGCCGTGGTACAGATTGCTTGGGCTGAGCTCCAGTTTTGACTCGCCATTGTTTTTTTTGGCACTCTAATAAATCCTTCCGAATCCTTTTTTTTTTAAGGAAACTCCGGCAAATTTATAAAACGCAATAAAAAGTATTACAACGCAACCAAATAACAGACAAACCGCAACCTACAACCAAAAGCCCCAAGGCCGTGGGAAACACCCCAACCAAGCCACAACAAGCCAAAAGAAACAAAGCCCATTAGAAGCAAACAAACAACAGAAGATAAAAAAGAGAAGCTTAACCCAAACCAAAGCCCCCCAGAACCAAAAACAAGTCTTCAAGTCAACCATAAGTAAGCACAAGACGACTTGCCAACCAATCTGCACGAATGGAGATAGAATCCCTAATAACCGCAATAAGATCCTGAGCCGTACGCTTAGTCGCAGAAAAAAGTCTTCTATTACGCTCCTGCTAAATATAGTAAACAGCTTCGGCCACAACAAGCTTCTGCTTTAACAATTTCGGACGACTATTAGAATCCGAAATAACTTGTACAATCTGCTCCCACCTTGAAGGCATACCCGGCAGATCCACCATATGTAAAACACTAGTCCATACAACTCCAGCATACGAACATTGAAAGAATAAATGATCATCACTATCCAAACATTGACAACAAAGTGAACACTCCAAATCTGGTGGTTCATCCTTCCAATGTAAACGGTCTTGAGTCGGAAGCCGTCTCTGACAAGCCAACCATAAACAGCATGCATGCTTCGGAATATGACCCGAGAACCATACCAATTTAGACCAAGGGATCACAGGATGATTACCCTCTAAGGAAGCCCAAGCATTACCCACTGTAAAATCCGAACACATAGTATGATTGTCCCCCCATAGAACTCTATCACGAACAGAGGTCAATAAAGGTAACGGAGAATTATGAAGCATATCAAACCGTTGACACCAATCATCAGGCCAATTACCATTCCAGCTTATAATAAGATCACGAACCGTCGTTAAGGTAGAGAACCCATATGAATGGACAAACCAGTAAGAGATAAAAGCGGAAAGAGGACCACAAGGTAACCAAGTATCCTCCCAAGCATTCGTGTCCTGACCATCACTAATTTGAGAGAAGAGAAACCGACGCAAATGACTCCGCAAGTCTAATAGTTTACGAAAAACCCAAGACCAATTAGAATTCTTACGAACCAGCCAGAAATTCRAAGAACRGAGATTATTACTATAAATCCAACGAACCCACATAGAATCCCGTCGCCTAGCAATATCCCACACATGTTTTGCAAGTAAAGCCCGATTCCAAGTGGATAGTCTCTTAATTCCAAGACCCCCAGATTCAAGCGGTCTACAAACCACATCCCATGATAACCGACATCTACCACGAGGATCTTCCTTTGGAGCCCAAAGGAATTTCTGAAATATAGATTCAAGATCATGAATGATACCAGACGGGAATAAGAAAACCGACATCCAATGAAGCTGAAGAGATTGGAKRACCGATATAATAAGCTGACGCCGTCCACCAAACGAAAGAAACTTAGATTTCCAATTAAGTATATGGCCCTTCACTTTAGCAATCAGCGAAGCATAGTCACAAGTCTTCAACCGAGATTGCGATAAAGGAACACCCAAATATTGAACAGGAAAAATACCTAGCTTGAAGGGAAGACATTCTAGGATAGCCGCCTTAATGTTGGGAGGAACATTACCAAAATAAATGTCACGTTTTTCAAGACTAGGCGCTAATCCCGAATAGTGCTGAAAAAGAGCCATAACTGAAAAATAGGGTGAAATCCCGAAGGAGTCGAAACCATCTCCTTTATCCACTTAACCATAACAGGGTGAAACCCCAAACCTTCAAGCATAACAATAAGGAACCGCCAATCCACCGTATCATAAGCTTTTCTTATATCAATTTTGAACGCACAATGAGGCGGTGCCGTAGTGGATTGATAACCAGACACAAGCTCATGCGCCATAAGGATATTATCCGTAATCCTTCTACCTGGAATAAAAGCCGATTGAGCTTTATCAATTAAAAAAATCCAAAGATCCCTTCATTCTATTAACAATGACCTTACTAATGCATTTATAAAGCACAGTACAGCATGCTATAGGCCGGTAATCCGTAACCTTAGAAGCATTAATAGATTTAGGGATAAGACATAAAAGCGTATGATTCAAGTTCTTTGGGAGATTACCTCGATAAAAGAAATTGTGAATTGCAGTCTCCACATCACGGCCAAAGATGTCCCAAACCTCTTTGAAAAACTTAGAAGAATACCCATCAAAACCAGGAGATTTATAATTACCAATGCTAAACATAGCATTTTTAATTTCTTCATTGTGAATAGGTCTGATCATATGGTTAGCTTCCAACAAAGAAAGTTTACGCATGAAAACATCATCAGTCATMGTCGGATMAGGAGAAACATACCTCGTACCCAGAAAATCTTTAAAATGATCCACAAAAACATTAGGCACATCATCACCATAGACATAAGCTCCATCACTTGTACACACAGACTGAATAGAATTGTAATGATGTCGTTCTTTAATCACTTTATGGAAGAATTTGGTATTCAAGTTACCTTCATTCAACCATGCAATTTTGGCACGTTGTTTCGCGGCACAATTCTCATCCCGACATGCATTTTGATACGCAATACGAATATGACCCAACTCTTGGCCTAGCTCAATTTTAGAAGGATCATTATCAACATCCAATTGGATGCGATCAAGTTCAGTCTTCAAAAAGGCAACACGCTGACCAAGGTTGCCATAAGAATGACGAAGTTTCCGAAGAGGAATCTTCAGAGCCTTCAAATGAGAAGTCACTCAAAACATAAAAGAACCCTCAATATTATTTGCCCATTCATCCTTTACAACTTGAAGAAAACCTGGATGTTCAGTCAAGAAATTGTCAAATTTAAACCCATACCTTTTTTTTCCGAATGCCGCATTTGAAAGATAATGTCACTGGAGCATGATCCGAAAGTCCCGAAGGATGAAAATGAACACTAACATCTTGAAAAACAGACGTGAACTCATCATTGCCCATAGCTCTATCCAGTTTACGCATGATACCCCCTGAAGAGTTCGGTTTTTGGTTCCACGAGAGGAGCCTCCAAAACCGTCATGAGGGAATAACATGGTGTTGAAATCCCCCATTACAACCCACGGAGAAGAACCAATGAGCACTTTAAATTTTCGCAGCCCCGACCATAAAGCACGATGGGCATTACATACATTAGCCCCATAAACAAAAGAAACGAAAATATAATGTTGACTGCCCCGAACAAGYACCTTACAATTTAAGTATTGACTATGAGCCTCTAAAACCATGACATCTAAAACTCGAGCATCCCAAGCAAGGATTATACGAGTGCCATACTCACTCATAGTTTGATTAGAAACCCAATACCACTGACCGAAAGAATTATAGCAAACACTTTCAAGAGAGTCCTTAGAAACATGTGATTCGACAATGGAACATAAACACACATCATTACAATGAATAAAATTCCGCACCTCTTTTTGTTTAACCGGAGAGTTAAGCCCCCGGATATTCCATGAAGCAAATTTCATCATGAGGAAGGGTTTAGACTTTCTCCTTGCTCCCGATTATTCCGATTATCCCCCTGAACGTCAGTCAGATCATTGACCACATCATCATGAGAGTCCACCCGAGATGTCTCTTCCCTAAAGTCTCAAGAACACCAAACCGATTAGAATCAACATGGTTTATCACAATCCCCCGTCTCGGCAACCGAAAATTTTTAATCACAAAAGATATAAGTGGGGTAGGAGTAGACATAGCATGGTGCGAAGACTTAGAAGATGAAGATGAAGGCCCATAATTATTCTTACCTGATTCACCCAACGCATCCCTCCCCTCTGGCATAGGAGGATCCATCAACTCAACATTATTAGAAACCGTAGTCTCTTCTATTTCCCTTTCTTGACTTACAACGTTCGCTCCCAAAGACGCCTCATGAGGGCGTGATTCCTTTCTTCCATTATCCGTCCTACCATTAGAATGATTGGCTTTACCTCCACCTTTAACCCGCCATTGTTTTTTTACCACTCTAGTAAACCCATTAGTATCTTTTCGGCCATCAATTTGTTTACCTTTATTCAAACTAGCTGCTTTAACACACGACGAAAGTTTGTGTCCAAAGATTTGACAATGGGAACATTGAATCAGTTCCCATAAGTATTCTACTTGAATTTGCACACTTTCGGCTTCTCCACCATTTATGTTTGGGATTTCAACATCAATTTTCCATTTTAGTTCACCCACAGCCCAAACCTCAACAAGAACTTTAGCAAAACCAGGGCGGCCCCAAGTTTTTTCACACATTGATGCAGTGCAAGAATCCATTTCCTTAGGAATACCCAAGACACTCGCAATACGACTAACCCCCTCTTTATTGAAAGCAACTAAAGGAATGTTATGAAGTTTCACCCATAACGAACATGAAGAGTGTTCCGGTTTCTTTAACCCTTTGGAAGGATCCCAACGATGGACAAATAAAGGAACTCCTCTAATCATCAACGGCCCAGCCTCAATCACTTGMTCACATCCACCGACATCATTAA
Organism: Cynara cardunculus var. scolymus; assembly: GCF_001531365.2. Classification (NCBI taxonomy): domain Eukaryota; kingdom Viridiplantae; phylum Streptophyta; class Magnoliopsida; order Asterales; family Asteraceae; genus Cynara; species Cynara cardunculus. The sequence continues at coordinate 10,514,385 of NC_037537.1, read as the reverse complement.
ATTTAAAGAAAAAAATACCATTCTCATTAAGCATCGCGTCCAAAAATCCAAATTTTCCCCACGTCATTTTAACGAAATTTTTCACAAGCGGAAATGGGATACGAGGTCCCAAGAAATATCCATATAAAACTGAATTATAGGCTTTTGCGGCTTCCTTCGCCATTTCAAGAGGGATAGATACACTAACCTGCTTTTTGTCCGCGAGAGGATAAAAATTCAGATCAGTGGCCACAGAATGGCCAACCGCTTTAGCAAAGTTAAGGTTAGTGCGATCACCACGACCCAAGCCATTAGGCCGATTTTCATCCAAATTTTGCTCCACATAAGAAAGTCATTCAAAAACCGAAACCCTATTTGGGTCTGAGGGAAGATTAACATCACCCATTACACCAGTTAAGAAGTAGTGGTGCTAAAGTTAACTTTAAGTACCCAAGTTAATTAGACGAAGACCCCGTAAAGAGGTGCTGAATAACCACTACGAATACTCTCAGAAAACAACGAATACCACAGAAACACTTAACCAGCACAAATGGGAAATAAAATCTAACCCAAGAGACGATCACGGCAACGAGACAATAGCCTGCACCAATACGATCACTCACACAGAACAGCCCAAGAAAACCAAACATCAGCAAAAGAAAACAGCAGATCGCAACTAACCTTGACAACCAACAGCACATAAAATCATAATTGAGTCTAATTGAGTGATATTGGTACTAAATCGATCACAATTAGTCTACTGAAAGGGGAGATTTCCCCAGGCAATTTTATAAAGACAGATTAAAAAGTCACCGATCTAGAACAAACAACAAGAAAAACTACGGCAACCTTGACTCACAAACCAAGTCATAAGGAGCCAAAAATGAGAAAGGGAATTATACCAAAACATACGAAAACCAAAAGCCAAAAAACAATAGGCGAAAACACCCCATAAGTTCCAGAACCGAGAATGCACACCACCCACGAAGTCAATCAACATTGGAATTGATAATCTTCTTCCTTGTCTTCCAAGCCATCCGATGAAGAATCTGCATCTTGATTTCCTCAATAACTTTTTCCTCAGATCGATTGAAATTATCAAAGAACTTCCTGTTCCGTTCCCTCCATATATAATATACCGATGCCGAAATGCCAAGTTTTTGGACCGTTGACCAAGATTTCCAAGTTTGATTGGATCCTCTGTTAAGAATTTCCTCCCAATTGTTTGGACAGTTCATTAATCCCACCTCCATTTTAATACCTTCCCAAATACTGCTAGAGTAAGTGCATTCAAAAAATAAGTGATTGTGCGTTTCAATCACTAATTTGCAGAACACACACTTTAAGTCCGGTGGTTCATGCTTCCACTGGCTTATACGATCTTGGGTTGGCAATTTCTTCTGGCAAGCCATCCACATGCAAAGAGCATGTTTTGGAATGAAAGCTTTATTCCAAACTAGTTTATACCAATGCACAACCGGATTCACCTCTTGGATAGTCTTCCAAGCCACTTTTACCTCAAAATCACCCCGAGCACATTTATTATCAAGCCATMKGACGTTATMCTCCGCTTGACTRGGAGACGGAATAAGAACATTTTGCAGCTGAGGATATTGTTGAATCCAATCCGCCGGCCAATTAGAACCAAACCTTTGCATTACATCAGATACCGTGGAATTATTGTGAAAACCCTTCCCATTAATGAATCTATAAGACAAGGAATAAATAAGAGGGCCCGACTCGCTCCATGTATCTTCCCAAGCATGCATAGATAAGTCATTACCCACATTGTAGATAAAGAATCTTTGGCAATGAGGTCTTAAGTCTAAAAGACTCCGGAGAATCCATGACCACTCATTCCTCTTCTTGATAACCCAGAAGTTACGGCCCCGAACACAGTGAGAGTGAATCCAAGAGACCCACATCGTATTTCTTCCCTTTAAAATATCCCAAATATGTTTGAAAAAAGACACCTATTCCAAGTCGCAAGTCTTTTCAAACCAAGACCCCCACTTTGAATAGGCAAGCAAATAGTATCCCAAGCAACTCGACATTTACCCATCTGACCCTCTGCTTTATTCCATAAAAAATTACGAAAATGCTGCTCAATTTCATGGATTGTGGTTGCCGGTACAAGGAATACCGACATCCAAAATGTTTGCATTGAGTGAAGAACTGAGAGAATTAGTTGACGACGCCCTCCATAGGAGAGGAATTTGTTCTTCCAGTTTAACAGTCAAGATTTAAGCTTTAACACAAGGGGATTAAAATCACGGACCTTCAGACGAACCGGAGAAAGAGGAACGCCTAAGTAACAAATAGGGAAACCCCTGGCCAAAAAGATAAACTTTCACGAATATGGCTTTGATCCTCTGTTACTACATTCCCGAAGAACACCTCACTCTTCTCCAGACTTGGCGATAAACCCGATCGTTCTTCAAACAATAGTAGGCGATGTTTAATAACCTCCACCGAAATAATGTCCCCCTTAGAGAAGATAAACAAATCATCAGCAAAGCATAAATGAGTCAATTCAATATCTGCACAACCTTGATGATACGAAAAGTTAGCCTCCTCCTCTATACACTTCGAAAGAAGCATCGAGAGACCCTCCATAACAACAGTGAACAGATAAGGGGAGAGAGGATCGCCTTGGCGAAGGCCCCGTTTACCATGAAAAAAACCCTCCAGCTGTCCATTAACACAAATAGAATAAGAGGGTGACGTGATCAGAGTCTTTATCCAGTTTATCATGAATGGATGAAAACCCATTCCCTTCAGCATCTCTAAAAGAAACTGCCAATCAACTGTGTCATAAGCCTTACGAATATCAATCTTAAAAGCAAATTTGGGTTCTCCTTCCGATCGCTGATACCCAGCAACCAGTTCATGCGCCATTAAGATATTATCAGTGATTTGGTGCCCAGGAATGAATGCAGATTGAGCCTTGCTAACAAGAACATCCAGCGATCCTTTCATCCGGTCAGCAATAATCTTACTAATACACTTCAACAACACATTGCAACAAGCAATTGGCTGATACTCAGTAACACAAGAAGCATAAGGGACCTTCGGTACAAGACAAAGAAGAGTATGATTCAGCTGATACTCCAAGTTTCCAGAGTAAAAGAAATTATGTATCCCAATGAGAACATCCCTCCCAACCACATTCCAAGCTGATTTAAAAAATTTAGAAGAATACCCATCAGGTCCTGGAGCCTTATCATTTCCAATGGCAAACAAAGCATCCTTTATTTCCATATCCGAAATAGGACGAATTAAATGAAGAGACTTCGATAACGATAAAGAATGACCAAACACACAATCCCCCATAGAGGGAGGAACCAAAACATTAGAGGTACCTAAAAGTCACAATTAGTCTAATGAGAAGTTAATGAGAGTAAGTGAGGTAGAACGGGTTCCTTTGGTCCTTACTGGGTCCATTTCGTTTTAGAGGATATAATAGGCTATTTCTCCTCAAGAAGTCCAATTGGGTCAAAATGACACTAACTAGGTCATACTTAGTCTCATTAGACCCTAATCGGCATCATGGGCCCATTTCTCCTTGAGGAGTTTAATTGGGTCAAAATGATACTAAATGAGTCGCAGTTAGTATAACTAGACGTTAATGTGACTAATTGAGGTAGAATGGTCCTTACGAGTCCATAATGTGCGGATTTCCTTAAATCGAGTCATTTTGTGTCAAAATGACAATAAATGGACCATAATTAATCTCATCAAACCCTAATTGGGTTAATAGGCCCATTTCCGTATAAGTAGTCTAATTGGTTCAAAATGATACTAAATGGTGCCTAAGGGGTGCATTTGGTGTTAGTGGGTTATATAATTGGGACAATTAATATTGATCGAGTCATTTGGGTCAAAATGAGAATACGCGGATCGTAATTAATCTCGTTAGACCTTTAATAGGCATATTTCTCCAGGAGGAATCCATTTGGGTCAAAATGAGACTAAATGGCTCATATTCAGTATGGTTAGACATTAAAGGGTAAAATGGGCTTATTTCTCCATTTTGAGTCTAATAAAGTTATAATGGTGCTAATTGGGTCATAATTAGTCTAATCATAAGTTAATGAGGGAGGAATTGAGGTCGAATGGGTCTTAATGGTCCCTTATTGGGTCCATTTCGTGTTAGTGGATATAATGCGCTATTTATCCTTAAGGAGTCTAATTGGGTCAAAATGACACAAACTTGGTCATAATTAGTCTCATTAGACCCTAATGGGTATAAGTGCCCCAGCTCTCCTTGAGGAGTCTAGCATGGTCAAAATGATACTAAATGAGTCATAATTAGTGTAACTAGACGTTAATGTGACTAATTGAGGCATAATGGTTCTTAAGGGTCCTAGTTGGTCAATTTGGTCCCAGTAGGTAGAATGTGCCTACTTTTAATTGAGTCATTCGTGTCAAAATGACACTAAATGGATCATAATTAATCCAATTGGACCCAAATTGGTTTAATAGTCCCATTTCTTTATAATTGGGTGAAAATGACACTAATTGGGTCATATTTTGTTTGATCAGACCTTTTTTTTAACAGAAACCATGCAAATTTATAAAACTATAAAAGAAAATACAGTGATTGAACCACAACCAACAAACCATGAAAACAAAAGACTTGGACATCACCCCGTACCAAGCCACAACAAGCCAAAACAACAAAACCCAACAGACTCAAACAAGCAACAAAAAATAAAGAAAAGGAGCTTAAAACTGAGAAAAGCTCCCCAAACCCAAAGACAATACGCCATGTCAAACAACATTTCTCACAGTACTTCTCGCCATCCAAGCCACACGAATGGAAATAGTATTATGAACAACTCTGATAAGTTGCATAGTTGTGCGCCGATCCTCGGTAAAAAGTCTTCTATTTCTTTCCTGCCAGATATAAGAAACAGAACCTACTACTGCAAGTTTCTGCATTAAACATTTCGGTCGACGACTAGGATCCGAAATAGCTTCCAAAATTTGCTCCCACGAAGAAGGCATATCCGTCAAGTCCATAATATACAAGATGCTATCCCAAACCTCTCGAGCAAAAGTACACTGAAAGAATAAATGGGTATGGCTATCCATACAATGCCCACAAAGCGAGCATTCCAGGTCCGGAGGTTCATCTTTCAAAAGCAAACGGTCTTGTGTAGGTAGACGACTCTGATAAGCAAGCCACAAACAGAAAGCATGCTTAGGAATATGGCCTGAGAACCATACCGATTTATACCAAGGTACAACTGGATGAATCCCCTCCAACGAAGCCCAAGCAGTACTAACCATAAAATTTGTACAAGTGCTATCATCCCCCCACAAAACTTTATCACGAACAAAATCATTCAAAGAAGGTAAAGGAGAATAACGAAGCACAACAAACCTGTTACACCACTAGTCCGGCCAGTTTCCGTCCAAAGTCATAAGTAGCTCACGGACCATAGTGCCAATAGAGAACCCACAAGAATGGATAAAACGGTAAGATATAAAAGCCGAAATGTGACCACAGGTTAGCCACGAGTCATCCCAAGCATTAGTATCCCGACCATCACCAACCTGGGTAACCAGAAAACATCGCAAATGAATTCGTAAGTCCAGCAGTTTATGGAAGACCCACGACCAATTGGAGTTTTTCCTAACCAGCCAGAAGTGACAAGAGCGAAGATTATGAGGATACACCCAATGAACCCATAGTGAATCACGATGCTGCACAATATCCCAAACATGTTTAGCAAGTAAAGCCCTATTCCAAGTCGCCAAACGCCGGATACATGAAATAACAAAAGCAGTAAAAGTGGGGCCGTAAGAACTCACAAGATTGGCGAATATCAAATGTTTCCTTAAGAGGGCCTGCTATCGCTTGCTCGGGCTTCCTGACAGAGCAACCAGTACTAACATGAACTTCTAAATTTCCATGACTTAGGTTGGCTGTTTTCAATGCAATATCGCCAAATATTTTCATAAATATAGCCGATATTTCAATTATTTGGTTAAAGAGAAACCTCCCAAAATCTAATTAATGGTATCATTAAATGTCATTCCAAGACAAATGATGGCAGCCGCCAACCTTCGGAATCAAGAGATTTTGAGTGGGTTTAACACCCTTCCCAAGAATAATTTACAACCTTGAGTCACACGCCTCCCCAAATCCGGTTGCATGTCCAAGAATAGGTTTCGAACTCAATATTTTCAAGAATCGAGACTTTTGACACCAAAATCCTCATCTCTTAAATAAATTCTAGAAAAGAAAATAAAACAATGAGAATTTTGGTTCCAGTAAGCTACAAGATGAGAGAATTGATTTAGAGATGCATGCAAGACCCAAATCACCCGAATGTGCAATCGGTCCTTATATGCGAGAACTCTCTTCTTCTCTATGGGATTAAAAGATCCTTGGGTCACAGATTATCATCCGATGAAGACACATGTAAGTCTTCGATGGATAATCTCACCATCTTTAAATCCCGAAACTTGAGTTGAGTAGGAAGAGATAATAGGAATTTCAGCACTAGAAGAGGAATAAATGGCTTTTAGAACATACCTTTTTGTAGACGAGGGAGATATGAACGACCCGAATGCGGCGAAATTTCTAGACTTGCAGGGGGAAGAGTTCGGCTAGAAGGTGATGANTGAAATTTAGAGAGGGAGAACGAAAAAGGTTGGAACTTTTGAAGAATGAAGAGTTTTCAAAAGAGAAGGGGGTATTTATTTGGGGCTTTTAGAGGAGTAGTGGGCTGGCCTCTAAAGGCCCAAACCCAAGGGGCTTTTACTTCTCTAAGCTAAGTCCCAAAAATCTAAAATAGCCAAAACGGTTTTACAAGGGCCTTTCAATCGCCACTCTTTTAAAATAGTTGGCAACTAAACAAAAGGGAATTAAGACTTTTGGGAAAACTTTAAAATTTTAAAGGAACGAGAATAAAATATCAACTTTATTTTATGTGAAATGTTTCGAGTTTGATTGGCATTTTGCATGAACCAACTTGGTCAACTACCCGTCGGAATATGATCTACAACTAATCTTTAGAAGGTAAATAAGACGATCTGTTAGCATTAATTTAATGCTAATGATTTTCTTAAAAAGGTTTTATTAAGCTATCGGGGCTAAGGATTGGACTCCTGAAAATGATGTTGTGCCAAAACGTCCAAGTCTGGAAAAAGACCAGCTGCTGTGCTGAATTGATCAAATATGGGCCACCAGCGCCTCTGTAAGAAGAACCAGAGCTTCTGTGAAAAGACACCAGAGCATCTGTGAAGAGACACCAGAGCCTCTGTGAAGAGACAACAGAGCCTCTGTGAAGAGAC
>NC_037537.1:10502802-10507028 GCF_001531365.2 Cynara cardunculus var. scolymus | reverse complement strand
TGAAGAGACGCCAGAGCCTCTGTGAAGAGACACTAGAGCATCTATGAAGAGACGCCAGAGCCTCTGTAGCTGTCACCAGAGCCTCTATGTTAGTACAGACCAGAGCCTCTGGTTGTTCTATCCTCTGGTCTTTTAGACGACCTCTTCAGGATCCTATTCTGGATAAGGCTAACCCTAAAAGACTTAGTTTTCAAATAAAGATCTCGTAATAAGGTTCTAACCTGGAAATCCAAAAGTGCAGAGTTGTTACAATCATGGGTAAGCCCAGACGAAAATAAGAAAACAGACATCCAATGAAGCTGTAGGGATTGAAGGACCGATATAATGAGTTGTCTTCGCCCTCCAAAAGAGAGAAACTTAGACTTCCAATTAAGAATGCGACCCTTAACCTTAGCAATCAGCGGACCATAATCACTTATCTTCAACCGCGTTTGAGATAAAGGGACTCCCAAGTATCTAACAGGAAACGAACCAAGCTTGAATGGAAGACACTCAAGAATGGCCTCCTTTATGTTAGGCGACACATTCCCAAAGAAAATCTCACTTTTTTCAAGGATTGGTGCTAACCCCGAACATTGTTGAAAGAGAAAAAGTGCCTTTTTAAGCACCTCCACTGATTGGACATCACCTTTAGTAAATACAAACAAGTCATCAGCAAAACAGAGGTGCGTCAAATCCATCTCATCACAACCCCTATGGTACCCAAAGTCAGCTGCTTCCCGAATACAATGGTTGAGGAGCATAGAAAACCCCTCCATCACAATCATGAAAAGATAAGGAGATAAAGGATCACCTTGTCGAAGACCCCTACCACCATGAAAAAACCCATAGGAATTACTATTAATCTCTAGTGAATAGGAAGTAGTAGACACCATCTCCTTAATCCACTTGACTATAACCGGATGGAAGCCCAAGCCCTGAAGCATAACAATGAGAAAATGCCAGTCCACCGTATCATAAGCTTTTTTAATGTCAATCTTGAACGCACATTTAGGGGGACCAGTCATAGACTGATACCTAGAAACAAGCTTATGAGCCATAAGGATATTATCCGTAATCCGCCTACCCGGAATAAAAGCCGATTGGGCTTTATCAATTAAGGAATCCAAATAACCTTTCATTCTGTTTACAATGACTTTACTAATGCATTTATAAAGCACTGTACAGCAAGCTATAGGCCGATAATCCGTAACCTTAGAAGCATTAACAGATTTAGGGAGGAGACAAATAAGAGTATCATTCAATTCCTTCGGGAGGTTACCTCGATAAAAGAAGTTGTGGATAGCTATTTCCACATCGTGCCCGACAATATCCCAAGAAGCTTTGAAAAACTGGGATGAAAAGCCATCATATCCTGGAGCTTTATGATTTCGAATGCTAAACATAGCAATTTTAATCTCTTCATTTAGAATCGGTCGGATCGTATAATTAGCATCCAAATAGAGAGTTTTCTCGTAAAAAAATCTTCAGACATAACCGAATCAGAAGAATCATTCCTCATACCGAGATAGCCTTTAAAATAATCCACGAACACTAGAGGGACATCATCCCCATAAACATACTCACCATGGCTAGTACAAACTGATTGAATGGAATTGAAGTGTTGCCGCACTTTAAGCACTTTCCTCATCCCAACAAGCATTTTGATAAGCAATACGGATATGTCCAAGTTCAAGCCCCAAATCTGCATTAGAAGGATCTTTATCCACGTCCCCCTGAATACGATCTAACTCAGTTTTCAAAAAAGAAACCCGTTGCCCAAGGTTACCGTAGGAGTTCCGAAGCTTACGGAGAGGATTCTTAAGAGCCTTCAGATGAGAAGTCACTCGAAACATAAAGGTCCCCTTAACTTGTTTAGACCATTCCTCCTTAACAACCTGCAAAAAAGCAAGGTGATCTGCCACGAAATTGTCAAATTTGAAACCATACCTCATTTTCGTGATCTTCCCTTAAAAGATAAAACCACCTGAGAATGATCTGAAAGATCCGCAGGAAAGAATTGAACATTAGCATCATGGAATTTAGAAGTAAATTTTGAATTAGCCATAGCCTAGTCAAGTTTACGCATGATTCCCCCATTTGTATTTGGCTTTTGGTTCCAAGAGAAATGGATGCCAGTGTAGTCAAATCAAAAACTTCAACGTCCTCAACACACGCATAAAAATCTGACATATCCGTATTACGACGAGAAGACCCCCCAAAACTGTCATGGGGAAATAACATGGTATTGAAATCCCCTATTACAGTCCAACGTTGTGAACCAATCAAAACATCGTAAAATTACTTTGCAGTTCAGTGGTGTTAGTGGGTTATATAATGGGACAATTAATATTGATCGAGTCATTTAGGTCAAAATGGGAATACGCGGATCGTAATTAATCTCGTTAGACCTTTAATAGGCATATATCTCCAGAATGAGTCCATTTGGGTCAAAATGAGACTAAAAGGCTCATATTCAGTCTGATCAGACATTAAAGGGTAAAATGGGCTTATTCTCCATTTTGAGTCTAATAGAGTTATAATGGTGCGAATTGGGTCATACTTAGTCCAATCAGAAGTTAATGAGGGAGCAATTGAGGTAGAATGAGTCTTAATGGTCCCTTATTGAGTCAATTTCGTGTTAGTGGATATAATGCACTATTTATTCTTAAGGAGTCCAATTGGGTCAAAATGACACAAAATAGGTCATAATTAGTCTCATTAGACCCTAATGGGTATAAGTGCCCCAATTCTCCTTGAGGAGTCTAGCTGGGTCAAAATGATACTAAATGAGTCATAATTAGTGTAACTAAACGTTAATGCGACTAATTGAGGCATAATAGTTCTTAAGGGTCTTAATTGGTCGATTTGGTCCCAGTAGGTAGAATGTGCCTACTTCTTTTAATCGAGTCATTCGTGTCAAAATGACACTAAATGGATTATAATTAATCCAATTGGACCCAAATTGGTTTAATAGGCCCATTTCTTTATAAGAAGTCTAATTGGGTCAAAATAACAATAATTGGATCATATTTAGTTTGATCAGACCATAATGGGTATAATCAACTTCTTTCTCTAATTTGAGTCTAATTGAGTGATATTGGTACTAAATCGGTCACAATTAGTCCAATGAGAAGTTAATGAGAGTAAGTGCGGCAGAATGGGTTTCTTTGGACCTTACAGGGCCCATTTCGTGTTAGAAGATATAATACGCTATTTCTCCTCAAGAAGTCCAACTGGGTCAAAATGACACTAACTAGGTCATAATTAGTCTCATTAGACCCTAATCGCCATCATGGGCCCATTTCTCCTTGAGGAGACTAATTGGGTCAAAATGATACTAAATCAGTCGCAGTTAGTATAACTAGACGTTAATGTGACCAATTGAGGTAGAATGGTCCTTACGGATCCATAATGGGTCCGTTTGGTCCTACTGAAAGGGGAAGAGATTCCCCAGGCAATTTTATAAAGACAGTAAAAAGTCACCMAAACAAAACAATCAGCAAGAGAAACTACGGCAACCTTGACTCACAAACCAAGTCATAAGGAGCCAAAACTGACAGAGGGAAATACACCAAAACATAACAACACCAAAAGCCAACAATAAAAAGGCAAAAGAAACCCAAAAGAGCCAAWACCGAAAAAGCACAYCWCCCACGAGCTCACATGCCATTTGGATTCCTAATCTTCTTCCTTGTCTTCCACGCCATTCGATGAAGGATCAGCATCTTGATCTCCGTAATAACTTTATCYGCCGAAAGATTGAAATTGGCAAAGAACTTCCTGTTCCGCTCCCTCCAGATGAGATAAACYGTCGCTGAAAGACCAAGTTTTTGAACCGTAGACCGAGATCTCCAATAWTGAGTGGACCCTCTCTGAAGAATATCCTCCCATGTGTTAGGAAAATTCAGTAGTCCCACCTCCCTTTTAATAGCGTCCCAAATACTGCTGGAATACTTGCATTCAAAAAATAGGTGATTATGCGTTTCAATCACAAGGTTACAAAAAACACACTTTAAATCCGGCGGTTCATGCTTCCATTGACGAATATGATCTTGAGTTGGCAGTTTCAGCTGACATGCCATCTACATGCAAAGAGCATGTTTAGGAACGTAAGCTTTATTCCAAACGAGTTTATACCAATGCACAACCGGCTTCACCTCTTGGATAGTATGCCACGCCCTTTTTACCTCAAAGTCACCCCGTGAAAGTTTGTTATCAAGCCAGCTAACCTTATCTTCCTCTTG
>NC_037537.1:10478745-10500137 GCF_001531365.2 Cynara cardunculus var. scolymus | reverse complement strand
AGAGGGGAGAATCTATTACTCGTAGACGTAATAGAAACAGCACCACGCCTTGGTTTCATCGCTTTAAGCACTCCTTTAACAAGTTCCGGACCCCGTTTTGATCGAAAAGTCACATTCGCKTCCTCATCTCTTCCTCKTGGCGTTCGCCCAGCATCCACCGTACAGTATTGACTTTCATCATGATCCCTACGTTCCCCTATTGATGGATCAGAATCAACCACCGGAACTGCTTCCTTATCCTTTTGAGTAACACCCATAGTAGACTGCTTATCAGGAATCGGCTTAAGCGTACCAACTCCCACCACAGTGTCGCGCACATTAGAAGGATCTCCTGAAGAAGAGGCCTGAGCACCATTATTAGGTCCTGAACTTTGTTTCTGTCTCCATTGTTTACTCCTTTTCTCTATAAAACCATCATTATGTACCACCTTGGTAATCTCCTGTTGTTTGCGAGGACCCCCTTTYTGGCAAGAATTCGTAGAATGGCCAAAAACCTTACATTTCGAACATTGAGACGGCACCCAGTCATATTCCAAAACCACCTTTATCACATCTTCACCATCGCCCGACAGCTTAGGAATAACAACCTCTATTTGCCTCTGAATTGTACCGACTGCCCATACATCAACCAAAACTTTTGCAAAGTTAGTACGACCCCAAGCTTTATCACAKGTACTAGCAGTACAGGCATCCAGCCGCAAAGGGACTCCAACTGTACTAGCAATCCGACTTATGCCCTCTCTGTTAAACGCAACCAGGGGAATATTATAGAATTTAATCCATAATGGACAGGAGGTATGTTCTGGTTTCTTAAGTCCCTTTGAAGGGTCCCAGAGAGATACAAAAAGAGGCCTCCCACGAATCATGAGTGGGGACGACTCAACCACTTGATTGCAACCACCATTATCGTTGAATCGAAAAAAGAAGTACCCAAGTTCATTTACCATAGCATCCATAAGCCCAAACTTACCCCATGCATTTTTAGCCGCTTTTTGAACAATTGGGAAAGGAAGTCGAGGACCCAAAAAGTATCCATAAAGAACCGACTGGAAAGATTTCGCCATGTCCCTTGTAGTCTCCAAAGAAAATTCAATTCTCGGTTTCACACTTTTCTCTACCGGGTAGTACGTCAAATCATAAGTAGAAGTGCCACCAACAACATCAGCAAACGACTTTTGAGGAGCTATACCACTCCCTCCCAATATTGCAGGTGAAATGCGCTCCCATACCAAMACCCTTTTAGTGGGACCAGAACTGTCCATACACCCCTTGAATATTCCCCCATTKTCACCTCCATGCACATGATGCCCATGCACGGTAKCAGRCACCGAATTTCCACAAATAACCTCAGCAAAATCCGTAGGAGAAGAGTCCTCCAAGATAGCATCCGCAAAGTCTATCATGATTACCAAACGACAAAAWAACTACCYAGTCCCCCTAWTCCTAGTCAAGAAGCCGSAGTGCTGAAACCCTTAAAGAGTGTTCTCAATAGAATAAACGAAGACCCCACAAGGAGGTGCTGAATATCCTATTTAGTAACTCTAGAAAGGCAACGAAGACCACGGAAACACTTGACACAGGAAATAAGAAAACCAGATAATACCCACAACAGAAAATCGCAACGAAAAARGCCACAGAAGAAAACTCCAAACAAACGATCACCAAAGCAAATACCACAAGGCCCCAAACCACGTTTCAATAAGAAAAGATGGCACAAATTCAASCAAACTAAAYCCAACGCCAAAAAGGAAAACGAACCCTAACAATCAAGGCGACGGCCAAGAAGAAGGATAKCCCGAAGTCAAGGAAACCACACGGCTTAAAACCTAGCCGTGGAAAACCCTAGCCGTGGAAACCTCCCAAGGTGGCCAAACCTAGCCACGAAACCCGTAAACCAAGCTCAAGCAATCCAAACCGCACACCAACAACCAAAACGGGAAACCGAACAGCAACRAAACAGCCGACAAGATAACCACACCGTGAAGAGCCACAAGCAAACCCTAGCCGGAAATTCAAGCGACAGTCCAGGCACAAGCCAAACCAACTGCAAACCACACCGAAGGAAGGAGAAAACACAGCAGCAACAAAACAAGCAAAACGAAAAGAGAACAGCCCCTTAAAAAACACGATTGCATGCAACCCTACAGCCCGAAAACCATGCAAACCCTAGCCACAGACAACAAACCACCGGCAGCGCACCCAAACCCCCAAGATCCAATACCAAACCAATAGAAACAGCACCAAAGAAACCAGCAGACAAAACAGCGCAAAACCAAACCAAAACGGATGCAAACCTGAAAAGGAAACCGCCGCCCTCAACACGTCGCCGACAACGACAAAACCCTAATCGCCGTCTCCGTCAGGACTCACCAATGAACGCCGCCAAAACAGACGAAACAGCAAAATAAAAACGACACTCCAACAGCAGCAGATCTCGACGAAACCAGAAGCAACGCCTAACCGAAGAGCCACCGCCGGCAGAAAACGCAAAAGATAGAACCAACGAAAGCCAAGAACAAACACGACCAAACCAGAAAACCTTGGAAAGCAAACGAACCACAAAACAGTAATCAAACAGAAGATCGAAACAGCAGCAGCAGCAGATCCGATGCAATAAACCCTAGCCGAACACTCAACCCTAGAGAGAAAAAGTCAAGCGGTCAACCCCCCATCCTCCATAAGGATTCTAATTTCCGTTTGGTCCTAGTAGGTAGAATGTGCGGATTTCCTTTAATCGAGTCATTTTGTGTCAAAATGATAGTTTTTTTTTTGTAAGGGTGTCCGGGCCAAAGCCCGACTAATCCCCGGCAATTTTGGAGGCTAAACATGGCCCCACTTAAATGTCGCCAACACACCCCTCCCAGGGCTCGAACTCGGGTTCATGACTATGCCATGCCCAAGCCTTTACCACTAGGTTGGAAGGTCTTTGACATCAAAATGATAGTTAATGGATCATAATTAATCTCATCAAACCCTAATTGGGTTAATAGGCCCATTTTCTTATAAGTAGTCTAATTGGTTCAAAATGATACTAACTGGTTCCTAAGGGGTGCATTTGGTGTTAGTGGGTTATATAATGGGACAATTAATATTGATCGAGTCATTTGGGTCAAAATGAGAATACGTGGATCGTAATTAATCTCGTTAGACCTTTAATAGGCATATTTCTCCAGAAGGATTCCATTTGGGTCAAAATGAGACAAAATGGCTCATATTCAGTCTGATCAGACATTAAACGGTAAAATGGGCTTATTTCTCCATTTTGAGTCTAATAGAGTTATAATGGTGCTAATTGGGTCATAATTAGTTTAATCAGAAGTTAATGAGGGAGCAATTGAGGTAGAATGGGTCTTAATGGTCCCTTATGGGTCCATTTCGTGTTAGTGGATATAATGTGCTATTTATCCTTAAGGAGTCCAATTGGGTCAAAATGACACAAATTTGGTCATGATTAGTCTCATTAGACCCTAATGGGTATAAGTGCCCCAGCTCTCCTTGAGGAGTCTAGCTCGGTCAAAATGATACTAAATAAGTCATAATTATTATAACTAGACGTTAATGCGACTAATTGAGGCATAATGGTTCTTAAGGGTCCTAATTGGTCCATTTGGTCCCAGTAGGTAGAATGTGCCTACTTTTTTTAATTGAGTCATTCGTGTCAAAATGATACTAAATGGATCATAATTAATCCAATTGGACCCAAATTGATTTAATAGGCCCATTTCTTTATAAGGAGTCTAATTGTGTCAAAATGACACTAATTGGGTCATATTTAGTTTGATCAAACCTTAATGGGTATTATCGGCTTCTTTCTTCAATTTGAGTCTAATTGGGTGATATCGGTACTAAATCGGTCACAATTAGTCTAATGAGAATTAATGAGAGTAAGTGAGGTAGATTGGGTTTCATTGGTCCTTACTAGGTCTATTTCGTGTTAGAGGATATAATAGGCTATTTCTCCTCAAGAAGTCCAATTGGGTCAAAATGACACTAACTAGGTCATAATTAGTTTATGTTGGGTTCAAGTATGTGCGTTAAAGATTGTATTCAAGTTCTCCATATTATTAAGCTTTGTAATAGTTAGGTTTAATGCTTTCATTAGTATAAATAGTCATTAGTCTTGTAATTGTCATTAACTTTCTGTAATCAATCAGATTAGTGCTGTAATTTTCTCTCTCAAGAAATACAAAGATTGTTGGTGAAAATTCTCTCTACTCGTCTTCTTAATCTTCATCTTGAAGATTATTCTGATTTTGTATGATTTTGGGCTTTTCAATTGGTATCAGAGCAAACTGTTGCAATTTGTTTAGATAATTAAATAATTTTATCAAGGATTTTGCATAAAATTTAGGGGATTTAACGAACTGTTCATCGCGTTCTTCATCTGTTCTTGATGTTCTTCGGTCCAGAATCGTGTTTTTTTGGCTTAAATCGCTTGGATTTTGATCGTTAAGTGATAAAATTTACACTACTGAATTCGCAATTACATTTTAAACAACTTTGATTCACATCAATTTTGATTTTAAACAAGTTTTGTACCATTTTTGATCGAATTTTGAGTTTACGAAATCTGTTTGTGTTCTTCAAAAACTCATATTTTTGCAGGTTTTGATGCATTTTTTAGTGAAAAAGTGTTAAAATTGTGTTTTTGCTTGAATACTAGTCCGTATAACTCTTAATCGGTTTAAGTGTAAATCGCTTATAGCTTGTTTGATTTAAGACTTGTGATATTTTGTGAATTGGTTGTGCGATTTAGGTTAAACCGGGTAAGGTTTGAACGATTTAGAGGTAAATCGCTTGATACTTGTTCGATTTAGTGACCGATTTAGTTTAATCCGTATGATAAATGGTTGATGTGTTGTATAATGTATAGATAATCCGGTTGCTTCTTAAGCGATTTAGTGAGCGATTTAGTATTTTTGGTGGGCAATTTATTTGTAATCCGGTTGTTTCCTTATCGTTTTACTTGTGTGATATTAGTATTGTGTGATTTAGTTTGTGCGATTTAATTGAACTGTTGTATGCGATTTAAGTGATCGTATTTTGACTTACAGTTTGTTGACCGTATTTTGACTTTGACTTCTTGAACGGATTATTGAACGGATATTGACTTTCATTTGTGAGCGGTTTAATCTCTGACTATTTGAGCGATTTGAATTTAAGCGCACTTGATCGTATTTGACTTGGTTGACTTAGTTGACTTGATTTGTTGACTTTTTACGTCCGTATTTCATTTTGCAAATTTGACTAAGTGTTAGAATTCACCGGATTTCTCATTCGGATTTGTTGTTCCTTGTGCGATTTAAAAATTCTTTGTTGTATGGATATCTAATCCGGATAACTTGTTTTAGTTGGAAATTCAAGTCTATCATCTTTATCCGGACTTCTAATCCGGATAAGCTTGACCAGATTTCTAATCCGGATAAGTTTGTGTGCTTATTTTTTTTTCTAAGTCTTGAATTTGTGCAAATTCTTGTTTGAGATTTTATTGAAATATTTTTTTAATCCTAATCCTTTAATACAAATTTTGAACTGCAGTTGATCCTATATCATACATAACTGATAAAATGAGTTCAAGAGAAGCAATGATTATTGGTACTGACACCAAGCCACCTATGCTATTTATAGGAGATTATAACCAATGGAGGGATAGATTCCTCAACTTCATAGAGAGAATGAAAGAAGGTGATTTGATTATGGAATCCTTGATGGAAGGTCCTGCTGTGTTCTACAGTGAGACACCTGCTGTTCCAGAAGAAGGCAGACCTGGTCAAAGAGTCATCAAGAAAAAGTTCAGATATACTGCTCAAGAAAAGGAGAGAGCCTATGCTGATGTGCTTTGCAAGACTTACATGATGCAAGCACTGACCAACGATATCTACACAAGCATTGACAATCATAAATCATTTGATCACAGCATGTGGGTTCAGATTGAAAAGATGATGATGGTTTCTAAAGTTGGAACTCAATTAAAGATTACTAATTGTATATCTGCATATGAAGAATTCAAGGCTAAAGATGGAGAGAGACTTGATGATGTCTATGATAGGCTTACCAAACTGCTAAATGAGCTGACCAAGAATGAAATCTCTAAAACTATTATAGAGAAAAATGTTAAATTCCTCAGCTATCTTCAACCAGAGTGGAAACCTTATGCTAATCATATCAGATTTAACAAATCATTATCTGATATTGACATATATGAAGTTTATGAAACTCTAAAGCAGAACGAGGAAGAACTTTTGGAGATCCGAGATTCCAAGAAGAAGAAGGAGAAGGAAGTTGCTGATCCTTTAGCTTTCGTGTCTAAGAAGAAAGGAAAGAGCAGATCTGGGAAGCAAGTGAAGGAAATAAGCCAATCAAGCGAATCAACAGATGAAGAAAGTAACAGCTCCGATTCGGACTCTGAAATGTCTTAAATAAAACATGCCATGGCGATGCTAACTAAAGCATTCCAAAAGAAGTTTCAGAAACGACCGCACTCGAACAATGAAAGATTCTTGTCCGGCTCAAAATACGAATTTAAAGATAAATTCGGCGAGAAGAAGAAATATGAAGAAAAGAGAGTCGAGAAGAAGTACGAGAAGAAGCCGGAAGAGAAGAAGAAGTTGGTTAAAGGCATAGCAGATGAGCACACAAAGTATTATAACTGTGGCAAGCTAGGCCATTTTGCTGTAAACTGTAGAAAGCCGGTAACGAGAAATACCGACTACTACAAAAACAAATTTCTTCTCTCAAAACAACGAGATGCGAGGAAAACACTCATGGCAGAAGATGATCATTGGTTAAACCTAACCGATGAAGAGGAAGAAGATGAAATTGTTGCACACATTTGCTTGATGGCTAGAACTGAAAGTTGTTCTTTAGATGAAGGAGAAGAATAGAGTGCTGAAATGGAAGAAGAGGTATTGGAGAAATCATGATTTAATCAGATCCATAAGATGATGCTTAAACTCCAATCTTTCCAGCAACAATTAAAAACAGAAAAAATGTGTTCAAATAATTTTGAAAAAGAATTAAAAACGCAAAAAGAAAAATACATCAAATTATTTGATGAAAATGCTGGAAATTTGGACTGGGCTAAATCTTTGTTATCTGAATCTAAAACATTTAATGAAACATCCAATATCTTAAAAGCCGAATTATCAGATTCCAAGGAACGATATAAATCGTTAGAATTGGTTAATGAAGAACTAGTGGTTAAAATAAGTAAGCTTGATTTACAAATAATTCAAATAAATGGAAAACTGAAGTCTAAGGAAGAAGTTTTATATAAGAGAGGGCAGACTGATCAAACAATTTTTCTGAACAAACCCTCCAAAACAAGATTTTTTAACTCTCGGGAAGGGTTGGGGTACGAAAATCCAAATTTTTTAGGAAAAGCTTTATATTATACCCCGACTCTATACAAATTTGAATATCTTGATTGCGGACCCGAGTTTTCAATAAAATTTACAAAATCTTCTGATGAGGTAGAACAACGAGAAGATTTTAATCGTCAAAGAAAAGACAAAATGCAGGTTCCGTTTGACTATACAAACTTAAATGATATCTATAAAAATCAAGACTTTGTACTTTCAACAAATTATTTTCACAGTTATTCTAAAGCAGAGCTTGAATCAGAACCTGCTTAACCAAAGTTTTATACTCCAACATTAATTTTAAAAAAATAAGTGGTGCAGCTGGAAAAGATTTTAAATGAAGAACGACTTTCATTTAATCAACAAAAACAAGAATTTTTAAATAAAATTGAAGATTTACAAAATTCTAAAGCAAAAGCGGAACATGTTGAGTCTGAGTATTTTTCGTGTAATAAATCTTTAAGTGAACCTTCTGATTCAGAAGAAGTAAATATTTTAAATGAAGAAATTAAATTTTCAGATATCTTGAATTCAGAAGTCTGTTTGGACGATGAAATTGATCAGTTTGATTTTTCTAAGAAATTACCCAGTCATGAAGATTTTTTTGTTAAAAATGATATGACTGAGGATTCTGATTTAGCTTTAGATTTAGAAAAGAATTTTAATGAAAAACCTGTTTTCGAGGATTTATATTATAAAAAGAATAAAACCAGAAAGAATTCGAGGAAACAAAAGAAGCTTACTAAGAAAATTAAACAAAATGCTCATCATTCATTTAAATCTGATGATTTTATTTTTCTTGTTTCAGATAACGCGATGAAGTTTAAGAAGGTTTGGAGAGTAAAAGAAGAAGAAAAATCTTCAACTCGACAGAAGAAGAATAATTTTACTAAGTCTATATTAAATGATTCTACATTGAATAATTCTACATTGAATAATTTTGTAAAAAGATATTCAGTTGATGAATTGTTTGATATTAGAAATGGTAAAAATAATTGTTCTCCGGGTGGATTGAACGAATTACTTAAGTCTTTTACTTGTTTTAAGCCTTATCATTTCATGTATTCTACTTTAACTAGATTATCTAAGAAATTTCATATTAAAGAACGTTGGTTCGGTACTTACAGTATGCCACCAACGAGGACTGAGCTTAAAGGACCCAAACTAAAATGGGTACCAAAACCCAATTGATTCACTTTTGCAGGTTAACCGGCATGTGTGGTTCTTAGACTCCGGATGTTCTATGCACATAACTGGTAGAAAATAATTATAATATAACTATGTTGAATCTTTTGGAGGTACGGTAAGGTTCGGAAACGATCAATACGCGCCTATCCCTGGATACGGTGACGTAATTTCTGGGAATTTAATGATACAGAAAGTGTCGTATGTCGAAGGCTAGGACATAATCTTTTTAGCATAGATCAATTTTGTGATAAGAATTTAGAAGTCTGTTTTAAAGCTAACCAGTGTAGCATTCCGAACTACTGATGGTAAGGAGCTTCTTGTTGGAATTAGAAGCTCAAATCTCTACATAATTGACCTATCCAACACACAAGTAGATACTGACGTCTGCTTGATATCCAAGGCATCCTTGAAGCAGAATCTGCTATGGCATCGGCGTCTTTCTCATTTAAACTTCAAATATCTGAACAAGTTGGTTTGTGACAACTTGGTTAAAGGCATCCCAAACCTAAAGTTTCATAAAGACCATGTATGTAATGCATGTGAAATGAGCAAAGTGAAGAAAACTTCACATTAGCTGAAGACAGAGTTCAACACCGAACGTCCTCTACACTTACTCCATATGGATCTCTGTGGTCCTATGCGATTCCAAAGCATCAATGGAAAGAAGTATGTGTTGGTCATAGTTGATGACTATTCTAGATATACTTGTGTTCATTTTCTGCGGTCAAAGGATGAAGGGCCGAGACAATAATCTCATTCTTGAAGACAGTCCAAAATAATCTGCAACTACCAGTTCAGAAAATCAGAACTGACAACAAAACTGAATTCAAGAACAATACACTCGGCTCATTCCTTGAATCCATCGGTATTACACATACGTTTTCGGCAGTCCGGACACCGCAACAGAATGGTGTCGTTGAGCGAAAGAATAGAACATTGGTGGAAGCAGCGCGAACATTACTTACCTGTTCAAAGCTTCCATTATTTCTATGGGCTGAAGCAATAGCAACTGCTTGTTTTACCCAAAACCGATCTCTCATTCACAAAAGGTTTGGTAAAACCCCGTATGAGATAATCAACAAAAGAATACCTAATATCAAATTCTTCCGAGTTTTTGGTTGCAGGTGCTTTATTTTAAATGACAAAGAGGACAGAGGGAAGTTCGCTGCTAAAGCTGATGAAGCGGTCTTTGTTGGTTATTCCAAGACATCTGCTGCATATAGGGTCTACAACAAGAGGACCAAAATCATCAATGAGAGCGTGAATGTTTACTTTGATGAAGTCATTGATGTGGCTTCTGAACAATTCAGTTCAGGACCCGGGCTGATAATTAATACTACGCGGAAAGCTGATCAACCTGAATCTTCTAATTCTGATAAAGCTGATTTAGATTCATTGTTTGAGAATTTTTATGAAGAATATTTTGAAAATAAATCTAATCAGTCTAATGATTTGTCCAGGAATATTCAGATCGAACAACAGTTATCTGGTCCATCTCCTGATGTTCCAGTAACTGAAACAGAAGAAGAAACAAAAGTTGTTGATGAAGAAATAGAGATGGAAACTCCTGACAGTCCAGTTCAGCGTGAAGAGGGTGAAAATTCTGAAGTGCAAGAGGTATCAGTCGTACAAGATGAAAATATCCTACCTCAGCCAGATATTCAATCTATACCAGTTCCAAATATTGAACCTTCACCTGAACCTGTTCCGATAAACTCCCCAAGTACTTACACTAATCAAAACTCAGATCAAAGCTCTTACATTCCCCTACCTCATAGCAAGAAGTGGACCAGAAATCACCCAAGACATCAAGTTATTGGTGATCCATCAGCACCTATTCGTACATGGTCTACGACAGCTAATGAGTGTCTATACTCCACGTTTTTGAGTAATATTGAACCCACTAAGGTATCTGAAGCCTTAGCTGATCCGGATTGGATACTCGCAATGCAAGAGGAGTTGAACCAGTTTGAAGCACTTAAAGTCTGGAGATTGGTACCTTGTCCCAACAACAAGACGATTATTGGTACAAAATGGGTATTCAAAAACAAAAAGGACGAAGATGGTGTTATGGTCAGAAATCAGGCCCGGCTTGTTGCTAAAGGATACAATCAACAAGAAGGCGTTGACTATGATGAAACTTTTGCCCCGATAGCACGGATCGAAGAAATACGGATGTTTTTGGCGTACGCGGCACACAAGAACTTCACAGTGTACCAAATGGACGTCAAGACAACATTTCTGTATGGTATTCTCAAGGAAGAAGTCTACGTTGCACAACCGGAGGGTTTTGTGGATCAGTCAAAGTCGGATCACGTTTATATCCTTGATCGAGCTCTTTATGGTTTTAAACAAGCCTCGAGAGCCTGGTATGACATATTATCAGAATTTCTGGTAAAGTCAGGCTTCTCGAAAGGTAATATTGACACCCCTTTTCATTAAAAAGAAAATATCGGATATTATATTGATACAAATTTATGTAGACAACATAATATTTGGATCTACAAACCCAATATACTGCAAAAACTTGTCTTCCTTAATGGTTTCGCGTTTTAAAATGAGCATGATAGGTGAGATGAACTTCTTTTTAGGTCTTCAAGTAAAACAATTATCTTCGGGTATCTTTATCTGTCAAACAAAATATATTTTTGATATCTTGAAGAAATTTAATTTGGAAAATTGTTCATCTATAAAAACACCTATGACTCATGGAACGAAAATACATGTTGATTCGTCAGGAAAAGCTGTAGATCAGAAAACATATCGAGGCATGATAGGTTCTTTAATGTATTTGACGTCTTGTAGACCTGATATTATGTTTTCAACATATCTTTGTGCCAGATATCAGGCTAATCCAAAGGAGTCCCATTTAAGTGCTGTTAAGGGCATTTTCCGTTATCTCAAAGGGACTGCTAATCTTGGACTCTGGTATCCCAAGGGTACTAGTTTTGAACTGACAGCTTACTTAGATGCAGACTACGTGGGCTGTATGTTGGATAGGAAAAGCACTTCGGGACATCTACAGTTTTTGGGAGACAAGTTAGTCAACTGGGCGTCAAAGAAAAAAAAAACCGTGTATCCATATTTACTGCCGAAGCAGAATATGTAGTTGCTGCGAGCTGCTAGTCTCAGGTTTTATGGATGCAGACACAGCTCAGAGACTACGGGTTTTATTTTAACAAAATTCCCATTTACTGTGATTCTAAAAGTGCAATTGCTATTTCATGTAATCCTGTTCAACACACAAAGATCAAACATATAGATATCCAGTATCATTTCATTAAAGATCATGTAGAAAAAGGAACCATTGAATTATTTTTTGTAAATACAGAATTTCAATTAGCTGACTTATTTACGAAAGCTTTAGATGAAAAACACTTTAGCTTTCTTGTATCTAATTAGGTATGCTTAATTTGAAATTTTGAATTTTTATTAAAAACAGTTCAATTTATTGAATTGTATTTAATTCAAATTCATTTGGTCAAATATCTGTATTTTTTTAAATACAAGTCAGTGTTTCAATTTTTCTATCTGATTTTAAATTTCTTGATCGTGGGAATCTATATTTGAGGGGAGTGTGGATCTTTATCTGTATTTTTATCTGATCATATTTTGAGGGGGAGTGATTTTATCTGTTTTGGACTAACAGATTAAAATTTTCTTACAGGTATTTAAACATTATCTAATTTTTGAAAGATGTAGAGTTTGAAAATATAAGTGTTTGGCCGATTTAGACTAATCCGGACAACATTTGTCTAATTTATTGCAAATCCGGACAACGTAGTGTCTGATTTAGACTAATCCGGATAAAAAACTATATGATAAACTCTTATCCGGATAAGGTTAGATATGTTTTACAAGGAGTTGAGCGGATTACTAAATCGCTGGTCACTTTGAGCGGATTGCTAAATCGCTTGTTTCATTTGTTCATTTCAAGTGTTAAAATCGCTTGTTTGTTGAGCGATTTAACTCTTTCGTTAAGCGATTTAATTTCTTCATTGAGCGATTTATTCCTAAATCGAACAACTCTTGAGCGGTTTATTCTTAAATCGGATGACTCTTGACCGGTGTTCTTCTAAATCACCTGTGCCTTGAGCGATTTATTGTCCGGATTATCACTTAGTTGTTTCACATTCTCTAAATCGGACACCTCTTGTCCGATTTATCCTAATCCGGATAAGTCTTGAGCGTTTTAGAATTTGAACAGTTTTTGACTTTGACTATATATACTCGATCGAATTTTACACTTCACTTTTTACTTTTACCTTATATCGTTTGTTCCTGTTTATCGTCGTCTCCTGTTGTTATCTCTGTTAAATTGCTCAAGATCTTCTCATCTCATTCAAATTGATTCTGTTTTCTTCATCTATTCTTAAAGGTTTACATTTGGACTATTCTTGGACTGATTATATTGGATCTTTTTCATTTTGAATCTAAAAATAAACCATGAATCTAATCTTGTTGGACTGTTAAATCGATTGAATCTTAAAAATGCACCAAATCTCATTAATTGATTCTAATAAATCTAGTTTTTTAACCGATTTAGTTTTTTTGAGTTAGGTTTTAGTCGATTTAGTGTTAGGGTTTTACTGTTTTTGTGTCTTGACCGGATTATTCATCGGAGAAGGTGATCGGAGTAAACTCCGATCAACCTTAATCCGGTTGATCATTTGTCCGGTTTAGAGTTTGTGTTAGAATTTCTTTTTCTATTTGATGACCGGATATCTAATCCGGTTGTTATTTTTTTAGTTTTAATTTTTTTTAAGTTTTTCTTTTTAGTTTTAAGTTTTTTGTTAGAATTTTTTTTAGATTTTTTTTAAGTATTTTTTTTGTTAGATATTCTTTAGTTTTAAGTTTTTTTAGTAGTAAATTTTTTTAGTGATTTGTTGGATCGATTAACTCAGTTTCTTGGTATAGATTACTTACTTGGATGATATGTTTGVCWGTGTTAATGCAGCGGAAGTAATAACAATCAAGCACAGTAGAAATCAATAAGAACACGATGAAGATGACTGAAGAACACAAGAGARAGCTTCAAAATGATTTTCAATTCAATGAAAATGTTGACAATTACAATACTGAAGCACACTGAAATACAAGGGCCTATGTTGCTATTTATATAAGCAAATAACCGTTTTCTGACATGACCTAAAGCAAATTAATCTAAGCCGTTAGATCATAAACAGGTTACAGACAAGAACACGTGATAAGCACGAGCAGCTAGTAAACCAAAGTAAACAGCTAAAGAAGATCTATACAGAAGACATGTTGCAGAACCTCTGTGAGACATGATAGAGGTTCTGTCAGATATAACTTGAAAGCACTTCAAAGCAGAGGACCAGTTTCCAGAACCTCTGTGAGACACGACAGAGGTTCTGTTACTTGAGACTTGTTCGCTTGAGCATCTTATGCAGTTGGTCCTCTGTCATCTTCTRTGATAGATTATCTTCTGTCAAAACTTGCGGTTTACTTTTTCCATACTTTTACATGAAATGAAATGAGAGCTAACATGATTTTTTTTTGGTTAAATTTTTTTAGTATTTTTTTTAAGTCTTAATTTTTTTAAAATTTTCAATTTCCTTTAAAAAAAATTTCTTTACTTTTATTTTGAGAAATTTGTTTTGGTTCATTAATTCAGGATCTAATATTTTGGGTATTTACAAGTACAAATGAACAACATCAATCTGACGAGGAATCTCATTTTTTTCATTCGGTCAAATCTGATAACATCAATAACCAAAACCAGCCCACAAACATTCCCATACCCGAAGAAATCCTACTCCCATAAAGCCAGATCCTAGAAATTAAACCAAACAACCATTCCTTCAGCTTCGATATGCCTGCTGAGTACCAAATAACTCCAGAAATACTGCGCGGACACCCTATTGTCTATTCCCTTTCTGCCCACACACTAGTTCCAATGGTGTATTTACAAAAGTTTTGGAATACCCTAACTTTGGCCAAAGACGGAGAAACATACTACTTCGAAGGAGCCGTAGATGAATATGTCAGCCAATTGACATTAAAAAGACTTAGAAGAATTCTACGTCTTCCTGGACCGGGCTCCACAGGTTTTGAGACACTTGTTACAGATAACGAATTATGTCGTGACATCAAACGGTTAGGATACTTGCAAGAGTTGACTAACCCGTCTCAATTCAAACGGCGTTTCCTACCGTCGATATGGCATCTACTCTTTTCAATCCTGAACAGATGCTTGACTTCAAAAACTGCGGGAATCGACACTTGTAGTAGTTCATTTTTAAAGTTCTTCCATGGGATAGTCTTTACATGAAAATACGATTATGCCCTCATCATATGGAATGAACTGGTGAAGCTCGTTAATGCTAAGAGATTTCCGTCGAAAGCCAAAAAGTTCGTGCCTTTTCAACGGTTTCTACAATTGTTCATAAAGCAATGATGAACTCAAATGAGACATCCCGGCTAGAGCTAACAGTGAAATGAGGCCGACGTTAGTCATGACAAGAATTCGGCAACATACCGAGGTTGAAGATCTGGATTCAATCATGGAGATTCCACCCGAGCTATTTGCCTTCGCTGATCAGAGGGCTCAATGCGTTATAGATTATAGGCGAGTGATAGATCCTATAGTTCAGCCAGAACCGGTTGAACTTACCCCAGGATCACCCCATGCCTCAGCTGAGAGGGAGGGTTTAGCTGTAGGTGAGAGCGTTCAGGAACACGGGTTACCTGAATAGAGCAGTGAGTTGAGGGAAAATGTAATTGAGAGGGGTGAACAAGAGTGGGGAGCCTCTGATAAGCACAATACTTAATCTGATAGTACTTCCTTGACTTCATCAAGTTCGGAAGATACAGTATCCGACAATCAGCCAGCTCTGGGTGATGATGATGACAATGACAATGATGCTGATGATGTTGACAACCATGCTCAACCGATTCCTTCACAAAATATTTAAATAGGAGCAGTGGTTGATAATAATGATGAGATCTTTCCCGAATTTGATGCTCCACCGACTTGTCCAAGTCTGCATTCTTTATCATTTAATGTTGATGATATTGGAGCCAGACCTGATGATTATGATCGATTGCTGGAAGACTTGTCTGATATTCCAGTAGAAGGAGGAGATGAGGGAGCTGAAGTAGAAAATGCTAAGAGGTTGAGTGAAAGGGAAGTAGAAGAATATGGTGAGTGTGTAAGTGGAGCACAAAATCAAGATCAAGATCCTATCCCAGCGGATACACATAGCCGGGCACCCACATCTCCTGTCGACATTCATTCATTGAATGTTGATATTGAAGAAGACATAGCTAGCCCAGCTATGCACTTGCACACCCAACCTGACCACTCAATTGGTTCTCAACAACCAGTTGTTTCATTTCAACACGGGGACTTAGCACATATGCTATCTACTTCTCACTTGGAGAATGTAGATATTGAAACAAGTAGGCCGGTACGCTAGCCTACGACTTCGATTATGTGCACCTCGAGTCTAGAGCTGATACACGTAGGTACACAAGAGTCTCGAGCATCTGTTGCTCCAAATGCAGTTCTTCGTGAACTAGCCGGAACGATCAGAGTGGTGTCAATTGACCTCTCACAAGGACCGGTCGGAAGTCCTACCAGTGTTATCAGTATGCCAACACTGAACGTAGGCACAACAGTTTATTTAACTGTTGTCTCAACTGGTAATCTAAGTGATCCAGGAGTCAATTTACCAGACTTTGTGTCAAGGGAATATCTGGACGGTGCTCTAAAGGCTGTTCAAGACAATATGGATGCTCAGATTGCAAGTTTGAAAAGACGGTTGAAGGGGAAGGAGCAAGTAGATGAAGACCAACCATCTGCGGCATCACCACCATCTGTACCTGAGCCTCCGACGGTACAAGAGCAGTCGGTGGACGAACTCCAATCCTTGCTGTATGCTAAGTTGATGTCATCTCAAAATCCCGATGCAGAAGATGCAGATTTGGTTGGGCTCCTGCGACAACAAATTGATGAAAACCCCCTGTTCGAGCCTCAGAGTTTTTGGCCATTCAGGATGTGGTAGCTTCACCAAAGTTAGTAAGTTAACATCAAACACCCAAGTTCTTAAAAGCTCAATTGATGCCCTTTCTTAACGGGTATCTATCCTAGAAGAGACTTGCAGAGCTCAGGCCACCACACTCAAACGAAGGCATGATGACCCGGTAGATCCAGATCATCATGAAGGGGAGAGGAAAATACAAAGAGTGGCTGAGTCGTCTGCTCAAGCTCTAAGTGTTGAAAGAGAGCCAACTACTCAAGACGGTAATGTTGAAGGTTATGTCCAGGAATCTACAAGGGATATAATCATTGAGGCGATAGTTGTGGACGATGATGATGTGTTGGAGACAAGTCCAGAGATCGAGCCAATGGTTGAAAAGCCGGCGGACTCTACAGTAGGAACAAGGTTGTTACTGGACTTGTCGGCCAATGTCGAATTTAATGATGTTTTTGCTACAGAGCTGGGTGGAGAACAGGATTTCAGAGAAGACATTGATAATATTGACGAATCATCTGGGTTATATTTTGACTTTGAAGCTGACATCAATGATGAAGACCCAATATTCCCATTTCAGGGTGATCGTCAGACTTTGCCGGAACCATCCACTGCAGTTGAAGCCGGTGCACCCGATACTCCTAGAGAGCCTTTTGATCCGACCGAGATTTTTACGAAGAACTACGTGCCATTTGCTATTCGGGTTAATGTTCCAGGATATGACAGGGCTAGAATCCAAGAGCCTTATCTAGAAGACATCTATTTTGGCATCTTCCGCCGGCATCACAAAGCTCTAAGTGCTGATAAGATTCTTGGTATCCACAAGGAAACCAAAGAATATCGTTTGGAATACAAGCACTTCCTCAAAGCCAAGCGTCTTTCTATCAGTGAAGTAAGGACCAAACATCGAGTTGTGTCAATTAAACAAATTGATGCTCAAAGACTTCTCAGATTCTGGTATCCAGTATTCACGATGACACGACAAGATGGTAAGATATGGAGATTTAGTGAAGCTGACTTCTCAAACTTGTATTTAGAAGACCGGGAATATATATATCACGAAATTCAGAACATGACAAACAGAAAAGATGGAGCTCTTGTTTCTCTTAGTGTGATTAAAAGGTCTATGCGCAGTCATGTCAAAGTTTCTATGGTTATTGATGTCCAAATGGGACTTGAAGATGATCAGAGAATAATCAATTTGAAGAGACCTGATCAAGAGCTGTAAGACATTGAAGCTTACCCACTTTATATGATTCTTGAACAACCGGAGTTTGGGGTGATATACGATGTTGTGGGTCGGATAAAGAAGTTTATGAGGTTAAGTGAGCTGAACAAATTCTCTGATGGAACTATTCGAATGGTGAGATGGGCGCTGGATACGAGGAGAGTTAATAATGATAAAGCTGCGGAGTCGGAGAGGATGAGTTCAAAAGATAAATATTTGTTGATCAATGCCTTGAATCTACTTGAGGAGAAAATACAATATCGGATTCATTAAGGAGGCTGGAGAAACTTCTCGGACTCAAAAAGACAAGATTTAAGAGAGTTCGAACTTGAATCCAAAGGGGGAGAATGTTGGGTTCAAGTATGTGCGTGATTGTATTCAAGTTCTTCATTTTATTAAGCTTTGTAAAAGTTAGGTTTAATGCTTTCATTAGTATAAATAGTCATTAGTCTTGTAATTATCATTAACTTTCTGTAATCAATCTTGTTAGTGCTGTAATTTTCTCTCTCAAAAAATACAAAGATTGTTGATGAAAATTCTCTCTACTCATCTTCTTAATCTTCATCTTGAAGATTATTCTGATTTTGTATGATTTTGGGCTTCTCAGTCTCATTGACCCTATTTGGCATCATGGGCCCATTTTTTCTTGAGGAGCCTACTGAAAGGGGAAGAGTTTCCCCAGGCAATTTTATAAAGACAGTAAAAAGAAAAAGAAAACGTCACCACACAAAGTAATCAGCAAGAGAAACTACGGCAACTTTGACTCACAAACCAAGTCATAAGAAGCCAGAAAAGACAAAGGGAAATACAGCAAAACAAAACAACACCACCCGCCCAAAAACAAAAGGCAAGAAAGACCCAAAAGACCCAAAACTCAGAAGGAGCGCCACCCACAGAGTCACATATCATTGGACTTCAAAAACTTCTTTCTAGTCTTCCAAGCCATTCGATSAAGAATCTGCATCTTGATCACCGCAATAACTTTATCCTCCGAATGATTGAAATTGTCAAAGAACTTCCTGTTTCGTTCCCTCCAGATATTATAAATCGTAGCCGATAAACCAATTTTCTGAACTGTAGACCAAGATTTCCAAGTTTGAGCGGATCCTCTGTGAAGAATATCRWCCCAAATGTTCKSAAYAGACGTTAATCCCACCTCCATTTTTATGCCTTCCCAAATACTGTTAGAGTAAGAGCATTCAAAAAATAAGTGATTGTGCGTTTCAATCACTGATTTACAGAACACACACTTTAAATCCGGAGGTTCATGCTTCCACTGACTGATACGATCTTGGGTTGGCAATTTCTTCTGGCAAGCCATCCACATACAGAGAGCATGTTTAGGAATAAAAGCTTTGTTCCAAACTAGTTTCGATCAATGCACAACCGGATTCACCTCTCTTCTTGAGGAGCCTAATTGGGTCAAAATGATACTAAATGAGTCGCAGTTAGTATACTGAAAGGGGAAAATCCCCAGGAAATTTTATAAAGACAATAAAGGCAGGACCGATACAAGCAAATCAGCAAGAAAAACTACGGCAACTTTGACTTACAAACCAAGCCATAAGAAGCCAAAAATGACAATAAAAGTCGCAGTTAGTATAACTAGACGCTAATGTGACTAATTGAGGTAGAATGGTCTTTACGGGTCCATAATGGGTCCATTTGGTCCTAGTAGGTAGAATGTGCGGATTTCCTTTAATCGAGTCATTTTGTGTCAAAATGACATTAAATGGATCATAATTAATCTCATCACACCCTAATTGGGTTAATAGACCCATTTCCTTATAAGTAGTCTAATTGGTTTAAAATGATACTAAATGGTTCCTAAGGGGTGCATTAGGTGTTAGTGGGTTATATAATCCGACAATTAATATTGGTTTAATAGGCATATTTCTCCAGAAGGAGTTCATTTGGGTCAAAATGAGACTACTGAAAGGGGAAGTTTCCCCAGACAATTTTATAAAGACAATAAAAAGCGTCACCAATACAAAAGCAATCAGCAAGAAAAACTACGGCAACTTTGACGCACAAACCAAGTCATAAGGAGCCAAAAATGACAGAGGGAAATACACCAAAACAAAACAACACCATACGCCAAAGAGCAAAAGGCAAGAAAAACCCATAAGATCCAAAACCGAGAAGGTACACCACCCACGTAGTCACATACCATTGGAATTCATAAGCTTCTTCCTTGTCTTCCAAGCCATCCGATGAAGAATCTGCATCTTCTCCGCAATAATTTTATCCTCCGAATAATTGAAATTGTCAAAGAACTTCCTGTTTCGTTCCCTCCAGATATTATAAACCGTTGCCGATAAACCAAGTTTTTGAACCRTAGACCAAGATTTCCAAGTTTGAGTGGACCCTCTGTGAAGGATATCCTCCCAATTGTTTGGATAGTTCGTTAATCCCACCTCCATTTTAATACCTTCCCAAATACTACTAGAGTAAGTGCATTCAAAATGAGACTAAATGGCTCATATTCAGTCTGATCAGACATTAAAGGGTAAAATGGGCTTATTTCTCCATTTTGAGTCTAATAGAGTTATAATGGTGCCAATTGGGTCATAATTAGTCTAATTAGAAGTTAATGAGGGAGCAATTGAGGTAAAATGGGTCTTAATGGTCCCTTATTGGGTCCATTTCATGTTAGTGGATATAATGCGCTATTTATCCTTAAGGAGTCCAATTGGATCAAAATGACACAAACTAGGTCATAATTAGTCTCATTAGACACTAATGGGTATAAGTGCCCCAACTCTCCTTGAGGAGTCTAGCTAGCTCAAAATGATTCTAAATGAGTCATAATTAGTGTAACTAGACGTTTATGCGACTAATTGAGGCATAATGGTTCTTAAGGGTCCTAATTGGTCCATTTGATCACAGTAGGTAGAATGTGCCTACTTCTTTTAATCGAGTCATTCGTGTCAAAATGAGACTAAATGAATTATAATTAATCCAATTGGACCCAAATTGGTTTAATAGGCCCATTTCTTTATAAGAGGTCTAATTGTGTCAAAATGGCACTAATTGGGTCATATTTAGTTTGATCAGACCTTAATGGGTATACTGAAAGGGGAAGAGTTTCCCCAGGCAATTTTATAAAGATAGTAAAAACGTCACCAATACAAAAACAGTCAGCAAGAAAAACTACGGCAACCTTGACTCACAAACCAAGTCATAAGGAGCCAAAAAAGACAAAGGGAAATACACCAAAACATAACAGCACCATAAGCCGAAAAAGCAAAAGGCAGAAAAAACCCAAATGATCCAAAACCGAAAGAGCACACCAACCATGAAATCACATGCCATTAGGATTCATAATCTTCTTCCTTGTCTTCCAAGCCATTCGATGAAGAATCAGCATCTTGATCTCCGTAATAACTTTATCCTCCGAATGATTGAAATTGGTAAAGAACTTCCTGTTTCGTTCCCTCAAGATAATATAAACCGTTGCTGAAAGACCAAGTTTTTGTACCGTAGACCAAGATTTCCAATTTTGAGTGGACCCTCTGTGAAGGATATCCTCCCAATTGTTCGGAAAGTTCATTAGTCCCACCTCCATTTTAATAGCTTCCCAAATACTGCTGGAGTACTTGCATTCAAAAAATA
>NC_037537.1:10453255-10478355 GCF_001531365.2 Cynara cardunculus var. scolymus | reverse complement strand
AGCCGGAATCTGAACACTTTGCAGCTGAGGATATTGTTGAAGCCAATCCACCGGCCAACTAGTACCAAAACGATGCATTACATCAGATACCTTGGAGTTATTGTGAAATCCCTGGCCATTTATGAATCTATAAGTCAGGGATTGAATGAGAGGACCCGACTCGCTCCATGTATCTTCCCAAGCATGTGTAGATAGACCATTTCCCACAGTATAAATAAAGAATCTCCGGCAATGAGATCTTAAGTCTAAAAGGCTTCGAAGAATCCACGACCACTCATTCCTCTTCTTGATAACCCAGAAATTACGGCCCCGGACGCAATGAGACTGAATCCAAGAGACCCACATAGTGTTTCTGCCCTTTAGAATATCCCAAATATGTTTAAAAAGAAGACACCGATTCCAAGTCGCAAGTTTTTTCATACCAAGACCCCCACTTTGAATTGGCAAGCAAACAGTATCCCAAGCAACTCGACATTTACCCATCTGACCCTCAGCTTTATTCCATAAGAAATTACGAAATAGCTGCTCAATTTCATGGATTGTGGTCGCCGGTACGAAAAATACCGACATCCAATAAGTTTGCATTGAGTGGAGCACAGAGATAATTAGTTGTCGACGCCCTCCATAGGAAAGGAACTTATTCTTCCAGTTTAAAAGTCGAGATTTAAGCTTTAACACAAGGGGATTAAAATCACGTACCTTCAGACGAACCGGAGAGAGAGGAACTCCCAAGTAACGAATAGGGAAGACCACAGGCCGAAAAGAAAAGGTATTACGAATAAGAGTTTGGACCTCCATTGCTACATTTCCAAAAAACACCTCACTCTTCTCCAAACTTGGCGACAAACCCGATCGTTCTTCAAACAGGAGAAGGCCACGTTTTATGACTTCCACTGAAATAATGTCCCCCTTTGAGAAGATAAACAAATCGTCAGCAAAGCATAGATGAGTCAGCTTTATATCTGCACAACCTTGATGATAAGAAAAATTAGCCTCCTCCTCAATACACTTCGAAAGAAGCATTGATAGACCCTCCATAACAACAGTAAATAGATAAGGGGAAAGAGGGTCTCCTTGACGAAGTCCCCGTTTACCATGAAAAAAACCCTCTGGCTGTCCATTAACACAAACAGAATACGTGGGAGTAGATATCAGAGTCTTTATCCAGTTAATCATGACTGGATGAAAGCCCATGCCCTTCAGCATCTCCAAAAGAAACTGCCAATCAACAGTGTCATAGGCCTTTCGAATATCAATCTTAAAAGCACATTTTGGTTCCCCTTCAAAACGCTGATAACCAGCAACCAGTTCATGCGCCATTAAGATATTATCAGTTATTTGGCGCCCAGGTATGAAGGCAGATTGAGCCTTGCTAACAAGAACATCTAGCGATCCTTTCATCCGATCAGCAATAACCTTACTAATACACTTCAACAATACATTACAACATGCAATTGGCCGAAAATCAGTAACACAAGAAGCATTAGTTACTTTTGGAACAAGACAAAGAAGAGTATGGTTCAGCTGATACTCCAAAGTTCCTGAATAGAAGAAATTGTGTACCCCAGTGAGAACATCCCAACCAACCACATTCCAAGCTGCTTTAAAGAATTTAGAAGAATACCCGTCAGGTCCTGGAGCCTTATCATTCCCAATGGCAAACAAAGCATCCTTTATCTCCATATCCGAGATAGGACGGATTAAGTGTAGAGAATCCGATAACGATAAATAATGATCAAACACACAATCCCCCATAGTTGGAGGAACCAAGACAATAGAGGTACCAAGAATACCTTGAAAATGGGAAAGGAATGCAGTGGACACCTCCTGATGATCATAAACTGTGCCAGAAGAATCCCTGATAGAAGCAATATGGCTCCGATTGCGCTTTTCTTTCATAGCATGAAAARAGAATTTAGAATTTCCATCCCCTTCATTTAGCCAAGAGATYTTCGCTTTTTGACGAGCCATTTCCACTTGATCACTTCTAGCTTTCTGATATGCTAACAAGAGGTGAGCAATGTCCTCTTTTAGCATATCATTAAAAGGGTCTAGATCACAAGCTAATTGGGCGACATCAAGCTCCATCTTTAACTGAACTACCCGCTTATCCAAACAACCATACGAATTCCRGAGACGCCGACAAACCACCTTCAGAGCTTGCAATTTCCGAAGAACTCTCTTCATATAAGATCCTCTCTGCGGTTTCTTCCAAACCTCCTCCACAGAAGCAAGGAAATCATTATGAGATGTCACAAAATTATCAAACTTAAAACCCCGCTGGCGAAGACGTCTACCGACTTTAAAAGAAAGAATACCCGGAGAGTGATCAGAAATTCCCCTCGGATCAAAATAGACTAAAGCATCCCCAAATCTAGTGATAAAAGCAGAGTTTCCCAAGATTCGATCCAGTTTGCGCATAACACCATCACCCCCCGAAGGTTTCTGTATCCAAGTAAAYTGGCATCCTTGATACGAAATGTCAAACAATTCCGCYTCTTCCAGACAGAGATGAAAYTCYTCCATGTCAGAATTTCTCCTAGAGGAGCCCCCTAAACCATCATGGGGAAAAAGCATGGAGTTAAAATCACCCATCGCGACCCAAGCTTTCCTTTGAGTAAACACATGGAATTCACCAAACGCCCGCCAAAGCTCAYGCCTATCCRCACCCGTATTACACCCATAAACAAAGGTAATAAAAATAGGATCAAGTTGCCCAAAAATCCTAATCTCACAGTGGACATATTGTTGGTGCTGCTCAATCATAAGAACGGACAACACTGTCGGGTCCCAAGCAATAATAATACGAGTTCCTTGATCACACAAACTCCCATTCGATATCCAATTCCAATTTCCAAACACTTTACTACAAACATCCCCCATATGACTATGTATAACTTTGGACTCAATGATATAACATAAAGACAGACGCTTTAAGAAAATAAGATCACGTACCTCCTTTTGCTTTATTAGGGAATTAAGACCCCTAATATTCCACGCAGCAATCTTTATCATTGAGAAGTTGAAGTGGTTTTTGCCCCTTTACTATAATCCAAAGAGTGCCCCTCAGTGTCTATTATTTCCATATCATCATCATCACTGGAGTCTTCAGAAGGAAGAGGGGAGAATCTATTACTAGTAGACGTAATAGAAACTGCACCACGTCTTGGTTTCATTGCTTGAAGCACTCCTTTAACAAGTTCTGGACCCCGCTTTGATCGAAATGTCACATTCGCATCCTCATCTTTTCCTCTTGGCGTTCTCCCCGCATCCACCGTACAATATTGACTTTCATCATGATCCCTACGGTCCCCAATTGATAGGTCAGAATCAACCACCTGAACTGCTTCCTTATCCTTTTGAATTACGCCCGATGTAGACGGTTTATCAGAAGTCGGCTTCATAGTACCAACTCCCACCATAGCTTCATGAAGATTTGAAGGATCTCCTGACGAAGTGGCCTGGGCACCATTACTAGCACCATTACTAGGACCTGAACTTGGTTTTGGCTTCCATTGTTTACGTTTTTTCTCTATAAACCCATCATTATGCAGCGGCTTGACAATCTCCTTTTGTTTTAGAGTACCCCCTTTCTGACAGGAATTCGTAGTATGGCCAAAAACTTTACATTTCGAACATTGAGAYGGCACCCAGTCATATTCCAATACCACCTTTATAACATCTTCACCATCGCCCGAYAGCCTAGGAAGTACTACTTCAATTTGCTTCTGAATTGTACCTACAGCCCATACATCCACCAAAACTTTAGCAAAGTTAGTACGGCCCCATGCTTTATCACAAGTACTAGYAGTACAGGCATCCAACCGCAAAGGGACTCCAACGGCACTAGCAATCCGGCTAATGCCCTCTCTATTAAACGCAACCAGAGGAATATTATAGAATTTAATCCATAACGGACAGGAGGTATGTTCAGGCTTTTTAAGTCCCTTTGAAGGGTCCCATCGGCCTCTTTCTCCAATTTGAGTCTAATTGAGTGATATTGGTACTAAACCGGTCACAATTAGTCTAATGAGAAGTTAATGAGAGTAAGTGAGATAGAATGGGTTTCTTTGGTCCTTACTGGGTCCATTCGTGTTAGAGGATATAATAGACTATTTCTCCTCAAGAAGTCCAATTGGGTCAAAATGACATTAACTAGGTCATAATTACTCTCAATAGACCCTAATTGGCATCATGGGTCCATTTCTCCTTGAGGAGCCTAATTGGGTCAAAATGATACTAAATGAGTCGTAGTTAGTATACTGAAAGGGGAAAGATCCCCAGGAAATTTTATAAAAGCAATAAAAGCGGAACCGTTACAAAGCTAATCAGCAAGAAAAACTATGGCAACTTTGACTCACAAACCAACCATAAGGAGCCAAAAATGACAAATAGAAGTACACCATAACATAAAAATAAAGCAAGCCGAAGAGTAAAAGGCGAAAAAAACCCACAAATTCCCAAACCGAGAAGGCACTCCACCCACGAAATCACAAATTGTTAGCGTCAACTTCTTGCTTGTCTTCCAAGCCATACGTTGAAGAATCTGCATCTTGATCTCTGCTACAACTTTGTCCCCAGTATGATTAAAGTCGTAGTTTGTATAACTAGACGTTAATGTGACTAATTAAGGTAGAATGGTCCTTACGGGTCCATAATGGGTCCATTTGGTCGTAGTAGGTAGAATGTACGGATTTCCTTTAATCGAGTCATTTTGGGTCAAAATGACATTAAATGGATCATAATTAATCTCATCAGACCCTAATTGGCTTAATAGGCCCATTTCCTTATAAGTAGTCTAATTGGTTCAAAATGATACTAGATGGTTCCTAAGGGGTGCATTTCGAGTTAGTGGGTTATATAATGGGAGAATTAATATTGATCGAGTCATTTGGGTCAAAATGAGAATACGTGGATTGTAATTAATCTCGTTAGACCTTTAATAGGCATATTTCTCCAAAAGGAGTTCATTTGGGTCAAAATGAGACTAAATGGCTCATATTCAGTCTGATCAGACATTAAAGGGTAAAATGGGCTTATTTCTCCATTTTGAGTCTAATAGAGTTATAATGGTGCTAATTGGGTCATAATTAGTCTAATCATAAGTTAATGAGGGAGCAATTTAGGTAGAATGGGTCTTAATGGTCCCTTATTGGTCCATTTCGTGTTAGTGGATATAATGCGCTATTTATCCTTAAGGAGTCCAAATGGGTCAAAATGACACAAACTAGGTCATAATTAGTCTCATTAGGCCCTAATGGGTATAAGTGCCCCAGCTCTTCTTGAGGAGTCTATGTAATATTCAGGTTACGAGTTTTGATTTAAGATTTTTGAATATATATGTATGGAGATGGGATGTGTGTGATGGATTTATTAAAAGTTTTGTTTTGAGGGAAAGGAAAGTCGGCTGATGAAGCACCACCATCATCACTCTTTCCATTGGCTATATATAGAAAATGGAGTTAGATGAAAAAGTTTTACACACTTGCTATAACTGGAAAGGTTCCTTTGTGAATCTTACGGATTGGCAGAAAAGAGAAGAGAATTCAGAGCTAGGATATTTAGATTCTAAGGTGAGTGTATTACACTTTGAGTATTATTTGTTTGTATACAATTCAGTAGTTATTGGAACTGGTTTACTATGATTTATATATATTTCATATTGTGCTGATTCTACTTAAACCGGAGATGTGATGTCTGGATTCTATCTAAATTGGCCGAGGTATGTCCGATATAACCAAAATCGCTCAAGTGGTAATCGGGTTAAAGGCTAAACCGCTCAAGTATTAACCGGAGAAAACCCTAAACCGCTCATGTGTCATTTGGGGAATGCCCTAAACTGGCCAAGTGTTAATCGGTTTAGAGCTAAATCATTCAAGCTATGTTCGGACTTCCTTCTTTTAAAATTCTAAGGGATTGTCCGGATTGCATATCCGGACAAAGTTGACAGGACTTCAAATCCGGCTAATATGTTGAGTTTTTTTTATATGAAATCACTCTTGTTATGTATTGGCGGTGTAACCGCGAAAGAGAGATGTAATGGAGGTGTAACCGCGAGAGAGATGTAGTGGCGGTGTAACCGCGAGAGAGATGTAATGGCGGTGTAACCGCGAGAGGAAAAAAATCTATTTAAATATAGATAAAACGTTTATGTCTGTACAGGTTGATTCTAAACTGTTTGTTTAGAAAGTATGTTATTGTATAAGATTTGTACACTCACTAGACCATTTGGGTCTAATGCTCAGTTGTTGGACTAACCTGTTTTATAAAACATCATACCTCGCAGGAGAAGGGCAAGGAGAAAGTTTAGAAATCTTGAAATTTAGTTACGCATAAATGTATTGAGAAAAGTTTTTGTTAGTCCGTATTTTGTAAACAATATTACATTATGTGTTTTGAGTAATATGATTTGGATTGTCTGTATTCGAAAATTGTGGGTTGTTACATAGAGGTTCTTATATGAAGCGTGTGCTTCGGAAAATGCAAGAGATGAAAGGGGTTTGTCGCCGGCTACGAAATTCTTATGGGTGTTTGGATAAAAAGGTGGCTCTATTAAAGACGGAACTTGATGTTGCTCAATTGGCTTGTGATCTAGACCCTTTTAATGATTTGCTAAAAGTGGACATTGCTCACCTCTTGTTAGCATATCAAAAAGCTAGAAATGATCAAATGGACATGGTTCGACAAAAACCGAAGATTTCTTGGCTTAATGAAGGGGATGGAAACTCAAAGTTTTTCTTTCATGCTATGAGAGAGAAGCGTAATAGGAGCCATATCGCTACTGTTATGGATTCTTCAGGTACTGTTTTTGAACATCATGATGTTCCAAAGGTTTTTGTTCATCATTTTGAAGGTATTCTGGGTACTTCTAATCTGTTAGTTCGACCTTCTATGGTGGATTTCTCTTTTGTTCACTCTTTATCGTTATCAGAATCTCTTCATTTAATCAGACCGATTAAGGATATGGATATTCAGACTGCTCTGTTTGATATTGGGAATGACAAAGCTCCTGGTCCTGATGGGTTCTCATCAAAGTTCTTTAAAGCGGCTTGGAATGTGGTAGGCAGGGATGTCCTTATTGCGGTACATAACTTCTTCTACTCTGGAAAGTTAGAGTACCAGTTGAATCATACGCTACTCTGCCTAGTACCAAAGGTTACGAATGCTTCTTGTGTTACTGATTATCGTCCCATTGCCTGTTGTACCGTTTTGCTGAAATGTATCAGTAAAATTATTGCTGATCGAATGAAAGGCTCTTTGGATGTTCTTATTAGCAAGGCCCAATCTGCATTCATCCATGGACGACAGATAACTGATAATATTTTAATGGCGCATGAACTGGTTGCTGGTTATCAAAAACCTCTGGGGGAGCCAAAGTGTGCGTTTAAGATTGATATTCGGAAAGCTTATGATACATTTGATTGGCAGTTTCTTCTAGAGATGCTAAAGGGGATGGGATTTCATCCAGTTTATGCTTAACTGGATAAAGTCTCTATTCACTTCGCCTACCTACTCTATTTGTGTTAATGGACAGCCGGAGGGTT
This sequence comes from Cynara cardunculus var. scolymus, assembly GCF_001531365.2. Classification (NCBI taxonomy): domain Eukaryota; kingdom Viridiplantae; phylum Streptophyta; class Magnoliopsida; order Asterales; family Asteraceae; genus Cynara; species Cynara cardunculus. The sequence continues at coordinate 10,470,811 of NC_037537.1, read as the reverse complement.
TTTTTCATGGTAAGTGGGGTCTTAGACAAGGGGATTCATTATCTCCTTACTTGTTCACGGTGGTAATGGAAGGTTTATCGATGCTTCTAACAAAATGCATTGACGAGGAGGTGAATTTTGCATACCATCAAGGATGTGCTGAGATAAAGCTGACCCACTTATGTTTTGCGGATGATTTATTTATCTTTTCTCGGGGGGATGCTACCTCAGTTGAAGTGATCAAACATGCTCTACATTTGTTTGAGGACCGTTCGGGTTTGTCACCGAGTCTTGAAAAAAGTGAAGTGTTCTTTGGTAATGTGGGGTTGGATGTTCAAAACCTTATTCGCAACAACTTACCTTTTCGTCCGGGGGTGTTTCCTATTCACTATCTTGGAGTTCCTCTCTCTCCTGTTCGGTTGAAGGTACGTGATTTCAACCCTCTTGTACTTAAAATAAAATCTCGATTATTGAACTGGAAAAACAAATTTCTTTCTTATGGGGGAAGGCGACAACTCATCATCTCTGTTCTTCACTCTATGCAAACCTACTGGATGTCGGTTTTTCTAGTACCGGCAGCCACTATCCATGAAATTGAACAGCTGTTCCGTAATTTTTTATGGAATAAAGCGGAGGGTGAAATAGGCAAATGTCGTGTTTCTTGGGATAGGGTTTGTCTACCTATACAAAATGGTGGTCTTGGCACGAAAAGACTAGCGACTTGGAATCGGTGTTTACTTTTTAAACATATTTGGGACATTCTTACTCGAAGAAATACCATGTGGGTCTCTTGGATTCAGTCTCATTATATTCGGGGAAGGAATTTTTGGATTATCAAGAAGAGGAATGAATGGTCGTGGTTTCTCCGGAACCTTTTAGAGTTAAGACCTCATTGCAGACGGTTTTTTATCTACAATGTGGGAAATGGTTTATCTACGCATGCTTGGGAAGACACATGGAGTGAAGTTGGTCCCCTTATTTAACTGATGTCTTACAGATTCATAAATGGTCAGGGCTTTCATAATATAACTCTACGGTTTATGATCTAATGCAACGGTTTGGCACTAACTGGCCTGTGGAATGGATACAACATTATCCTCAGCTGCAAAGTATTACGATACCACATCCCAGTCCAATTGAGGATACTGTCAGATGGCTTGATGGTAATCATTCTAGGGAAAATTTTGAGGTTAAAGTGGCATGGCAAACATTACAAGAAGTGGGGCCGATTGTGCAGTAGTACAAGGTGGTATGGAATAAAGCATACATACCTAAACATGCTCTATGCATGTGGATGGCTTGTCAAAAGAAATTACCAACCCAGGATCGCATCAGTCAGTGGAAACATGAACCTCCGGATTTGAAATGTGTGTTCTGTAAATTAGTGATTGAAACGCACAATCACTTATTTTTTGAATGCAACTACTCGAGTAGTATTTGGGAGGTTATTAAGAAGGAAGTTGGATTAAAGAATTGTCTGAAYAAMTGGGAGGATATTCTTMACAGGGGTTTATCACAAAGGTGGAAATCATGGTCTACGGTTCAAAAACTTGGTATATCGGCTACGGTATACCATATATGGAGGGAAAGGAACAGAAAGTTTTTTGATAATTACAACCATGCTGGTGACAAAGTTGTGGAGGAGATCAAGATGCAGATTCTTCAAAGAATGGCGTGGAAGACAAGGAAGAAACTCACGAGAACCAATGACATGTGCTGATGTGGTTGATAAAGGTTTTCGGAGCTGGAAGTTGATGGTGTTTTGCGCCTTTTATTTTTTGGCTTGTTCTAATTTTATGTTTTGGTGTATTTCTCTTTGTCATTATTGGCTTCTTTTGGCTTGGTTTGTGAGTCAAAGTTGCCGTAGCGTTTCTTGCTGATTAGCTCTTTGACGGTTCTGCTTTTTCTTGTCTTTATAAAATTGCCTGGGGAATTCCCCTTTCAGTACAGTCTAGTTGGGTCAAAATGATTGTAAATGAGTCATAATTAGTATAACTACACGTTAATGCGACTAATTGAGGCATAACGGTTCTTAAGGGTCCTAATTGGTCCATTTGGTCCCAGTAGGTAGAATGTGCCTACTTCTTTTAATCGAGTCATTCGTGTCAAAATGACATTAAATGGATCATAATTAATCCAATTGGACCCAAATTGGTTTAATAGGCCCATTTCTTTATAAGGAGTCAAATTGTGTTAAAATGACACTATTTAGATAATATTTAGTTTGATCAGACCTTTTTTTTTTTTTTGAGGAAACCAGACAAATTTATAAACCATAAAGGAAGTACAGCAGAAAACCAAGAGTTAGACCACTACCAAAAAAGAAAAAAACCCAAAGACTTGGCCAACACCATATACCAAGCTACAACAAGCCAAAAAAAAACAAAGCCCAACAGACTTAAACAAACAACAGAAAATGAAAAAGAGGAGCGTAAACCAAGCTCCCCAAACCGCATGAAAAAGAGGAGCATCAACCAACACTTCTCACAGGCCTCCGCGACAACCAATCCCCACGAATTGAAAACGAATCATGAATGACTTTGATAAGTTGCAAAGATGTGCGGTGATCACCAGTAAAGAGTCGTCTATTTCGTTCCTACCAAATATAATAAACAAATGCTGCCACCGCAAGCTTCTGCATTAACCGCTTCGGACGACGACGAGAATCTGAAAGTGCTTCCAAAATAAGATCCCACGTAAGAGGGATATCCGTCAGATCTGTAATATGCGAGATACTATCCCAAACTTCACGAGCATAAGGACACTGAAAAAATAAGTGGGAATGGCTATCCATACACTGATTACAAAGAGAGCATTTTAGATCCGGTGGCTCATCCTTCCAAATCATACGATCTTGAGTAGGAAGACGCTTTTGACATGCGAGCCATAAACAGAATGAATGCTTAGGGATATGTCCAGAAAACCAAACCGCTTTGTGCCAAGGAACAACTGGGTGAGATCCCTCTAACAAAGCCCAAGCATTACTCACCGAGAAATCCGAAGCAGAAGTACGATCTTCACCCCAAAGAACTCTATCACGAACTGAATCAATCAATAAAGGTAACGGAGAGGAATGCAGCTCAGCAAACCGGCTATTCCACTCATCCGGCCAAACGCCATTCCAATTCATCAGAAGATCATGAACCGTCGTAAAAGTTGAGAAACCACAAGCATGGATAAACCGATAAGAGATAAACGCCGAAAGAGGACCACAAGAAAGCCAACTATCCTCCCAAGCATTTGTATCCCGGCCATCACCAACCTGGGTAAATAAAAATCTTCGCAATTGACTACGTAAATTTAACAGTTTACGAAATACCCACGACCAATTAGAGCTTTTCCGAACCATCTAGAAGTGCAAGGAACGAAGATTAGGACTGTACACCCAACAAACCCACAGAGAATCCCGATGCCTCACAATATCCCAAACATGTTTAGCAAGTAAAGCTCTGTTTCAAGTGGACAATCGCTTAATCCCTAGGCCGCCAGAAGCAAAAGGCCGACAAACCACATCCCAAGATAATCTACATCTACCTCGAGGATCATCCCTTGGAGCCCAAAGAAATTTCCTAAACATAGATTCAAGATCATGGATTATCCCATACGGCAATAAGAACACTGACATCCAATGAAGTTGAAGGGATTGAAGGACCGATATAATAAGTTGACGACGCCCTCCAAATGACAGGAACTTGGACTTCCAATTAAGAATTCGACCCTTCACCTTAGCAATTAACGGAGCAAAATCACATAGCTTCAGCCTAGACTGAGATAAAGGGATCCCCAGGTATCGGACTGGAAAAGAACCAAGCTTAAAAGGAAGACACTCTAGAATAGCCTCCTTTATGTTCGGAGGCACATTACCAAAGTAAATTTCACTCTTTCCAAGGCTTGGGGCTAATCCCGAACGATTCTGGAAAAGAAATAGTGCCTTTTTTAGCACTTCCACCGATAAGACATCCCCTTTAGTAAACACAAATAAATCATCAGCGAAACAAAGATGAATCAAATCTAACTCCTCACAACCCCGATGGTACCCAAAATCAGCTGCTTCGATAATACATTGCTTAAGAAGCATAGAAAACCCCTCCATCACTATCGTGAAAAGATAAGGGGATAAAGGATCCCCTTGTCTAAGACCCCTCCCTCCATGAAAAAACCCATAGGAATTACCATTGATCACAAGTGAATAATAGGTGGTAGACACCATTTCCCTTATCCATTTGATCAGAACCGGATGGAAACCTAAACCTTGAAGCATAACACAAAGGAAACGCCAGTCCACAGTATCATAAGCCTTTTTGATATCAATTTTGAACGCACATCTAGGTGGCCCCGAAGAAGTCTTGTACCCAGAAACGAGCTCATGAGCCATAAGAATATTATCCGTAATCCGCCTACCGGGAATAAAAGCCGATTGGGCTCTATCTATTAAGGAATCTAAAGATCCCTTCATTCTGTTAACAATAACTTTACTAATACATTTGTAAAGCACTGTACAGCAAGCAATAGGCCGGTAATCCGTAACCCTAGATGCATTAATAGATTTAGGGAGGAGGCATATAAGAGTATGATTCAAATTCTTCGGGAGATTACCTCGATAAAAGAAATTGTGGATAGCAGTCTGCACATCACGACCAACAATATCCCACGCAGCCTTGAAAAACTTGGAAGAAAAACCATCAGATCCTAGAGCTTTATAATTACCATTGCTAAACATAGCATCTTTAATTTCATCATCTTGAATCGGCCGGATCATGTAATTAGCTTCCGATAAAGAAAGCTTCCTCATGAAGAGATTTTCAGGCATGGATGGATCGGGGGAAACATACGTCATACCTAAGAAATCTTGAAAATGATCAACAAACACTTTCGGGACATCTTCTCCATAGAGGTAATCACCACCACTAGTACAAACCGAGTGAATGGAATTGGAGTAATTCCGCTCTTTGAGCACCTTATGGAAGAATTTTGTATTCATATCACCTTCATTCAACTAATTAATTTTGGCCCGTTGTTTAGCAGCACATTCCTCATCCCAACAAGCATTCTGATACGCTAAACGAATATGACCAAGCTCAAGACCCAGCTCAATATTAGAAGGGTCTTTATCTACATCCATTTGAATGCGATCTAATTCAGTCTTCAACAATACGACACGTTGACCAAGGTTGCCATAAGAATTCCGAAGCTTACGAAGCGGAGTCTTGAGCGCCTTCAAGTGGGTAGTTACACGAAACATAAAAGTGCCCTCAATATGTTTAACCCATTCGTCTTTAACGACTTGTAAGAAAGCTGGGTGGTCTGTTAAGAAATTGTCGAATTTAAACCCGTACCTCTTTTTCCGAGCTCCACCTTTGAAAGATAAGACCACTGGCGAATGGTCCGAAAGGCCCGAAGGATGAACCCGAACACTGGCATCATGGAATTTAGACGTAAACTCCGAATTAGCCATAACCCTATCAAGTTTTCGCATGATACCCCCTTCTGAGTTTGGTTTTTGGTTCCAGGTAAAATGAACACCAGTGTAATGTAGATCAAAAATTTCAACATCCTCAACGCACATAAAAAAAATCAAAGTTCGCATTACGGCGAGAAGACCCACCAAACCCATCATGTGGAAATAACATAGTATTGAAGTCCCCCATTACAACCCACGGGTTAGAACCAATCAAAACTTTAAATTTCCGTAATCCCGACCATAACTCTCTTCTGGTATTACAAACATTAGCCCCATAAACCAGAGAGAGATAGATATAATCTTGAGCACCCCGATAAAAGACCTTACAATTAAGGAATTGACTATGGGCCTCCAAGACCATAATGTCTAACACACTAGAATCCCAAGCTAAGATAATGCGAGTTCCAACCTCACACATAGCTTGATTAGTCATCCAATACCAACGACCAAAAGAACTAGCGCAAACACTTTCTAAGGAATCTTTAGCCACATGCGTTTCTACAATGGCACATAAACTTAAATTGTTACAATGAATAAAATTCCTCACCTCTTTTTGTTTGACCGGAGAGTTGAGCCCCCGGTTATTCCACGAAGCAAAATTCATCATGATGATGAGGTTTGAACATCCCCTTGATCTCGATTATCCTCATCCACATTTTGCACAACAAGAATTTTTCCATCACCATCATGAGAGTCCAATTGAGACTCCTCTCCCCCTAACGTATCAAGAACTCCAAATCTGTTAGAAGCTTCCATAGGGTCTTTCATAACCCCCCTTCGTGGCAACCGGAAGTTCTTTATTACAGAAGAAATAAGAGGAGTAGAAGTGGTCATAGTATGAGTAGATTGGGAAGACTGGGAAGAAGAGGCCCCAGAACCAGCATTCATACCTGAATACTAGAAGTATGTCTCTATGGTGACCAATCGGGGGTACATTACAGGTAGTCACATTCTTTTCCTTTACCTGTACGCGTCGTAAAGAATTCTCAACCAAGGCCGAAGCACTAGGGCCAGCCTTCTCACTCCCATTGACTTGTCGGTTACCAGATTGAATAGGCTTTCCTCCAGATTTAGCACGCCCTTGTTTTTTCTCCACTCTAATAAACCCTTCTGAGTCTTTTCTCACATCAACATGCTTCCCCTTATTTAGACTTGCAACTTTTACACAGGACGAGGTTTTGTGACCAAATATTTGGCAATGTGAGCATTGAATTGGCTCCCACAAGTATTCAACCTGTATTTGTACACTTTCAGTAGCCCCACCATTTATGTCTGGAATTTCAACCTCTATTTTTCTTTTTAGTTCCCCAATAGCCCAGACCTCAACTAGCACTTTAGCAAAACCGGGTTGACCCCAAGCCTTCTCACACATGGCAGCAGTACAAGAATCCATCTGCTTAGGGACTCCCAATACACTCGCTATGCGACTAACACCTTCTCTATTAAACGCAACCAGAGGTATGTTATGCAATTTCACCCACAATGGATAAGAGGTATGTTTAGGTTTCCTCAATCCCATAGAGGGATACCAGCGATGGACAAAAAGAGGGATACCCCTTATCATTAACGGCCCAGCTTCAATCACCTGATTACACCCTCCAACATCATTAAACTTGAAGAAGAAGATCCCATTCTCATTTAACATTGCATCCTTGAAACCATACTTTCCCCACGTCGTTCTGACAAAATTCTTCACTAAGGGAAAAGGGATGCGAGGGCCCAGAAAATAACCATACAGAACCGAATTGTACGCTTTGGCAGCTTCCTTAGCCATTTCCATAGGTATTTTCACATTAACGTCCTTTTTATCAGCCAAAGGATAATAGTTGAGATCCGTGGCAAGTGAATGTCCCACCGCTTTGGCAAAATTTAATTTATCTTTACCACTCGAAGCATTTTCAAGAGAGGAAAGTCTCTCAAAAATAGAAATTCTGCTAGGATCAGAAGGTAAAGGAGCCGATTCATCCCCCATTTCCATTGTCCACTCTAAGAAGCCGAGGTGCTGAAACTAACGTTTAGCGCCCTTAAGAGGATAGACGAAGACCCCGAAAAAATCAAGGTGCTGAATATCAATCAAGGGAATTCAACATAAGTGACGATGACCACGGAAACACTTCGAATGGACTTAGAAAACAGAAAATAAAACAGCACAACAAGCACAGCAAAACGTGAACCACCGCCTTACCAAAACAGTATTAAAACCGAAGAAACCCTTTCGAAGAGCCAGTAAACAGCAGCAGAGAAGGAGTAAAACAGCAACACCCTACACCCGACAACTAGCAGCAATGATTAAAGCACACCAACAGCCCTGCAAACTATAGTAAAATATTCCAATAGCAGATAAAACAAACTCTGACTAGAATGCGGAACGAAGCCAACAAGAAGAATCCAACCACGAGTCAGCACAGCAGAACAACCAGAAGTCTGACGGAAAAACAACAGCATAAACGAGAAACCAACAACAACTCTAAACTGCCAGAGAAAGCCCGTAAAGAAACAAACAGCAGTTTAGTAAAAAACCACATAAAATGATAGAAGGTCTAACATAAACCCTCTTGCCAGCAGCAAACCAATAACTAGCATCCACACAGCCAGCCAAGAAGAAGAAAACTGCTTTCTAACAACTACCCAATAGAACAGCAGTGAACAGGCACACAGCAGCAGTGAAAAGCCACAAAACCCAGATCAGCCGCAAGTATCAGCCTGGAAAGAACAGTCACGAGGAATGCTAACAACAAATAGCAGCACCCAGACACACCCGCAGAGAGAAAGCCTCAAAATAATCAGAAGCCTCAAAACAAACCCAGCAGAAGTAAAAACACAACCAGCAGCAAAACTAGGCAAAAACAACCTTTAAAAAAATCACAGCAGCAGGAGCAGAAGGCTGTCACATAAAATCACATCCAGAACCAAAAGCAAGGGACAGCAGCAAAACCTTAATAAAATACAGCAGCAACGAGACCAAAGAACTACCCTCACAGCAACCAAAACCACACAATGATCACCAGAACAGGTAGAAACCACACAGATCGTCTTTAAACAGCAGAATATAAGCGCACATATAACGAAGAACTCAGCAAAACCACGCTTTAGAAACCCTAGCCGTTTAGAACTCAAAACACCAATCCAGCAAGAATCACAAACAAAACTCACAGAACAATAACCCAGAACGGATAAAACCAATAAAAAACGAACAGGAAAACCTTGAAAGCGCTAAACACAAAAGAAACGAGCCAGCCCTATGAGTCCGCTCCAAACGAAACAGAAAGAAATAAAACCCTAGCGCCGACGGCCAGAGAGAGAAAACCTACAGAACGCCGATCAAACCAAAAGCAGCCAGGAAAAAGACGAAACTAACCTGACAGACGAACATCACAAAGCGATTAATGTTCATTCATGCAAAGAAACCAAAACCAAGACAAAAGCCACTACAAGAATGAATGGTCGGAAACTCAAAGAAGAAACTGACACCCAATCTTAACAGCCAAACACCTAACAGCAGCAGATCATGCTCCAACTCTCATCATCAACATCAAGCGCAAAACCCTAGAGAGAAAAAGTCAACTTTGAGTCAACTTTGATCAGACCTTACTGGGTATACTGAAAGATGAAGATTTCCCCTGGCAATTTTATAAAGACAGTAAAAGACAGTAAAAAACGTCACCAATACAAAGCAATCAACAAGAAAAACTACGGCAACTATGACTCACAAACCAAGTCATAAGGAGCCAAAAAAGACAAAGGGGAATACAMCAAAACAGAAGAAGCCCATAAGCCAAAAAACTAAACCCGAGAGAGACCCAAAAGCTCCAAAACMGAACAACACCCACGAACTCACTTCGCATTGGAAGTCAATAACTTCGTCCTTGTCTTCCAAGCCATGCGATGAAGAATCTGCATTTTGATAGCCGCAATAACTTTRTCCCCCGAATGATTGAAATTATCAAAGAATTTCCTGTTCYGTTCCCTCCATATATTATAAACTGTTGCCGAAATGCCAAGCTTTTGAACCGTAGACCAAGATTTCCAAGTTTKGGTGGATCCTCTATGAAGAATATCCTCCCAATTACTAGGACAATTCAGTAAACCCACCTCACGTTGAATAGCTTCCCAAATACTGCTGGAGTAAGAGCATTCAAAAAATAAGTGATTGTGCGTTTCAATCACTAAGTCGCAAAATACACACTTTAAATCTGGAGGTTCATGCTTCCACTGACTTAGACGATCTTGAGTTGGCAGTTTCAACTGACACGCCATCCACATACAAATAGCATGTTTAGGAATGTAAGCTTTATTCCAAACTAGTTTGTACCAATGCACAACCGGTCTCACCTCTTGGATAGTCTTCCAAAGCCAATTTGACCTCAAAATCACCCCGAGATAGATCTTTAGCAAGCCAGCCGACCTTATCCTCCACTTGACTGGGATACGGAATCATAACATTCTGAAGCTGAGGGAATTGTCGAATCCATGCCTCCGGCCAATTAGTACCAAAACGTTGCATTATATCAGAAACCATGGAGTTATTATGAAAACCCTTCGCCATTTATAAATCTATACGACAAGAATTGAATTAGAGGACCCGACTCACTCCATGTATCCCAAGCATGCGTGGATAAACCATTTCCCACATTATAAATAAAGACTCTCCGGCAATGAGGTCTAAGAGTAAGAAGACTCCGGAGAATCCACGACCACTCATTCCTCTTCTTTATCACCCAAAAATTGCGGCCCCGAACACAGTTAGACTGAATTCAAGAGACCCACATAGAATTTCTGCCAAGAAGAATATCCCAAATATGTTTAAAGAGAAGACACCTATTCCAATTCGCAAGCCGTTTTAAACCAAGACCCCCACTTTGAATAGGCAAGCAAACWGTATCCCAAGCAACTCGACATTTACCCATCTGACCCTCAGTTTTATTCCATAAAAAATTACAAAAAAGCTGCTCAATTTCATGTATCGTAGATGTCGGTACCAGAAAAACCGACATCCAATATGTTTGCATTGAGTAGAGCACTGAGATAATTAATTGTCGCCGCCCTCCATATGAGAGAAATTTATTCTTCCAGTTTAATAGTCGAGATTTAAGCTTCAACACAAGGGGATTAAAATCACGTACCTTCAGACGAACCGGAGAGAGAGGGACTCCCAAGTAGCGAATAGGGAAAACTCCTGGCCGAAAAGATAGAGTATTACGAATAAGCGTTTGGACCTCCATTGAAACATTCCCAAAAAACACCTCACTTTTTTCCAAACTAGGCGACAAACCTCACTCTTCTCCAAACTAGGCGACAAACCTGAACGTTCTTCAAATAAGAGAAGGCCACGTTTAATGACTTCCACATAAACAATGTCCCCTTAGAGAAAATAAACAAATCATCAGCAAAGCATAAATGAGTTAGCTTAATATCCCCACAGCCTTGATGATACGAAAAATTAGCCTCCTCCTCAATACACTTCGAAAGAAGCATCGAGAGGCCCTCCATAACCACAGTGAACAGATAAGGAGAGAGAGGATCGCCTTGACGAAGGCCCCGTTTGCCATGAAAAAAACCCTCTGGCTGGCCATTTACACAAATAGAAAAAGAAGGAGAAGTGATCAGGGACTTTATCCAGTTAATCATAACTGGGTGAAAACCCATGCCCTTTAGCATCTCCAAAAGAAACTGCCAATCAACAGTGTCATACGCCTTTCGAATATCAATTTTAAAAGCACATTTTGGTTCCCCCTCCGAACGCTGATATCCAGCAACAAGCTCATGGGCCATAAAAATATTATCAGTGATTTGACGCCCTGGAATGAACGCAGATTGAGCCTTGCTAATAAGAACATCCAGTGAGCCTTTAATCCGGTCAGCAATAACTTTACTAATACACTTCAGCAACACATTACAACATGCAATTGGACGATAATCAGTAACATAAGAGGCATTAGGGATCTTTGGCACAAGACAAAGAAGAGTATGGATCAGCTGATACTCCAAAATTCCAGAATAAAAGAAATTATGAATTCCTATAAGAACATCCCGACCGACCACATTCCAAGCTGCTTTAAATTTTTTTGAAGAATACCCATCAGGGCAGGAGCTTTATCATTCCCAATAGCAACATCAAGTTCCGTCTTTAACTGAATTACCCTTTTATCCAAACAACCATACGTGTTTCGGAGACGCCGACAAACCACCTTTAGATCTTTCAATTTCCGAAGAACCCKCATCATATAAGATCCTCTCTGAGGTTTTGTCCAAACCTCCACCACAGAACCAAGGAAATCCTTGTGAGAAGTCACAAAATTGTCAAACTTAAAGCCACGCTGTCGAATACGTCTACCAACATTAAAAGAAAGAAGGCCCGGTGAGTGATCAGAAATCCCCCTCGGTTCAAAGAAAACCGAAGCATCCCCAAATCTAGAGACAAAAGCCGAGTTTCCCAAAATACGGTCTAGTTTTCGCATAACACCATCTCCCCCCGAAGGTTTCTGTATCCAAGTATACTGGCATCTTTGGTATGAAATATCAAACAATTCCACCTCTTCCAAGCAAAGATGAAACTCTTCCATGTCAGAATTTCGTCTAGATGATCCTCCCAAACCATCATGAGGGAAAAGCATAGAATTAAAATCACCCATYGCAACSCATGCTTTCCTTTGATTAAACACATGAAATTCGCCCAACGCCCGCCAAAGCTCACGCCTTTCCATACCCGTATTACACCCATAGACAAACGTAATAAAAACAGGCTCCTGATGACCAAAAAACCGAATTTCACAGTGGATATATTGTTGGTACTGTTCAATGAGAAGAACAGAAAGAACTAACGGGTCCCATGCAATAATAAGGCGAGCGCCTWGTTCACAARTASARCCATTTGAAATCCAACTCCAATTACCAAAAACACTACTACAAACATCCCCCAAGTGATTAGATGTAACTTTTGATTCAATTAAGCAACATAAAGAAAGATGCTTTTGATGAATTAAATCACGAACCTCCTTCCGTTTGATAAGGGCATTTAAACCCCTAATATTCCACATGGCKAACTTTATCATTGAGACGAAGAAATAGTGACAGCCTCGCCTCGTTTTCCCATAATGTGCCCCTCGGTGTCAATTATCTCCATATCGTCATCATCATCACTAGAATCGTTAGAAGATAAAGAAGCAAACCGATTACTAGTATCCAAAGCATGATACTCGCCTCTCCTTGGTTTAAAAGCTTGGACCACCTTTTGTATTAACTTCGGATCCTCTTTTGATAAGATTTTCACATTTGGATTATCTTCTCTACCCCTTGRTGTTCTTCCCGCATCAACCGTACAGAAYTGACCCGCCACCTTTCCAACATCCRGCCCTCCCGAATTAGTTGATCCCCCARAACATGGGAGGTTTTCATGTTTATCATTGTTATCGTCACCYAAGMAATTCGACTCCACCTGAACCCTTTTKAAGGTACCAACTCCAGACAAAGAATCCTGCTTACCTGAGGCCGTACCCGAAGAAGAAGCCCGGACTTCGGATTTATCTTTTTGTCTCCACTGTTTGCTTCTGACATCTTTAAACCCCCCTTTTTGTGAGAAAAAATTAGAACCCTTTTGCTTAGYATTATTCTCCTTCATACATGATCCCGAGCGATGACCAAAAACCTTGCAAGTCGAACACTRGGAGGGAATCCAATCATATTCAAGCACAACATTTATGACATCCTCTYCCGTACCYGACAACCTTGRRATAACCACTTCAATATTCCTCTGTATTTCTCCCACGGCCCAAACATCCACCAATACTTTAGCAAAATTAGTTCGGCCYCATACTTTATCACAAGTGCTTGYAGTACAAGCATCCAAACGTAATGGGACACCAATAGTACTAGCAATACGACTGATACCCTCTCTATTAAACGCAACAAGAGGGATATTAAAAAACTTTACCCACAGCAGGCAAGAGATGTGCTCAGGCTTCTGAAGACCCTTGGAAGGATCCCAGAGAGAGACAAACAGCGGCCTCCCTCTAATCATGAGGGGGGATGTCTCAATAACTTGGTTGCACCCACCATCATCATTAAAACGAAAGAAGAAATAACCCAAATCATTAACCATAGCATCACGAAAACCAAATCTTCCCCAAGCATTCTGAACCGCACGTAAAACAATGGGAAAAGGAAGACGAGGGCCAAGAAAATAGCCATAGAGAACTGATTGAAAGGATTTAGCCATACCTTTTGTAACATCCAAGGGAAAACTGATCCTCGGTTTTACACTCTTCTCAACAGGATAATACGTAAGATCTGATGAGGAAGTACCACCCACAATCTCTGCAAAGGACTTATTAGGCACCACACAATGATCACCCCTAACCGCTGGGGAAAGGCGATCCCAAACCGACACCCTAGAAGACGAACCAGGAATTACTCCGACCTTCTTCTGAATAGTTTCATGCATAGGAGGACGTTTCACCAAACTAGGGTCCGTCTCGTCCAAGATTACATCAGCAAAGTCCCGAGAGGCATCATTCACCAAGATAACATCCGCAAAGTCAGTCATCCTTACCAAAGGAAGAAGACCTAGTTTACTATACCCTGAATCAAGAAGCCGTGGCGCTGAATCCCATGTCAAGCAGTCTCAATAAAGTAGACGAAGACCTTTAAAAAAGGTGCTGAATACTCTATCGATAAGCTTAACAAAAGGAGACGAAGACCACAGAAACACTTGATGCGGGAAAATAAACTAGATATTGTCTCCAAACAAGAAAACACCACCAAACACCAAACACGAACAATCCCAAAACAGCAACGAAATAGCATAAGCCTTTAGAGAAACACAACCAGCCCACAAGAAAACCCTAGTCGTGAAGACAACCACATGCAAACCCTAGCCGTCAAAATCGAAAACGGAACCCTAGAGAACCAATCGGCAGTCCAATCCACGAGGAAAACCAGCAGCAACCCGCACGATTGAATGAAGAAAACGGCAGCAACAAAAACCAAAGCAAACGATAATGAAACAGCCCCCCAAAAACACGGTTGCATGCAAAACCCTAAGGCCTAAGAACATGCAAACCCTAGCCACACAAACACAACCAGCGGCTGCCCCACCCTTACACCCAAAACCAATCTACTAACCAGCTCTAAAGAATAACCAGCAGCAAGATGGCGCAAACCAAAACACAAAAGAAAGCAAACCTGATTGGAAAGAGCCACCGCCGTCAAAACTCTTTTGGAGAAAAGACGCCAACGAATGACACCAAATCAGACGCAATCCTCGAATACAGCAACTAGACAACGAAGTAGCAAACGTATCACAATGATCGACAACAACAGTAGATCCGACGCCAAAACCCTAGCCGAACACAAAACTCTAGAGAGAAAAAGTCAAAACCGGTCAACCCCCCATTCCAAAAGTCCTTATTGTAATTCCATAAGGATTCTAATTGGCTCAGAATGACACTTTTTGTTTTTATTTTATTTTTTATTTTATTTTTGTTTTTTATTATTTTTTTTTCTTTATAATTGAGTGATATTGGTACTAAACCGGTCACAATTAGTCTAATGAGAAGTTAATGAGAGTAAGTGAGGTAGAATGGGTTTCTTTGGTCCTTATTGGGTCCATTTCGTGTTAGAGGATATAATAGACTATTTCTCCTCAAGAAGTCCAATTGGGTCAAAATGACATTAACTAGGTCAAAATGTGACTAATTGAGGTAGAATGGTCTTTCCGGGTCCATAATGGGTCTATTTGGTCCTAGTAGGTAGAATGTGCGGATTTCCTTTAATCGAGTCATTTTGTGTCAAAATGACATTAAATGGATCATAATTAATCTCATCAGACCCTAATTGGCTTAATAGGCCTATTTCCTTATAAGTAGTCTAGTTGGTTCAAAATGATACTAAATGGTTCCTAAAGGGTGCATTTGGTGTTAGTGGGTTATATAATGGGACAATTAATATTGATCGAGTCATTTGGGTCAAAATGAGAATACGTGGATCGTAATTAATCTCGTTAGACCTTTAATAGGCATATTTCTCCAGAAGAAATTCATTTGGGTCAAAATGAGACTAAATGGCTCATATTCAGTCTGATCAGACAAAGGGTAAAATGGGCTTATTTCTCTATTTTGAGTCTAATAGAGTTATAATGATGCTAATTGGGTCATAATTAGTCTGATTAGAAGTTAATGAGGGAGCAATTGAGGTAGAATGGGTTTTAATGGTCCCTTATTGGGTCCATTTCGTGTTAGTGGATATAATGCGCTATTTATCCTTAAGGAGTCCAATTGGGTCAAAATGACACAAACTAGGTCATAATTAGTCTCATTAGACCCTAATGGGTATAAGTGCCCCAGCTCTCCTTGAGGAGTCTATGTAATATTCGGGTTACGAGTTTTGATTTAAGATTTTTTAATATATATGTATGGAGATGGGATGTGTGTGATGGATTTATTAAAAGTTTTGTTTTGAGGGAAAGGAAAGTCGGCTGATGAAGCACCACCATCATCACTCTTTCCATTGGCTATATATAGAAAATGGAGTTAGATGAAAAAAATTTACACACTTGCTATAACTGGAAAGGTTCCTTTGTGAATCTTACGGATTGGCAGAAAAGAGAAGAGAATTCAGAGCAAGGATATTCAGATTCTAAGGTGAGTGTATTACACTTTGAGTATTATTTGTTTGTATTCAATTCAATAGTTATTGGAACTGGTTTACTATGATTTATATATATTTCATATTGTGCGGATTCTACTTTAACCAGAGATGTGATGTCCGGATTCTATCTAAATCGGCCAAGGTATGTCCGATATAACCTAAATCGCTCAAGTGGTAACCGGGTTAAAGGCTAAACCGCTCAAGTATTAGCTGGAGAAAACCCTAAACCGCTCATGTGTCATCTGGGGATTGCCCTAAACCGGCCAAGTGTTAATCGGTTTTTAGCAAAATCGTTCAAGCTATATCCGGACTTCCTTCTTTTAAAATTCTAAGGGATTGTCCGGATTGCATATCTGGACAAAGTTGACCRGACTTCAAATCCGGCTAATATGTTGAGTTTTTGATATGAAATCACTCTTGTTATGTATTGGCGGTGTAACCGCGAGAGAGAGATGTAATAGCGGTGTAACCGCAAAAGATATGTAATGGCGGTGTAACCGCGAGAGGAAAATAATTTATTTAAATATAGATAAAACGTTTATGTCGGTACAGGTTGATTCTAAACTGTTTGTTTGGAAAGTATGTTATTGTATAAGATTTGTACACTCACTAGACCATTTGGGTCTAATGCTCAGTTGTTGGACTAACCTGTTTTGCAAGACATCATACCTCGCAGGACAAGGGCAAGGAGAAAGTTTAGAAATGTTGAAATTTAGTTACGCATAAATGTATTGAGAAAAGTTTTTGTTAGTCCRTATTTTGTAAACAATATTACATTCTGTGTTTTGAGCAATATGATTTGGATTGTCTGTATTCGGAAATTATGGGTTGTTACAGTCTAGTTGGGTCAAAATGATTGTAAATGAGTCATAATTAGTACACTGAAAGGGGAAAAATCCCCAAGCAATTTTATAAAGACTATAAAAGTAGGACTGTTACAAGCAAATCAGCAAGAAAAAACTACGGCAACTTTGACTTACAAACCAAGCCATAAGAAGCCAAAAATGACAAAGAGAAGTACACCAAAGCATAAAAATAACGCAAGCCGAAGAATAAACGGTAAAACAAACCCACAAAAGCCCAAACCGAGAAACCACACCACCCACACAATCACATAGCATTAGTAATCTTCAGCTTCTTCCTAGTCTTCCAAGCCATACGTTGAAGAATCTGCACCTTGATCTCCGCAACAACTTTGTCCCCTGTATGATTGAAGTTATCAAAGAACTTCCTGTTTCTTTCTCTCCATATGTGGTAAACCGTGGCCGATATACCAAGTTTTTTAACAGTATTCCAAGATTTCCATCGTTGAGCTAAACCTCTGTTAAGAATATCCTCCCAATTGTTCAAACAGTTCGTTAACCCTACTTCCTTTTTAATGACTTCCCAAATACTACTTGAGAAATTGCATTCGAAAAATAAGTGATTGTGCGTTTCAATCACTGATTTACAGAACACACATTTCAAATCCG
>NC_037537.1:10452064-10452930 GCF_001531365.2 Cynara cardunculus var. scolymus | reverse complement strand
ACAGTAACTGAATAAGGGGCCCAAATTCACTCCACGTATCTTCCCAGGCATGTGTAGATAAACCATTTCCCACATTGTAGATAAAAAATCTTTTGCAGTGAGAACGTAAGTCTAATAGGCTCCGGAGAATCCACGACCATTCATTCCTCTTCTTGATAACCCAAAAGTTTCGGCCCGAATACAATGAAACTGAATCCAAGAGACCCACATAGTATTTCTGCGAGTCAGAATATCCCAAATATGTTTGAAAAGTAAGCACCGATTCCAGATCGCTAGTCTTTTCATACCAAGACCCCCATTTTTAATAGGCAAACAAACCCTATCCCAAGCAACTCGACATTTTCCCAACTGACCCTCTGCTTTRTTCCATAAAAAATTACGAAACAGCAGCTCTATTTCATGGATTGTGGTTSCCGGTACTAGGAATACCGACATCCAATAGGTTTGCATAGAATGAAGAACAKAAATGATAAGTTGTCGTCTTCCTCCATAAGAAAGGAATTTGTTCTTCCAATTCAAAAGTCGAGATTTAAGCTTTAGTACAAGGGGATTAAARTCACGTACCTTCAATCGAACTGGGGATAGAGGAACTCCCAGGAAACGAATAGGGAACACCCCCGGCCGAAAAGGTAARCTATTACGAATAAGATTTTGAACCTCCATCCCCACATTCCCAAAAAACACTTCACTTTTTTCCARACTCGGAGACAAACCTGATCGTTCTTCAAATAATTGGAGAGCACRCTTGRTAACTTCCACCGAGGTAKTATCCCCCCGAGAAAAAAAAAACAAATCATCCGCAAAGCATAAATGGGTCAACTTGATCTCAGCACATCCTTGATGGTACGCAAAATTTGCCTCCTCCT
>NC_037537.1:10430868-10449339 GCF_001531365.2 Cynara cardunculus var. scolymus | reverse complement strand
AATCCGAAATCGGCCTGATTAAGTGCAAAGATTCCGATAACGAAAGAGAGTGATCAAACGAGCAATCCTCCATGGAGGGAGGAACCAGCATATTAGAAGTACCCAAAATTCCTTCAAAGTGATTAATAAAAGCTTTTGGAACATCTTGGTGCTCAAAAACAGTACCAAAAGAATCCCTAATAGTAGCAATATGGCTCCTATTACGCTTCTCTTTCATAGCATGGAATAAGAACTTTGAGTTTCCATCACCTTCATTAAGCCAAGAGATCTTAGCTTTTTGTCGAACCATATCCTCTTGATCATTTCTAGCCTTTTGATATGCTAGTAAGAGGTGAGCAATATCCTCTTTCAGCAAATCATTAAACAGGTCTATATCACAAGCCAATTGAGCAACATCAAGCTCCGGCTTTAACTGAGCCACCCTTTTATCCAAACACCCATAAGAATTTCTGAGCCGACGACAAACCCCTTTCATTTCTTGCAATTTCCGAATCACTCTTTTCATATATGAACCTCTCTGAGGTTTCATCCACACCCCCTCCACAGACTTAAGGAAATCCACATGAGAAGTAATAAAATTATCAAATTTAAAACCACGCTGACGAATACTTCTACCAACTTTAAAGGAAAGAATACCCGGAGAATGATCTGAGATCCCCCTTGGTTCAAAGAAAACCGAGGCGTCCCGAAATCGAACAATAAAAGCAGAATTCCCCAAGATACGATCAAGTTTACGCATAATTCCATTACCCCCCGAAGGTTTCTGTATCCAGGTAAATTGGCATCCCTGATATGAGATATCAAACAATTCTTCCTCTTCCAGACAAAGATGAAACTCCTCCATATCAGAATTGCGTCTAGAGGAGCCGCCCAAACCATCATGTGGAAAAAGCATAGAGTTGAAGTCTCCCATTACAACCCAAGCTTTCCTTTGGACAAGAGCACTAAATTTACCAATATCTCTCCAAAGGTCACGTCTTTCCACTCCCGTATTACACCCATAAACAAAGGAAATAAAAATTGGTTCAAGGTGACCAACAATCCTAATTTCACAATGCACATATTGAGAATGCTGCTCAATCATCATCAGGGATAACACAGAAGGATCCTAAGTGATAATAAGTCGCGTACCTTGGTCACACATTAACCCATTTGTGATCCAACTCCAATTACCAAAAACTCTACCACAAACTTCCCCCAGGTGACTATGAACAACTTTGGATTCAATAATGCAACACAAAGAAAGATGCTTTATATGGATTAAATCACGTACCTCTTTTTGCTTTATTAGGGCATTAAGACCCCTAATATTCCAAGTTGCGAACTCTATCATTGAGACGTTGAAGTGTGAGTCTCCCCTCCTCGTTGTTCCATAGTATACCCCTCAGTATCAATGATCTCCATATCATCATCATCACTAGAGTCATCAGACGGTAAAGAAGAGAATCGATTACTAGTAGCCATGGTACTGACAGCGTCTCTTCTTGGTTTGAAAGCATGGACCACCGTTTTGACAAGCTCCGGACCCCCCTTAGATGCAATTTGGACATTCGAAAAAACATCTTTCCCTTTTTGCGTCCTCCCAGCATCCACCGTACAAAACTGACTATCCTCCCTTTCCACACCCTTTCCATCCGAAATTTTAGAACCATCATGCCGTATAACATTAATGTCCTTATCAGAACCGCCCGGGACAAGCAAAACCTCATTAGCCTGTTGTACAGAACCTACTCCAGTTAGGGTGTCTTTAGAAGCAGAAGTCGTACCTGAAGAAGAAGCTTGAGCATCAATACCAAATCCAGATTTTGACTTTGGCTTCCAATGTCTACGTCTAGGTTCTTGAAACCCCTCATTATGCGAAGGAAGAGCAGTAACCTTTGGCTTTTTAATTTCCCCTTTCAAACAGGACGACGTTCGATGACCAAAAACTTTGCATTTTGAACATTGGGAAGGAACCCAATCATATTCTAAAACCACATTAATCACATCCTCACCAGTGCCCGAAAGCCTCGGAATAACAAACTCAATTTGCCGTTGTATTTCACCCACAACACAAACATCCACCAACACTTTAGCAAAATTCATACGTCCCCAAGCTTTATCACAAGTACTAGTCGTGCAAGCATCCAAACGCAAAGGAACACCAATAGCACTTGCAATACGACTAATACCCTCTCTATTGAAAGCAACGAGAGGGATATTATAGAACTTAATCCATAACGGGCAAGAAGTGTGTTCAGGTTTCTGAAGACCCTTTGAGGGGTCCCATGTGGAGACAAAAAGCGGCCTCCCTCTAATCATGAGGGGAGACGACTCAACCACTTGATTGCACCCACCATCATCATTAAATCGAAAAAAGAAATAACCAAGATCATTAACCATAGCATCTTTAAGGCCAAACTTTCCCCAAGCATTTTGGGCCGCACGCAGGACAATGGGAAAAGGAAGACGAGGTCCTAGAAAATAACCATAAAGAACCGATTTTTGGAAGGATTTGGCCATACCTTTTGTAACTTCCAAAGGAAAGAAGATCCGCGGTTTAACACTCTTCTCAACCGGAAAATAAGTGAGTTCTTGCTTTGAAGTGCCTCCCACAATTTCAGCAAAGGACTTTGGAGATACCATGCCCGGATCATCCCTAACAGCCGGAGAGAGATGTTCCCACACCGAAACCCTCTGAGTCGGACCACCATTAACCCCAACCTTCTTCCGTATACCGTCATGCAAAAGGGATCCTTTCAACAAACTAGGAACCGTCTCATCCAGAATTATATCGGCGAAATCCTGGGATAAGTCTTCTTCCAAGATAACATCCGCAAAATCAGACATCATAACCAACGCAAGAATACCTAGTTTACTAATTCCCTAATCAAGAAGCCGTGTGTGAATCCCAAGTCAAGCATTCTCAATAAAATAGACGAAGACCTTACAGGAAGGTGCTGAATATTCTATCAATAAACTCAACCAAGGAGACGAAGACCACAGAAACACTTGACGCAGGAAAAAGAAAACTAGATACACACCCAACCCGCTACCAAAGATCGAAGAAAAAACAAGCAAGAAAAAACCCAAACCAAGAACAGCCCACAAAAAGCCCGTGATTGCATGCAAAACCTATCCGAGAACCCTAGGCGCATGCAAACCCTAACCAAGAAACAAGGGAATCGGCCAACCCTAGTCTCAAAATTGAAAGCAAAGGCCGCAAGCAAGCAAACCCCAAAGCTAAACCCAAAAACCGATCACAACAAGCAAAAAACGGCACAAACCCTAGGGAAAACAAGCAACTCCGACCAAAAAATGGAAACCCTAGCCGAGAGTTAAAAACTACACGGTCAAGAGGGAGTTCACAAACCCTAGCCGTTTCAAATCTCCAAGCTCGATTCACCAACAAGGGGAGACGATAATGAACCAAGAGACAAACAAGGGGAAAACGCACAAACCAACTAAAGAAGAAGAGAGCAAAAACCAACCTCCAAAGAGAAACCCTAAACGCCGCCGAGAAGGGAAACCGTGAACAACCCTAAACCGTCAAAACCCTCGGCCGTGGAAGGATGAAATGCAATCAACAAGAACGATTACCAAGCAAAACGAAAAACCGCAAACCCTCAAAATGAAGAAACCCTAATGTCGCCTCCAATGAAACCGATAGAAACCCTAATCCGTGAAACAATCGGCCGTTGAAGGAGAAAACGAAAGTAAACCAAGAAACAACGCCAAGCAAAACGAAAAGGAAAAGATTAAACGCAAACATCACCAAAGAGCAATCGAAATCATCATCTTCTTCATCAAACGTTCATGCCACCTTGAGAGTTCATAATGAGTATAATCGGACGTTAATGAGAGTTTCACCTTAATGGGTATAATCGGCTTCTTTCTCCAACTTGAGTCTAATTGAGTGATATTGGTACTAAGTCGATCACAATTAGTCTAATGAGAAGTTAATGAGAGTAAGTGAGGTAGAATCTTTGGTGTTAGTGGGTCCATTTCATGTTAGAGGATATAATGGGCTACTTCTCCTCAAGAAGTCTAATTGGGTCAAAATGACACTAACTAGGTCATAATTAGTCTCATTAGGCCCTAATCGACATCATTGGCCCATTTCTCCATGAGGAGCCTAATGGGTCAAAATGATACTAAATGAGTCGCAGTTAGAGTATAACTAGACGTTAATGTGACTAATGAAGTAGAATGGTCCTTACGGGTCCATAATGGGTCCATTTGGTCCTAGTAGGTAGAATGTGCGGATTTCCTTTAATCAAGCAATTTTTTGTCAAAATGACATTAAATGGATCATAATAAATCTCATCAGACCCTAATTGGTTTAATAGGCCGATTTCCTATTAAACCAATAGGCCAAGTGGGTCTCTTGGATTCAGTCTCATTGTATTCGGGGCCGAAACTTTTGGGTTATAAAGAAGAGGACTGAATGGTCGTGGATTCTCCGGAACCTATTAGACTTACGTTCTCACTGCAGGAGATTTTTTATCTACAATGTGGGAAATGGTTTATCTACACATGCCTGGGAAGATACGTGGAGTGAATTTGGTCATTTGGGTTATATAATGGGATAATTAATATTGATCGAGTCATTTGGGTCAAAATAAGAATACATGGATTGTAATTAATCTCGTTAGACCTTTAATAGGCATATTTCTCCAGAAAGAGTCCATTTGGGTCAAAATGAGACGAAATGACTAATACTCAGTCTGATCAGACATTTTTTTTTGAGAAAAACTTCGGCAAATTTATAAAACGCAATAAAAAGGTTTACAACGCAACCAAAAAACAGACAGACCGCAACCTACAACTAAGAGCCCCAAGGCCGAAGGAAACATCCCAACCAAGCCACAACAAACCAAAAGAAACAAAGCCCATAAGAAGCAAACAAACAACAGAAGATAAAAAAGAGAAGCTTAACCCAAACCAAAGCCCCCCAGAACCAAAAACAAGTCTTCAAGTCAACCATAAGTAACCACAGGACGACTCGCCAACCAATCTGCACGAATGGAGATAGAATCCCTAATAACTGCAATAAGATCCTGAGCCGTACGCTTAGTCGCCGAAAAAAGTCTTCTATTACGCTCCTGCCAAATATAGTAAACAGTAGCAGCCACAACAAGCTTCTGCTTTAACAATTTCGGACTACTATTAGAATCTGAAATAACTTGAACAATCTGCTCCCACCTTGAAGGCATACTCGGCAGATCCACCATATGTAAAACACTAGTCCATACAACTCCAGCATACGAACAATGAAAGAATAAATGATCATGACTATCCAAACACTGACCACAAAGCGGACACTCCAAATCTGGGGGCTCATCCTTCCAATGTAATCGGTCTTGAGTCGGAAGCCATCTCTGACAAGCCAACCAAAAACAGAATGCATGCTTCGGAATATGACCCGAGAACCAAACCAATTTAGACCAAGGGATCACAGGATGATTACCCTCTAAGGAAGCCCAAGCCTTACTCACTGTAAAATCCGAACACATAGTATAATCGTCTCCCCAAAGAACTCTATCACGAACAGAGGTCAATAAAGGTAACGGAGAATTATGAAGCATATCAAACCGTTGACACCAATCATCAGGCCAGTTACCATTCCAGTTTATAATAAGATCACGAACCGTCGTTGAGGTAGAGAACCCACAAGAATGGACAAACCGGTAAGAGATAAAAGCGGTTAGAGGACCACAAGGTAACCAAGCATCCTCCCAAGCATTCGTGTCCCGACCATCACCAATTTGAGAAAAAAGAAACCGACGCAAATGACTCCGCAAGTCTAAAAGTTTACGAAAAACCCAAGACCAATTAGAATACTTACGAACCATCCAGAAATTCGAAGAACGGAGATTATTACTATAAATCCAACGAACCCACATAGAATCTCGTCGCCTAGCAATATCCCACACATGCTTTGCAAGTAAAGCCCGATTCCAAGTGGCGAGTCTTTTAATTCCAAGACTCCCATATTCCAGCGGTTTACAAACCATATCCCATGATAACCAACATCTACCACGAGGATCTTCCCTTGGAGCCCAAAGGAATTTTTGAAAAATAGATTCAAGATCATGAATGATACCAGACGGGAATAAGAAAACGGACATCCAATGAAGCTGAAGAGATTGAAGAACCGATATAATAAGCTAACGCCGACCACCAAACGAAAGAAACTTAGATTTCCAATTAAGTATACGGCCCTTCACTTTAGCAATCAGCGGAGCATAGTCACAAGTCTTCAACCGAGATTGCGATAAAGGAACACCCAAATATCGAACAGGAAAGATACCTAGCTTGAAGGGCAGACATTCAAGGATAGCCGCCTTAATGTTGGAAGGAACATTACCAAAATAAATGTCACTTTTTTCAAGACTAGGTGCTAATCCCGAATAGTTCTGAAAAAGAGCCAGAGCTTTTTTAAGCACTTCAACAGAAAGGACATCCCCTTTTGTAAAGACAAACAAATCATCCGCAAAACATAAAATGAGTCAAATCCAAATCCTCACAACCCCGATGGTAACCAAAGTCAGCAGCCTCCCAAATACACTTTTGAAGGAGCAGAGAAAATCCCTCCATAACAATCGTAAACAGATAGGGGGACAACGGATCACCTTGACGAAGACCCCTCCCTCCAAGAAAAAAACCATGGGAATTACCATTAATGGCTAAAGAATAAAAAGGAGTCGAAACCATCTTCTTTATCCACTTAACCACAACAGGGTGAAACCCCAAACCATCAAGCATAACAATAAGGAACCGCCAATCCACCGTATCATAAGCTTTTCTTATATCAATTTTGAACGCACAACGAGGCGGACCCGTAGTAGATTGATAACCAGACACAAGTTCATGCGCCATAAGGATATTATCCGTTATCCTTCTCCTCGGAATAAAGGTCGATTGAGCTTTATCAATTAAAAAATCCAAAGATCCCTTCATTCKATTAACAATGACCTTACTAATGCATTTATAAAGCACAGTACARCATGCTATAGGCCGGTAATCCGTRACCTTWGAAGCATTAATAGATTTAGGGATCAGACATAAAAGCGTATGATTCAAGCTCTTAGGAAGATTACCTCGATAAAAGAAATTGAGAATTGCAGTCTCCACATCACGGCCAACAATGTCCCAAGCCTCTTTGAAAAACTTAGAAGAATACCCATCAGACCCAGGAGCTTTCTAATTACTAATGCTAAACATAGCATTTTTAATTTCTTCATTGTGAATTGGCCTGATCATATGGTTAGCTTCCACCAAAGAAAGTTTACGCATGAAAACATCATTAGTGATAGTCAAATCAAAAGAAACATACCTTGAACCTAGAAAGTCTTTAAAATGATCCACAAAAACATTAGGCACATCATCACCATAGACATAAGCTCCATCACTTGTACACACAGACTGAATAGAATTGTAATGATGCCGCTCTTTAATCACTTTATGGAAGAATTTAGTATTCAAGTCACCTTCATTCAACCAAGCAATTTTGGCACGTTGTTTCGCGGCACAATTCTCATCCCTACAAGCATTTTGATACGCAATACGAATATGACCCAACTCTTGGCCTAGCTCAACATTAGAAGGATCATTATCAACATCCAACTAGATACGATCAAGTTTAGTCTTCAAAAAGGCAACACGCTTACCAAGGTTGCCATAAGAATGACGAAGTTTCCGAAGAGGCATCTTCAGCGCCTTCAAATGAGAAGTCACTCGAAACATAAAAGAACCCTCGATATTATTTGCCCATTCATCCTTTACAACTTGAAGAAAACCTGGATGTTCAGTCAAGAAATTGTCAAATTTAAACCCATGTCTTTTTTTCCGAATGCCACATCTGAAAGAAACCCCCACTGGAGTATGATCCGAAAGACCCGAAGGATGAAAATGAACACTAACATCTTGAAAAACAGACGTGAACTCATCATTGCCCATAGCTCTATCTAATTTCCGCATCCCCCCGAAGAGTTCGGTTTTTGGTTCCACGTGAAATGGACTCCCGTATAATGTAAATCAAATAAATCCACATCCTCTACAAACGCAAAAAAATCAGCCATATCCAAGTTACGACGAGAGGAGCCTCCAAAACCATCATGAGGGAATAACATGGTGTTAAAATCCCCCATTACAACCCACGGGGAAGAACCAATGAGCACTTTAAATTTCCGCAGCCCCGACCATAAAGCACGACGGGCATTACAAACATTAGCCCCATAAACAAAAGACACAAAAGAATAATGTTGACTACCCCGAACAAGCACCTTACAATTTAAGTATTGACTATGAGCCTCTAAAACCATGACATCTACAACTCGAGCATCCCAAGCAAGGATTATACGAGTGCCATACTCACTCATTGTTTGATTAGAAACCCAATTCCACTGGCCGAAAGAATTATAGCAAACACTTTCAAGAGAGTCCTTAGAAACATGTGATTCGACAATGGAACATAAACACACGTCATTACAATGAATGAAATTTCGCACCTCTTTTTGTTTAACCGGAGAATTAAGCCCCCGGATATTCCATGACGCAAATTTCATCATGAGGAAGTGTTTAGACTTTCTCCTTACTCCCGATTATTCCGATTATCCCCCTGAATGTCAGTCTGATCATTGACCACCTCATCATGAGAGTCCACCCGAGAAACCTCTTCCCCTAAAGTCTCAAGAACACCAAACCGATTAGAATCAACATGGTTTATCACAACCCCCCGTCTTGGCAACCGAAATTTTTTAATCACAGAAGATATAAGTGGGGTAGGAGTAGATATAGCATGGTGCGAAGACTTAGAAGATGAAGATGACGGCCCATAATTATTCTTACCTCATTCACCCAACGCATCCCTTCCCTCTGGCATAAGAGGATCCAACAACTCGACAATAGTAGAAACCAAAGTCTCTTCAATTTCTCTTTCTTGACTAACAACGTTCGCTCCCAAAGAGACCTCATGAGGGCGTGATTCCTTTCTTCTATTATCAGTCCTACCAATAGAATGATTGGCTTTACCTCCACCTTTTACCCGCCATTGTTTTTTCGCCACTCTAGTAAAACCATCAGTATCTTTACGGCCCTCAATTTGTTTACCTTTATTCAAACTAGCTGCTTTAACACACGACGGAATTTTTTTTTTTTTTTATGAACGGAAA
Source organism: Cynara cardunculus var. scolymus (assembly GCF_001531365.2). Classification (NCBI taxonomy): domain Eukaryota; kingdom Viridiplantae; phylum Streptophyta; class Magnoliopsida; order Asterales; family Asteraceae; genus Cynara; species Cynara cardunculus. The sequence goes on along the minus strand of NC_037537.1, from coordinate 10,440,184 downwards.
CCAGGCAATTTTATAAACAATAAAAAAAGGGGATTACAGCAAAGACAAAATCGTAAGACCACCACCTAACCAACAAGAAAACCAAAAGACCTTACCACCAAATTATACCAAGCCACCAAAAGCCAAAAGGAACAGAGCCCAACAGAACCAACCAAACAACAAAAWATAAAGAAAAGGAGCTTAGCAAACATACAAGCTCCACAAAACCACCAAAAAACCATCATAGCACAGCAACACCAGGCGCCCGACTTCTATCCACCCAAGCCGCACGCATACAAATCGTATTATTGATAATTGTGATGAGTTGCGCAGTTGTTCGGCTAACTTCAGAAAAAAGTCTTCAATTTCTTTCTTGCCAAATATAATAAACAGAAGCAGCAACCATTAGCCTCTGCTTTAAACGCTTAGGTCGACGAGCACGATCCGAAAGAAAATCCACAATTTGATCCCAAGACGACGGCATAGTCCTCAAGTCCACAAGAAGCAACATACTTTCCCAAACCTCCCGAGTAAAAAACACATTGGAAGAATAAATGAGCATGGCTATCAATACAATTACCACATAACGGACATTTCAAATCCGGGGTTCATCCTTCCACATTAGGCGGTCTTGAGTAGGGAGACGTCTCTGACAAGCAAGCCATAAACAGAAAGCATGCTTAGGAATATGACCCGAGAACCAAATTGATTTATACCACGAAACAATCGGATGAGTCCCATCTAAAGATTCCCAAGCAGTACTAACAGAAAACAGAGACCTAGAAGTGCAGTCAGCCCCCCACAGAACTTCATCACAAACAACATGATTTAAAGATGGGACAGTATAAGAACGGAGCGTAGTAATTCTGTTACACCACTCTTCCGGCCATACCCAATCGAACTAATGAGTAATTCTCTAACTGAAGTGTCAATCGAGAACCCACAAGAATGTATAAACCGATAGGATAAGAAGGCCAAAAGATGTCCACAAGCCAGCCAAAAGTCCTCCCAAGCATTTGTATCCGGACCGTTACCAATCTTGGAGAAAAGAAAATGTCGCAAATGAGCTCTTAGGTCCAACAACTTACGAAAAATCCAAGACCAATTGGAGCTCTTCTGAACCAGCCAGAAATGAGAAGAACGAAGAATATGACAATACACCCATTGAACCCACAAAGAATCACGATGTCTGAGAATATCCCAGACATGTTTGGCAAGTAAAGCCCTATTCCAAGTGGCAACACGCCTAAAGCAACACCTCCTGACTTAATGGGCCTACACACCAAATCCCAAGATAACCTGCACCTACCTCGCGGATCCTCCCTTGGAGCCCAAAGGAATTTCCGGAAAATAGATTCAAGATCATGGGCAATCCCAGAAGGAAATAAGAACACAGACATCCAATGAAGGTGAATAGATTGAAGGACCGAAATAATGAGTTGTCTTCGTCCCCCAAAAGAAAGGAACTTAGACTTCCAATTAAAAATACGACCTTTAACCCTAGCTATCAAAGGWCCATAATCAACAATCTTCAACCTAGCTTGAGATAAAGGGACACCCAAGTAACGAACAGGAAACATACCTTGCTTGAACGGGAGACACTCAAGAATGGTCTCCTTAATGTTAGAAGACACATTCCYAAAGAAGACCTCACTCTTTTCAAGGCTAGGTTCTAACCCCGATCGTTTATGAAAAAGACAAAGAGCCTTTTTAAGCACCTCCACCGACTGGACATCGCCCTTAGTAAAAACAAATAGATCATCCGCAAAGCAAAGATGCGTAATATTCAGATCTTCACAACCCCGATGATATCCAAAATCAAAAGCCTCTTGAATACATTGCCGAAGAATCATAGAGAAACCCTCCATGACAATAGTGAACAGATATGGGGATAAAGGATCCCCTTGCCGAAGACCCCGACCCCCATGGAAAAAACCGTAAGAATTGCCATTTATCACTAGAGAAAAAGAAGTAGTGGACACCATCTCCCTTATCCAATTAACCATAACCGGATGGAATCCCAATCCCTGTAACATAACAATGAGGAAATTCCAATCCACCGTATCATAAGCTTTTTTTATGTCTATTTTAAACGCGCATCTAGGAGGGCCAACCAACGACTGATACCCAGTAACAAGTTCATGAGCCATAAGGATATTATCCGTTATCCTCCTACCCGGAATAAAAGCCGACTGGGACGTATCAATAAGAGAATCCAGACACCCCTTCATTCTATTAGCAATAACTTTACTAATGCATTTATAGAGAACAGTACAGCAAGCAATAGGCCGGTAGTCCGTAACCTTAGGCTTTTGCGGCTTCCTTCGCCATTTCAAGAGGGTAACCTAATTTTTGTCCGCGAGAGGATAATAATTCAGATCAGTGGCCACAGGATGGCCAACCGCTTTAGCAAAATTTAATTTCTCATTAGCCTCATTAGCAATATTATGTTGACTGCCTCCCAGCATATCTTCACGGGAAGAAAGTCTCTCAAATACCGAAACCCGAGGGGGATCAATGGGTAAAGGAGAATCATTCACTGTTCCCATTTCACAAACAATAATCCGTGATGCTGAAACCCTTTTCAAAAACTCTTGATAAATAGACGAAGACCTCGAAACCGAAGTGCTGAATATGTACCAAGAGAATCTCCAAGAGCAATGAAGACCACAAAATTAACGCATGAAATGGAAATAGAAAAGATTACCTTAAACCCGCGAAAGAAGAAACTGTTTTCTAACGGCTGCACAATAGAACAGCAGCACCCAGACACACAGCAGCAGTGAAAAAGCCACGAAGCCAGATCAGCCAGAAGCAGACTGAATAGAACAGTCACAAGAAACGCCAACTTTACAAAATCACAGCAGCAGTAGCAGAAAATCACACCCAGAACCAAACGCTAGGGACAGCAGCAAAACCGTAAAAGAAACAACAGCAACGAGACCAAAGAGACTACCCTCACAGCAACCAAAAACTCGCAATGATTACCAGAATAGGTAGAACACATAGATCGTCGAAAACAGCAGACACAACAAACCTTTCTCTTTAGAAACCCTAGCAACATAACTCAAAAACGGCTGGAAGACCAAGAATGAGATTGCAACAAACCAAACCTCAACCGTGATAAAAAACCACAGATCACTAGAATAAGATCATATAAAAACACAATCCCTCAACCAAAACGAACCACCACAGAACGCAATAAAGGTTTAAACAGCAGCCCACAGATCGGGATCACAAAAGCAAGGCAACCAAGATCGGAAAACCCTAGTTACCGCCTACCTAAAATAATCAGAAAGGAACGTACCGAGAGGCAGAAAACCTAGTAGCCGCCGACTAGGGTACAAACACATGCAACCCTAACGACTACACCAGCAGAAACGTAAACCAATGCAAACCCCGCCCTGGAAACAGCCGACTTGATCAACAAATCACAGCGGCAACACATAAACCATGCAGATCGAGGAGAAACCATGCAATGAAGAAACGCAACCCTAATTCTTCAAAAACGGCACCAAACAGCGGCAACACAGAAAACCACGTAGATCGAGGAGAAACCATGCAATGAAGAAACACAACCCTTATTCTTCAAAAACGGCACCACACACAACGAAGAACCAATGCAAGCAAAACGTGAAGAAAAACATGCATCAACCATCAAACCACATTGAACGATCCATACTTCACCATTCTTGCTCACAAACCCTAGAGAGAAAAAGTCAACATGCGGTCAACACGTCTTAAGTGTCCTTAATGGGTCCAGTTTTTAGTTTGATTAGACCTTAATAGTCTGATCAGACATTTTTTTTTTTTTTTTGAACGGAAACCAGGCAATTTTATAAAACAAAAGGAAAATACAGCAAAGCGTCCAAAAACAGACCACTACTAACTCAACAAAAAACAAATGACTTGGAAGAACCCATACCAAGCCACCAAAAGCCAAAACAAACAAAGCCCAACCGACTCAAACAAACAACTAAAAATGACACAAGCCCCACCATTAAAGGGTAAAATGGGCTTATTTCTCCATTTTGAGTCTAATAGAGTTATAATGGTGCTAATTGGGTCATAATTAGTCTAATCAGAAGTTAATGAGGGAGCAATTGAGGTAGAATGGGTCTTAATGGTCCCTTATTGGGTCCATTTCGTGTTAGTGGATATAATGTGCTATTTATCCTTAAGGAGTCCAATTGGGTCAAAATGACACAAACTAGGTCATAATTAGTCTCATTAGACCTTAATGGGTATAAGTGGCCCAACTTTTCTTGAGGAGTCTAGCTGGGTCAAAATGATACTAAATGAGTCATAATTAGTATAACTAGACGTTAATGCGACTTATTGAGGCATAATGGTTCTTAAGGGTCCTAATTGGTCCATTTGGTCCGAGTAGGTAGAATGTGTCTACTTCTTTTAATCGAGTCATTCGTATCAAAATGACACTAAATGGATCATAATTAATCCAATTGGACCCAAATTGGTTCAATAGGCCTATTTCTTTATAAGAAGTCTAATTGTGTCAAAATGACAATAATTGGGTCATATTTAGTTTGATCAGACCTTTTTTTTAAAGGAAACCAGACAAATTTATAAACCAAAAAAGAAGTACAGCGGAAGGACAAAAGTTTGACCACTACCTACAAAGCATAAAACCAAAAGACTTGGCCAACACCTCATACCAAGCCACAACAAGCCAAAAGAAACAAAGCCCAACAAACTCAAACAAACAACAAAAAATAAAATAGAGGAGCATAAAGCACAAAGAAGCCCCCCAATCCCAGAAACAAACCACCATATCATCCAACACTTCTCATAGGCCGCCTCGTCAACCAATCCGTACGAATTGAAATAGAATCATGAATAACTTTGATAAGTTGCAAAGTTGTGCAACTTTCTTCTGTAAAGAGACGTTTATTTCGCTCCTGCCAAATATAAAAAACAGACGCTGCCACCGCAAGCTTCTGCTTTAAACGTTTTGGTCGTCTACTTGAATCCAAAATTGTTTCCATAATAAGATCCCACGTAGAAGGGATATCCGTCAGGTCCGTAATATGCAAGATACTATCCCAAACTTCACAAGCATAAGTACACTGAAAGAATAAGTGGGAATGGATATCCATACAATGTCTACAAAGCGAGCATTTCAGATCTGGTGGTTCATCCTTCCAAAGCATACGATCTTGTGTAGGAAGACGCCTCTGACAAGCAAGCCACAAACATAATGCATGCTTAGGGATATGGCCAGAGAACCATACCGCTTTGTACCAAGGAACAACCGGGTAAGATCCCTCTAACAAAGCCCAAGCATTACTCACTGTGAAATCCGAAGCAGAAATACGATCTTTCCCCCAAAGAACTCTGTCACGAACAAAATCAATCAACGAAGGTAACGGAGAAGAATTCAGCTCAGCAAACCTACTACTCCAATCATCCGGCCAAACACCGTCCCAACTCATTAGTAGATCACGAACCGTCATAAAAGTTGAGAACCCACATGAATGGACAAACCGGTAAGAGATAAAAGCCGAAAGTTGACCACATGATAGCCAATCATCCTCCCAAACATTCGTATCGCGACCATCACCAACCTGGGAAAACAAAAATCTGCGCAATTGACTACGTAAGTCCAACAGCTTTCGAAAGACCCACGACCAATTTGAGCTTTTCCTAACCAGCCAGAAGTGTGAGGATCGAAGATTATGACTATACACCCAACAAACCTACAGAGAATCCCGGTGCCTCACAATATCCCACACATGTTTAGCAAGTAAAGCTCTATTCCAAAGTGGACAATCGCTTAAGCCCAAGGCCTCCAGATTCAAGAGGTCGACAGACCACATCCCAAGATAACCTGCATCTACCTCGAGGATCATCCCTTGGATCCCAAAGGAATTTCCTAAAAATAGATTCTAGATCATGGATTACCCCAGACAGGAGTAAGAACACCGACATCCAATGAAGTTGAAGGGATTGCAGGACCGATATTATAAGTTGACATCTCCCTCCAAACGAAAGAAATTTGGACTTCCAATTAAGAATGCGACCCTTCACCTTAGCAATTAACAGAGCATAATCACATAGCTTCAACCGAGCCTGAGATAAAGGGACCCCTGTGTAACAACCCCAAATCCATACATTGCATATAACACATATTTCATACATAGAATACATGTTTTCGCCACAAAGGTCCATAATACAAGAGTCTATAACGTGAAATACATAACTCAAAAATTCAAAAAGTACATGCTCTTGTATCCTAGCATCTATGCTCCAAAAACATAGCTAATTAAGATCTTCACACAAGTTGACCCATTTATGCTTTGCGGATGATTTGTTTATTTTTTTCTCGGGGGGATACTACCTCAGTGGAAGTTATAAAGCGTGCTCTCCAATTGTTCGAAGAACGTTCGGGTCTGTCTCCGAGTCTGGAAAAAAGTGAAGTGTTTTTGGGGAATGTGGGGTTGGAGGTTCAAAATCTTATTCGTAATAGCTTATCTTTTCGGCCGGGGGTATTTCCTATTTGCTACCCGGGAGTTCCTTTATCCCTAGTTCGATTAAAAGTAAGTGATTTTAATCCCCTTGTGCTAAAGCTTAAATCTCGACTTTTGAATTGGAAGAACAAATTCCTTTCCTATGGAGGAAGACGACAGCTTATCCTCTCTGTTCTTCATTCTATGCAAACCTATTGGATGTCGGTATTTCTAATACCAACAACCACAATCCACGAAATTGAGCAGCTGTTTCGTAATTTTTTATGGAATAAAGCGGAGGGTGAGCTGGGAAAATGTCGAGTTGCTTGGGGATAGGGTTTGCTTGCCTATTCAAAATGGGGGTCTTGGTATGAAAAGACTAGCAATTTGGAATCGGTGCTTACTTTTCAAACATATTTGGGATATTCTGACTCGCAGAAATACCATGTGGGTCTCTTGGATTCAGTCTCATTGTATTCGGGGCAGAAATTTTTGGGTAATCAAGAAGAGGAATGAATGGTCGTGGATTCTCCGGAGCATTTTAGACTTACTGAAAGGGGAAGAGTTTCCCCAGGCAATTTTATAAAGACAGTAAAAAGAAAACGTCACCAATACAAAGCAATCAGCAAGAGAAACTACGACAACTTTGACTCACAAACCAAGTCATAAGAAGCCAAAAATGACAAAGGGAAATACACCAAAACAAAACAACACCACCCGCCAAAATACAAAAGGCAAGAAAGACCCAAAAGACCCAAAACCCAGAAGGAGCGCCACCCACGGAGTCACATATCATTGGACTTCAAAAACTTCTTCCTAGTCTTCCAAGCCATTCGATGAAGAATCTGCATCTTGATCACCGCAATAACTTTATCCTCCGAATGATTGAAATTGTCAAAGAACTTCCTGTTTCGTTCCCTCCAGATATTATAAACTGTAGCCGATAAACGAATTTTCTAAACCGTAGACCAAGATTTCCAAGTTTGAGCGGATCCTCTGTGAAGAATATCGTCCCAAATGTTCGGAACAGACGTTAATCCCACCTCCATTTTTATGCCTTCCCAAATACTGCTAGAATAAGAGCATTCAAAAAATAAGTGATTGTGYGTTTCAATCACTGATTTACAGAACACACACTTTAAATCCGGAGGTTCATGCTTCCACTGACTGATACGATCTTGGGTTGGCAATTTCTTCTGGCAAGCCATCCACATACAAAGAGCATGTTTWGGAATAAAAGCTTTGTTCCAAACTAGTTTCGACCAATGCACAACCGGATTCACCTCTCGTATAGTCTCCCAAGCCACTTTTACCTGAAAATCACCCCGWGCACCATTATTATCAAGCCAACGAACTTTATCCTCCCCTTGATTGGRAGATGGAATAAGGACATTTTGCAGCTGAGGATAACGTTGAATCCAATCCTCCGGCCAGTTAGAACCAAACCTGTGCATTACATCAAAAACCGTAGAGTTATTGTGGAAACCCTGCCCATTGATAAATCTATACGACAAAGAATGAATAAGTGGTCCCAACTCGCTCCAAGTATCTTCCCAAGCATGCGTCGATAAGCCATTACCCACATCATATATAAAGAAGCGTCGGCAATGAKGCCTTAAATCTAAGAGACTCCGTARGATCCAAGACCACTCATTCCTCTTCTTGATAACCCAAAAGTTACGGCCCCGAACACAGTGAGAWTGAATCCAAGAGACCCACATCGTATTTCTGTCCCTTAAAATATCCCAAATATGTTTGAAAAGGAGACACCTATTCCAGGTCGAAAGTCTTTTCAACCCAAGTCCCCCACTCTGAACAGGCAAGCAAATAGAATCCCAAGCAACACGACATTTACCCCTCTGTCCCTCCGCTTTACTCCATAAAAAGTTACGAAAAAGCTTCTCAATTTCATGAATCGTGTCTGCCGGTAAAAGAAATACCGACATCCAAAACGTTTGCATAGATTGGAGAACTGAGATAATAAGTTGACGACGCCCTCCAAAAGAGAGGAATTTGTTCTTCCAATTTAACAAACGAGATTTAATCTTTAACACAAGGGGATTAAAATCACGTACCTTCAGACGAACCGGTGAAAGAGGAACGCCTAAGTAACGAATAGGAAAAACCCCTGGCCGAAAAGATAAACTWTCACRAATACGGCTCTRAACCTCCATTGACACATTCCCAAAGAACACCTCACTTTTCTCCAGACTTGGCGATAAGCCCGATCGTTCTTCAAACAATTGTAGACCACGTTTAATAACCTCCACCGAAATAATGTCCCCTCTAGAAAAGATAAATAAATCATCAGCAAAGCACAAATGAGTCAATTTAATATCCACACAACCTTGATGATACGAAAAAGTAACCACTTCCTCAAGTAATAACTTTTCGTCAAGGGGCACAGAATTCATACTGGCATATAAGGCAAATGATGGGGGATACAAACGAGAAGTTTGCACCCGAGTCAAATAACACTTTAGCATGTAATGAGTTCACGGGAAAAGTACTTGTAGATTCAAAGTTAATAAACATATTTTCACATTCCCAAAATATAATAAAGTATTTAAGTTCAGTTATGTACCTGTAGATTCAAAATTACATTGGCCAGATGTAATCCGAGAATACCTTACATACTGACCTCTTAACTTATCATATTTTTTCCAAAGATGCTAACTATGTCTGGGACCCCAATATGCAATAAAACAGTTTAAGTCTAGGCAACATGCATGTGAATACCTAAATCTCTTAAACTCAAGCTCTGATACCAACTTCTGTAACAACCCCAAATCCATACATTGCATATAACACATATTTCATACATAGAATACATGTTTTCCCCACAAAGGTCCATAATACAAGAGTCTATA
>NC_037537.1:10426203-10430513 GCF_001531365.2 Cynara cardunculus var. scolymus | reverse complement strand
ATAACATCAATACTATTATTTCTAATAAGAACAACATCTCTGAATCCTCAAATCACCAAGAAGTGAGAACTCCAACCTGTTGTAATCTTAAAAGATATAATAGCAATAGTTATACTATGCACACACAACGACCATCCTTATTACATCCATCATTTCCCCTTTATAGCAACAGCTATCCATGGCACACAACGACCATCCTTATTTCCCCTGAAAWTCTTATGAACTATTTCATCCAATGACAGGCTGCAGGCATAACTGTCAGAGTGAACCTCRTTCAWAGTYTTAACCAAAATCTATAGACTATTTCATCCAATGACGGAACAAAGTTATATACGTCAGAGTGAACCTCGTCTATAGTTTTAACCAATCGTAATATCAAAATAGGTTTATATTCAAAACCTTTCGAGTCTTAGAACAGTCTGTTCTGTAAATGATTTCTCAAATCATCTAATCCTCTTTAAATCATCTAATCCTCTTTAAATCCTCAACACAGGATATCAAATCCAAAACTGCTTTTAAAGCATAGTTTCTGCTTTAATCTTTTCCAAAACARATTCAAACTTCAGAATCACAAAATATTTCCTTTAAAACTTAAACATAATAGTTTTCCCAAATTCTTTTAAGTTTCAAACCATCAATACTCAAAAGCTTACAAAATCAACAGTAGATATAAACTCACGGTTTGTAAACAGATCGTAGTTCAAAAACTCACAAGTTATATCAAAACAGTAGTTAAACTCACAAGTTATATCAAAACAGTAGTTAAATTCACCTTGTTAAAACAAATTCTGTAGTAAAAGATCACACAACAAACACATATATCATCCATGTATATTATTTTATCATGCAAACCATTAGATATTCAAATATTAATCACGTATAATTTTTCCTTAACTCAGATTGTCTGAAACCGAGTTATAACAACCCCCTTGTATACGACAGGAAACAAACCAAGCTTGAATGGAAGACACTCTAGAATGGCCTCCTTAATGTTAGGAGGCACATTACCAAAGTAAATTTTGCTTTTTTCAAGGCTTGGTGCTAATCCCGAACGACTCTGAAAAAGAAAGAGTGCCTTCTTGAGCACTTCTACTGAAAGAACATCCCCATTAGTAAAGACAAACAAATCATCAGCGAAACAAAGATGTGTCAAATCCAGCTCCTCACAACCCCGATGGTACCCAAAATCAGCTGCTTCCTGAATACAATGCTTAAGGAGCATAAAAAAACCCCTCCATCACAATCGTGAAGAGATATGGGGATAAAGGATCCCCTTGTCTAAGACCCCTCCCTCCATGAAAAAATCAATAGGAATTACCATTGATCGCAAGTGAATAAGAAGTGGTAGACACCATCTCTTTTATCCACTTGACCAGAACCGGATGGAATCCTAAACCTTGAAGCATAACAATGAGGGTTTCCAGTCCACAGTATCATAAGCTTTTTTTATATCAATTTTGAACGCACATCTAGGTGGGCCCGTCGAGGACTGGTACCCAGAAACAAGCTCATGAGCCATAAGAATATTATTCGTAATCCTCCTACCCGGAATAAAAGCCGATTGGGCTTTATCAATTAAGGAATCCAAAGATCCCTTCATTCTGTTTACAATGACTTTACTAATGCATTTGTAAAGCACTGTACAGCAAGCTATAGGCCGGTAATCCGTAACCCTAGATGCATTAATAGATTTAGGGAGAAGACAAATAAGAGTATGATTCAAATTCTTTGGGAGGTTACCTCGATAAAAGAAATTGTGGATAGCAATCTCCACATCACGACCAACAATATCCCACGCAGCTTTGAGAAAACCTAGAAGAAAACCCATCAGATCCTGGAGCTTTATAATTACCAATACTAAACATAGCATTTTTAATTTCGTCATTAAGAATCGGTCGGATCAAGTAGTTAGCTTCCGATAAAAGAGAGCTTTCTCGTGAAGACTTCTTCAGGCATAGACGGATCGGAGGAAACATACCTCATACCCAAAAATTCTTTAAAATGATCAACGAACACTTTCGGGACATCTTCACCATAGATGTAATCACCACCACTAGTACAGACTGAATGAATGGAATTGGAGTGATGCCGCTCTTTGATCACCTTATGGAAGAATTTAGTATTCATATCACCTTCATTCAACCATTTAATTTTGGCCCGTTACTTAGCAGCACATTCCTCGTCCCAACAAGCATTCTAATACGCAATACAGATATGACCAATATCAAGACTCAACTCGTCATTAGAGGGGTCTTTATCTACATCCAGTTGAATACGGTCTAATTCAGTCTTCAAAAAAGAGACACGTTGTCCAAGGTTACCATAAGAATTCCAAAGTTGACGAAGCGGAGTCTTGAGAGCCTTCAAGTGAGAAGTCACTCGAAACATAATAGTGCCCTCAATATGTTTAGCCCATTCATCCTTAACAACTTGTAAAAAAGCTGGGTGGTCTGTCATGAAATTATCGAATTTGAAACGGTTATACCTCCTTTTCCAAGCGCCACCTTTAAAAGAAAAGACCATCGATGGATGGTCCGAGAGGCCCGAAGGATGAACCTGTACACTGGCATCATGGAATATAGAAGTAAACTCCGAATTAGCCATAGCCCTATCATGTTTATGCATGATACCCCCTTTTGAGTTCGACTTTTGGTTCCAAGTGAAATGGACACCTGTGTAGTGTAGATCAAATATTTCAACATCCTCAACGCACAGAAAAAAGTCTAACATATCCGTATTACGGCGAGAAGACCCACCAAACCCATCATAGGGAAATAACATGGTATTGAAATCCCCCATTACAACCTACGGATGAGAACCAATCAGAACTTTAAATTTTCACAATCCCGACCATAATTCTCTTTTCGCATTACAAACATTAGCCCCATAAACCAGAGAAAGGGAAATATAATCTTGGCCACCCCGTAAAAAAAACCTTCAATTTAGAAATTGACTATGGGCCTCCAAGACCATAACATCTAAAACTCGTGAATCCCATGCGAGGATTATATGAGTTCCAGACTCACACACAGCTTGATTAGACATCCAATACCATCGACCAAAAGAATTTGGGCAAACACTTTCTAGGGATTCCTTAGAAACGTGCGATTCTACAATGGCACACAAACACAAATCATTACAATGAATAAAATTTCTCACCTATTTTTGTTTAAATGGAGAGTTGAGCCCCCGGATATTCCACGAAGCAAAGTTCAACATGATGAAGAGGTTGGAACATCCCTTTGACCCCGATTATCCTCATCCACATTCCGCACAACATGATCTTTTTCAGCACCATCATGAGAGTCCAATTAAGAACCCTCTCCCCCTAACTTCTCAAGAACGCCAAATCTGTTAGAAGCTTCCATAGGGTCTTTCTTAACTCCCCTTCGTGGCAAACGGAAGTTTTTTATCACAGAAGAAAGAAGAGGAGTAGATGTAGTCATAGAATGAGTAGATTGCGAAGACTGGAAAGAAGAGGCCCCAGAAACTCCATTCATACCTGAATCACCAAAAGCATTCCACCCACTTGAACTTCTTGAGGAGAAATAGCCTATTATATCCTCTAACATGAAATGGACCCACTAACACCAAAGAAACCCATTCTACCTCACTTACTCTCATTAACTTCTCATTAGACTAATTGTGACCGATTTAGTACCAATATCACTCAATTAGACTCAAATTGGAGAAAGAAGCCGATTATACCCATTAAGGTCTGATCAACTCAAATTGGACAATGATCCTGTTGCGAACACTTTGAATATGAACAGGAGGGAGCAAGGGTTTGACCAGGCCTCTTCATCATGATAAAATTTGCAACTTGGAATATTCGGGGACTCAATGCTCCGATAAAGCAAAATGAGGTAAAGTCTTTTATTCATTGTAATGATCTTAGTTTGTGTGCAATTCTTGAGTCTCATGTGTCCAAGGACTCTCTTGAAAGTGTGTGTACCAAGCTTTTTGGTCGGTGGGCTTGGATTTCAAACCAGACTGTGTGTGTGTCGGGCACACGTATCATCCTTGCTTGGAATTCTCGTATTTTAGATGTTTTGGCTATGGAGGTTCAGAATCAATTCCTGAACTGTAAAGTTTTTATAAGAGGCGGTCAAGATGCTTTCTTTCTGTCTGTGGTCTATGGTGCAAATGCATGTACTCCTCGACGTGAATTGTGGTCGGGTTTAAGGAAATTCAAAGTCTTGATTGGTTCCAATCCATGGATAGTAATGGGCGATTTCAACTCCATGTTATTTCCTCATGATGGGTTTGGAGGATCATCTCGCCGTAATATTGATATGTCTGATTTTTTT
>NC_037537.1:10418201-10423330 GCF_001531365.2 Cynara cardunculus var. scolymus | reverse complement strand
GCTGTGTTTGGGGAGCTTTTGTGCGTTTTCAGCTCCTTTTCTTTATTTTTAGTTGTTTGTTTGAGTCGGTTGGGCTTTGTTTGTTTTGGCTTTTGGTGGCTTGGTATGGGTTTTTCCAAGTCGTTTGCTTTTGTTGTGTTGGTAGTGGTCTGTTTGTAGTCGCTTTGCTGTACTTTTATTTATGATTTATAAAATTGCCTGGTTTCCGTTCAAAAAAAAAAAAAGGTCTGATCAACTAAGCAGAAACTTGCTGTGGCGGCTACTGTTTACTATATCTGGCAAGAACGTAATAGAAGACTTTTTGCTGCAACTAAGCGTACGACTCAGGATGTTACTGCTGTTATTCGGGAGTCTATCTCCATTCGTACAGATTGGTTGGCGAGTCGTCCTGTGGGTTCTTATGGTTAATTTGAAGGCTTGTTTTTGGTTCTGGGAGGTGATGATTTGGGTTATGCTGCTCCTTTTTATCTTCTTTGGTTGTTTGTTTGAGTCTTATGGGCTTTGTTTATTTTGGCTTATTGTGGCTCGGTTGGGGTGTTTCCTTTGGCCTTGGGAATTCTTGGTGTAGGTTGCGGTCTTTTTGTTTTTTGGTCGTTGTAAAACTTTTTTCTGCGCTTTATAAATTTGCCGATATTTTCCTTCAAAAAAAAAGGTCTGATCAAACTAAATATGACCCAATTAGTGCCATTTTGACCCATTAAGGCTTGCTTTAAATTTATGTTTTGGTGCATTTCCCTTTGTTTTTTGGGCTTCTTATGGCTTGGTTTGTGAGCCAAAGTTGCCGTAGCTTCTCTTGCTGATTTGCTCGTTGTAAGGTTTCATTTTTTTTCATCTTTATAAAATTGCCTAGGGAAATTCCCTTTTCAGTTGTGTTATCTTGACACGAATGACTCGATTAAAAGAAGTAGGCAGATTCTACCTACTAGGACCAAATGGACCAATTAGGACACTTAAGAACCATTATGCCTCAATTAGTCACATTAACGTCTAGTTATACTAATTATGACTCATTTTGTATCATTTTCACCCAAAGGAGAATGTCGTTGTTAGCACTAAGGCTAAGTCTGTTGCTTCTGAAGTCCCAGCCGGTGATAGTGAGGGGCCTGTGGAGGATAAGTATTGCACTGTGGATGCTGGGAGAACGCCAAGAGGTAGAGAGGGTAATTTAAATGCAACTACGATCCCACCTATGGGGGGTCCGGAACTAGTAAGGGCTATGGTACAAGCATTCCAGTCGAGACGTGGTGTTGCGATCCCAACGCCTACAAATAACCGATTCTCATCTTTATATACTGAAGACTCTAGTGAAGATGATGATATGGAGATAATTGATACGGCTAGGTGTGATGCAGGGGGTATTTTCAATGGTGATAACATTGAGGAGGCTGAAGAGAGTATGGGGGAGGGTGCTGCTACCACTTCTAGTTCCCAATGATAAAGTTCGCTTCCTAGAATATTAGGGGTCTTAATGCCCTAATAAAGCAAAGAGAGGTACGTGATTTTATACATGTAAAGAGTCTTTCATTATGTTTCATTATTGAGTCTAAAGTCTTACAAAGTAACCTGGGAGATGTGTGTGGTAGAGTTTTTGGAAGATGGAGTTGGGTCTCAAATGGTTTATCTTGTGATCAAGGAACACGCCTTATTATTGCTTGGGACCCGATTGTTTTGTCCTTGATAGTGATCGAGCAGCATTTGCAATACGTGAATTGTGAAATCCGTATCATTGGTAAGCCGGAACCCATCTTTATTACGTTTGTTTACGGGTGTAATACGGGGGTGGAAATGAGGGATCTTTGGAGGGCCCTTGGGAAATTCAAAGTCTTTATCCATAATAAAGCGTGGATAGCGATGGGAGACTTTAACTCTATGCTTTTCCCTCATGATGGGTTGGGAGGGTCGTCTAGGCGTAATTCAGACATGGAAGAGTTTCACCTTTGTCTAGAAGATGTAGAGCTTTTTGATATCTCTTATCAATACACTTGGATTCAAAAGCCGTCCGGGGGAGTAGGTATTATGCGTAAATTAGAACGGATATTGGGGAACTCGGAGTTTATTGACAGATTTGGGGATGCCTCGGTTTTCATTGAACCAAGAGGGATCTCTGACCATTGGCCGGGTATTCTAACGTTTAAAGTAGGGAGAAGACTTAGAAAACATGGCTTCAAGTTTGATAATTTCCTGACTTCCCATGAAGATTTCCTCAGTTCGGTTGAGGGAGTATCGGCGAAACCGAAGAAAGGCTACTACATGAAGAAAGTTCTCCTTAAAATGCAAGATATGAAAGGGGTTTGCCGTAGACTAAGAAATTCGTATGGATGCTTGGATAAGAAGGTGGCATTGTTAAAGGCAGAACTTAATGTTGCTCAATTGGCTTGTGACCTAGATCCGTTTAATGATATGCTGAAAGAGGACATTGCTCACCTCTTGTTAGCATATCAACAAGCTAGGAATGATCAATTGGAAATGGTTAGACAAAAGGCGAAGATTTCTTGGTTGAACGAGGGGGATGGAAATTCTAAGTTCTTCTTTCACTCCATGAGAGAGAAGCGCAATAGGAACCACATTGCTGCTATTAAGGACTCATTTAGAATGGTCTTTGAACATGATGAAGTACCAAAAGCTTTTGTTAATCATTTTGCAGGTATTTTGGGTTCTTGTGATGCGTTGGTTAACCCTTCTATGGAGGATTGTTCTTTCGATCGTTCTTTGTGTTTATCGGAGTCTCTGCATGTAACAACCCACATATTCCATGTACAGATAATCCACATCATCATACTCGTAACACAAACTGTAACATCGTTTACAAAATACAGATTAACAAAATAAAACTTTCTTAAAATACATTTATGAGTACTAGATGTCATTCATTCTAAACTTTTTTCCTTGCCTTTATCTTGCGAGGTATGATGACCTGCAAAACAGGTTAGTCCAACAACTGAGCGTTAGACCAAAAAGATCTAGTGAGTATATAAATCTCAAACAAACAACATACTTTTCAAACAATCAGTTCATCTCTCGTGGTTACACCGCCATTACATCTCTCTCCCGGTTACACCGCCATTTCATCTCTCTCGCGGTTACACCGTCATTTCATCTCTCTCGCGGTTACACCGCCATTTCATCTCTCTCCCGGTTACACCGCCATTTCATCTCTCTCGCGGTTACACCGTCATTTCATCTCTCTCGCCATTACATCTCTCTCGCGGTTACACCGCCATTACATCTCTCTCGCGGTTACACCGTCATTTCATCTCTCTCGCGGTTACACCGCCATTACATCTCTCTCACGGTTACACCGCCATTACATCTCAAAAATGATTCAATATATTAGCCGGAGTTGAAGTCCGGTCAGCCTTGTCCGGATATGAAATCCGGACAAACACTTAGAATAACAAAAGGGTTATATCATCTCCGGTCAACAATCCAGATAACACCTTGTATAAGCTTTGTCCGGTTAACACTTAAAATTAAAGTCAATATCTTTGTCCGGATAACAAGTCCGGACAATACCCCACTCATAACTTAACCGATTTAAAACAATCCGGACAATACATCGCCCAACCTTTGACCGATTTAAATGAGATCCGGTCACCTCTTGAGTGATTTATGGTTAATCCGGTCACCTCTTGACCGGTTTAGGGTTGAGTCCGGACAACACTTGAGCGGTTTAAGAATAAACCGGTCAACACTTGGACGATTTAAGGAATATCCGCACAATAATGTAATATAAATCATAATAACCAGTACCAATAACTACTGAATTGTATGCAAACAATTTATACTCAAAGCTTTAATACCACCTTAGAATGTTGATCGAATTAAACCTGCGATTTACCTTCAGTCTTTACTCTCAACTGATTTTGCTCTCAAGAAATTCAAACCCTTTACCTTTCATATAGTAAGTGCAATAACCGCCTTGCCAATTACAAATCCACACTCACACACAACTTAATCATATATATATATATATATAAATAATATTATAACCTTATTTTCCAATTATTAACTCAAAATTTGTAACCCGAATACATTTAATGTCTTTTTGACACAAAATGACTCGATTAAAGGAAATCCGCACATTCTACTGACTAGAACCAAATGGACCCATTATGGTCCCATAAGCACCATTCTACCTTAATTAATCACATTAAGATTGATATTCGGAAAGCTTATGATACAGTTGACTGGCAGTTTCTTCTGGATATTCGGAAAGCTTATGATACAGTTGCTTAAGGGAATGGGTTTTGATCCAGTTATGCTTAACTGGATAAAGTCTCTAATCACATCGCCTACCCTCTCTATTTGTGTTAATGGACAACGGAGGGTTTTTTTCATGGTAAGAGGGGTCTTAGACAAGGGGACCCATTATCTCCTTACTTGTTCACGGTGGTTATGGAAAGTCTATCGATGCTTCTATCAAAATGTATTGAGGAGGAGATTAATTTTGCGTACCATCAAGGATGTGCTGAGATAAAGTTGACCCATTTATGTTTTGCGGACGATCTGTTTATCTTTTCTCGGGGGGATGCTGCCTCAGTTGAGGTGATAAAACGAGCACTCCACTTGTTTGAGGATCGTTCGGGTTTGTCACTGAGTCTTGAAAAAAGTGAAGTGTTTTTTGGAAATGTGGGGTTGGATGTTCAAATTATTATTCGAAACTGCTTGCCTTTTCGACCGGGGGTTTTTCCTATTCGCTACCTTGGAGTTCCTCTCTCTCCAATGCGATTGAAGGTACGTGATTTTAACCCTCTTGTGCTTAAACTAAAATCTCATTTATTGAACTGGAAAAATAAATTTCTTTCTTATGGGGGAAGACGCCAGCTCATCATCTTTGTTCTGCATTCTATGCAAACTTTTTGGATGTCGGTATTTCTAATACCGGCAACTACTATCCATGAAATTGAACAGTTGTTCCGTAATTTTTTATGGAATAAAGCGGAGGGTGAACTGGGAAAATGTCGAGTTTCTTGGGATAGAGTCTGTTTACCTATTCAACATGGTGGTCTTGGAATGAAAAGACTTGCGATTTGGAATCAGTGTTTACTTTTTAAGCATATTTGGGACATTCTTACTCGAAGAAACACCATGTGGGTCTCTTGGATTCAGTCTAACTGTGTTCGGGGCCG
>NC_037537.1:10409345-10418111 GCF_001531365.2 Cynara cardunculus var. scolymus | reverse complement strand
ATGGTTTATCCACGCATGCTTGGGAAGATACATGGAGTGAGTCGGGTCCTCTAATTCAATTCTTGTCGTATAGATTTATAAATGGCGAGGGGTTTCATAATAACTCCATGGTTTCTGATATAATGCAACGTTTTGGTACTAATTGGCCGGAGGCATGGATTCGACAATTCCCTCAGCTTCAAAATGTTATGATTCCGTATCCCAGTCAAGTGGAGGATAAGGTCGGCTGGCTTGCTAAAGATCTATCTCGGGGTGATTTTGAGGTCCAATTGGCTTGGAAGACTATCCAAGAGGTGAGACCGATTGTGCATTGGTACAAACTAGTTTGGAATAAAGCTTACATTCCTAAACATGCTATTTGTATGTGGATGGCATGTCAGTTGAAACTGCCAACTCAAGATTGTCTAAGTCAGTGGAAGCATGAACCTCCAGATTTAAAGTGTGTATTTTGCGACTTAGTGATTGAAACGCACAATCACTTATTTTTTGAATGCTCTTACTCCAGCAGTATTTGGGAAGCTATTCAACGTGAGGTGGGTTTACAGAATTGTCCTAGTAATTGGGAGGATATTCTTCATAGAGGATCCAACCAAACTTGGAAATCTTGGTCTATGGTTCAAAAGCTTGGCATTTCGGCAACAGTTTATAATATATGGAGGGAACGGAACAGGAAATTCTTTGATAATTTCAATCATTCGGGGGATAAAGTTATCGCGGCTATCAAAATGCAGATTCTTCATCGCATGGCTTGGAAGACAAGGACGAAGTCATTGACTTCCAATGCGAAGTGAGTTCGTGGGTGTTGTTCGGTTTTGGAGCTTTTGGGTCTCTCTCGGGTTTAGTTTTTTGGCTTATGGGCTTCTTCTGTTTTGGTGTATTCCCCTTTGTCTTTTTTGGCTCCTTATGACTTGGTTTGTGAGTCATAGTTGCCGTAGTTTTTCTTGTTGATTGCTTTGTATTGGTGACGTTTTTTACTGTCTTTTACTGTCTTTATAAAATTGCCTGGGGAAATCTTCCCCTTTCAGTACGCATGCATGGGAAGACACGTGGAGTGAGTTTGGTCCCCTTATTCATTTATTGTCTTACAGATTCATAAATGGTCATGGTTTTCACAATAACTCTACGGTTTATGATCTCATGCAACGGTTTGGCACTAATTGGCCGATAGAATGGTTACAACAATTTCCCCAGTTGCAAAGTATTATGATTCCACCTCCAAGTCAAAGTGAGGATACGGTCAGATGGTTCGATGCTAAATATTCTCGACTTTGAACCTCCGAATTTGAAATGTGATTTCTGTAAATTAGTGATTGAAACGCACAATCACTTATTTTTTGAATGCAACTACTCGAGTAGTATTTGGGAGGTTATTAAAAAGGAAGTTGGGTTACAGAGTTGTCAGAACAAATGGGAGGATATTCTTAACAGGGGTTTATCACAAAGGTGGAAATCATGGTCTACGGTCCAAAAACTTGGTATATCGGCTACGGTATACCATATATGGAGGGAAAGGAACAAATTGTTCTTTGACAATTACAACCATGCTGGAGACAAAGTTGTGGCTGAGATCAAAATGCAGATCCTTCAAAGAATGGCGTGGAAGACAAAGAAGAAACTCACACGAATCAATGACGTGTGATATTGTGGAAGATGAACGTGTATGGTTCTGGAAGATGTTGGTGATTTACGCCATATATTTTTTGGCTTTTTTTAACATTATGTTTTGGTGCATTTCCCTTTATCTTTTTTGGCTTCTTATGGCTTGGTTTGTGAGTCAAAGTTGCCGTAGTTTTTCTTGCTGATTTGCTCGTTGTAAGGTTTCACTTTTATTCGTCTTTATAAAATTGCCTGGGGAAATTCCCCTTTCAGTATACAAATTGCGACTCATTTAGTATCATTTTGACCCAATTAGTCTCCTCAAGAAGAAATGGCCCATGATGCCGATTAGGGTCTACTGAAAGGGGTAGAGTCCCCAGGCAATTTTATAAAGACAATAAAAACGTCACCGATACAAAGCAATCAACAAAAAAAACTACGGCAACTTTGACTCACAAACCAAGTCATAAGGAGCCAAAAATGACAAAGGGAATTACACCAAGACAGAAGAAAACCATAAGCCAAAAAGTAAAAGGCAAGAAGACTCCAAAAGTTCCAAAACCAAGAAGGCACACCACCCACGAACTCACTTAACATTGGATTTCGTTAACTTCTTCCTTGTCTTCCAAGCCATCCGTTGAAGAAGAAGAATCTTGATTTTCGCAATAATTAGGGTCTAATGAGACTAATTATGACCTACTTAGTGTCATTTTGACCCAATTGGACTTCTTGAGAAGAAATATCCTATTATATACTCTAATACGAAATGGACCCAGTAAGGACCAAAGAAACCCATTCTACCTCACCTACCCTCATTAACTTCTCATTAGACTAATTGTGACTGATTTAGTACCAAGTCACTCAATTAGACTCGAATTGGAGAAAGAAGCCGATTATACCCATTAAGGTCTGATCAACTCGAATTGAGGCTGGCCCATTGATGATCAGAGGTATTCCTTTTTTTGTCCATCGTTGGGATCCGTCCAAGGGTTTAAAAAAACAGGAACATTCCTCCTGTCCATTATGGGTGAAACTCCATAATGTCCCTTTAGTTGCATTTAATAAAGAAGGAGTTAGTCGTATTGCGAGTGTTCTGGGTATACCAAAGCAAATGGATTCGTGCACTGCTTCAATGTGTGAAAAAGCTTGGGGCCGGCCTGGTTTTGCTAAAGTTCTTGTTGAGGTTTGGGCTGTGGGTGACCTAAAACGGAAAATTGATGTTGAAATCCCAAACATAAATGGTGGAGAACCCGAAAGTGTGCAAATTCAAGTAGAATACTTATGGGAACCAATTCAATGTTCCCATTGTCAAATATTTGGTCACAAACTTTCGTCGTGTGTTAAAGCAGCTAGTTTGAATAAAGGTAAACAAATTGATGGCCGTAAAGATGCTGATGGGTTTACTAGAGTGGCGAAAAAACAATGGCGGGTTAAAGGTGGAAATAAAGCCGATCAYTCTAAGGATATATCGGATAATGGAAGAAAGGACTCAAACCCTCTTGAAGCGTCCTTGGGAGTGAATGCTGTAAGTCAAGAAGGGGAAATAGAAGATTCTATGGTTTCTAATAATGTTGAGTTGATGGATCCTTCTTTGCCAGAGGGGAGGGATGCGTTGGGTGAATCAGGTAAGACTWCTTWTGGGCCTTCATCTTCATCTTCTAAGTCTTCGCACCATACTATGTCTACTCCTACCCCACTTATTTCTTCTGTGATTAAAAACTTTTGGTTGCCGAGACGAGGGGTTGTGCTAAACAATGTTGATTCAAATCGGTTTGGGGCGCTTGAGACGTTAGGGGAAGAGAATTCTCAGGTGGACTCTCTTGATGAGGTGGTCAATGATCTGATTGATGTTCAGGGGGATAATCGGAAGAATAGGGAGCAAGGAGAAAGTCTTAACCCTTCTTCATGATGAAATTTGCTTCATGGAATATCCGGGGGCTTAATTCTCCGGTTAAACAAAAAGAGGTACGRAATTTTATTCATTGTAATGATGTGTGTTTAWGTTCCATTGTCGAATCTCATGTTTCTAAGGATTCTCTTGAAAGTGTTTGCTATAATTCTTTCGGTCAGTGGAATTGGGTTTCTAATCAAAACATGAGTGATTATGGTACTCGTATAATCCTTGCTTGGGATGCCCGATTTTTAGATGTCATGGTTTTGGAGGCTCATAATCAATTTTTAAATTGTAAGGTGTTTGTTCGGGGTAGTCAACATTATATTTTCGCTTCTTTTGTATATGGGGCTAATGTTTGTAATGCCCGTCGTGCTTTATGGTCGGGGCTGCGTAAATTTAAAGTACTCATTGGTTCTTCCCCGTGGATTGTATTGGGGGATTTTAACACCATGTTATTCCCTCATGATGGTTTTGGAGGGTCCTCTCGTCGTAACTTGGATATGGCTGACTTTTTTGTGTTTGTAGAGGATGTGGATTTATTTGACTTACATTATACGGGAGTCCATTTTACGTGGAACCAAAAACCGAATTCTTTGGGAGGTATCATGCGGAAATTGGATAGAGCTATGGGCAATGTTGAATTCACGTCTGTTTTTCATGATGCTAGTGTTCATTTTCACCCTCCAGGTCTTTCGGACCATGCTCCAGTGACGGTTTCTTTTAGATGCGGCACTTGGAAAAAAGGAAATGGGTTTAAATTTGACAATTTCTTGACTGAACATCCTGGTTTTCTTCAAGTTGTAAAGGAGGAATGGGAAAAAAATATTGAGGGTACTTTTATGTTTCGAGTGACTTCTCATTTAAAAGCGCTGAAGAGTCCTCTTCGGAAACTTCGTCATTCTTATGGTAACCTTGGTAAGCGTGTTGCCTTTTTGAAGACTGAACTTGATCGTATCCAGATGGATGTTGACAATGATCCGTCTAATCTTGAGCTAGGCCAAGAGTTGGGTCATATTCGGATTGCGTATCAAAATGCATGTTGGGATGAGAATTGTGTCGCGAATCAACGTGCCAAAATTGGTTGGTTGAATGAAGGTGATTTGAATACAAAATTTTTCCATAAAGTGATTAAAGAACGGCATCATTATAACTCTATTTAGTCTGTGTGTACAAGTGATGGAACTTATGTCTATGGTGATGATGTGCCTAATGATTTTGTGGATCATTTTAAAGGCTTTCTGGGATCGAGGTATGTTTCTTCTGATCTGACTATCACTAATGATGTTTTCATGCGTAAACTTTCTTTGGCGGAAGCTAACCATATGATCTGACCAATTCAAAATGAAGAAATTAAAAATGCTATGTTTAGCATTGGTAATTATAAAGCACCTGGGTCTGATGGGTTTTCTTCTAAGTTTTTCAAAGCGGCTTGGGACATTGTTGGCCGTGATGTGGAGACTGCAATTCACAATTTCTTTTACCGAGGTAATCTTCCTAAGAGCTTGAATCATGCGCTTTTATGTCTGATCCCTAAATCTATTAATGCTTCAAAAGTCACGGATTATCGGCCTATAGCATGCTGTACTGTGCTTTATAAATGCATTAGTAAGGTCATAGTTAATAGAATGAAGGGATCTTTGGATTTTTTAATTGATAAAGCTTAATCGGCTTTTATTCCGGGGAGAAGGATTACGGATAATATCCTTATGGAGCATGAACTTGTGTCTAGTTATCAATCTAATACGGGTTCGCCTCGTTGTGCATTCAAAATTGATATAAGAAAAGCTTATGATACTATGGATTGGCGGTAAAGTGGATAAAAGAGATGGTGTCGACTCCTTCTTATTCTTTAGCCATTAATGGTAACTCTCATGGTTTTTTTCATGGAGGGAGGGGTCTTCGTCAAGGTGATCCGTTGTTTCCCTATCTGTTTACGATTGTTATGGAGGGATTTTCTCTACTACTCCAAAAGTGTATTCATGAGGCTGCTGATTTTGGTTACCATCGGGGTTGTGAGGATTTGGATTTGACTCACTTATGTTTTGCGGATGATTTATTTGTCTTTACAAAAGGGGATGTCCTTTCTGTTGAAGTGCTTAAAAAAGCTCTGGCTCTTTTTCAGAACTATTCGGGATTAGCGCCTAGTCTTGAAAAAAGTGACATTTATTTTGGGAATGTTCCTTCCAACATTAAAGCAGCTATCTTTGAATGCCTTCCCTTCAAGCTTGGTGTTTTCCCTGTTTGATATTTGGGTGTTCCTTTATCACAATCTCGGTTAAAGTCTTGTGACTATACTCCGCTGATTGCTAGAGTGAAGAAACGTATACTTAATTGGAAATCTAAGTTTCTATCGTTTGGTGGTCGGCGTCAGCTTATTATATCGGTTCTTCAATCTCTCCAGCTTCATTGGATGTCGGTTTTCTTATTTCCTTCTGGTATCATTCATGATCTTGAATCTATATTTCGTAAATTCCTTTGGGCTCCAAGGGAAGATCCGCGTGGTAGATGTCGGTTATCATGGGATATGGTTTGTAGGCCACTGGAATCTGGGGGTCTTGGAATTAAAAGGCTCTCCACTTGGAATCGGGCTTTACTTGCCAAACATGTGTGGGACATTGCTAGGCGACGGGATTCTATGTGGGTTCGTTGGATTTATAGTAATAATCTCCGCTCTTCGAATTTTTGGATGGTTCGTAAGAATTCTAATTGGTCTTGGGTTTTTCGTAAACTTTTAGACTTGCAGAGTCATTTGCGTCGGTTTCTTTTCTCTCAAATTGGTGATGGTCGGAACACGAATGCTTGGGAGGATGCTTGGTTATCTTGTGGTCCTCTTTCCACGTTTATCTCTTACCRGTTTGTCCATTCTTGTGGGTTCTCTACCTTAACGACGGTTCGTGATCTTATTCTAAGCTGGAATGGTAATTGGCCTGCTGATTGGTGTCAACGGTTTGATATGCTTCAAAATTCTGCACTTCCTTTATTGACCTCTGATTGTGATAGAGTTCTTTGGGGAGATTCTTATACTTTGTGTTCGGATTTTACAGTAGATAAGGCTTGGGATTCCTTAGAGGGTAATCATCCTGTGATCCCTTGGTCTAAATTGGTTTGGTTCTCGGGTCATATTCCAAAGCATGCTTTCTGTTTTTGGTTGGCTTGTCAGAGAAGGCTTCCGACTCAAGACCGCTTATATTGGAAGGATGAGGCCCCAGATATGGAGTGTTCACTTTGTGGTCAATGTTTGGATAGTCATGATCATTTATTCTTTCAATGTTCGTATGCTGGAGCTGTATGGACTAGTGTTTTACTTATGGTGGATATGACGGGTATGCCTTCAAGGTGGCAACAGATTGTTCAAGTTATTTCGGATCCTAATATTCGTCCGAAACTGTTAAAGTAGAAACTTGCTGTGGCGGCTACTGTTTACTATATTTGGCAAGARCGTAATAGAAGACTTTTTTCGGCGACTAAGCGTACGGCTCAGGATCTTACTGCTGTTATTAGGGAATCTATCTCCATTCGTGCAGATTGGTTGGCGTGTCGTCCTGTGGTTACTTATGGTTGATTTGAAGGCGTATTTTTGGTTCGGGGAGGCGATGATTTGGGTTGCGCTTCTCTATTTTATCTTCTTTGGTTGTTTGTTTTAATCTTATGGGCTTTGTTTTTTTTGGCTTGTTGTGGCTCGGTTGGGGTGTTTCCTTTGGCCTTGGGACTTTTTATTGTAGGTTGCGGTCTTTCTGTTTGGTTGCGTTGTAAAACTTTTTATTGCGTTTTATAAATTTGCCGATGTTTTCCTTCAAAAAAAAAAAAAAGGTCTGATCAAACTAAATATGACCCAATTAGTGTCATTTTGACCCAATTAGACTCCTTATAAAAAAATGGGCCTATTAAACCAATTTGGGTCCAATTGGATTATTTTTGATCCATTTAGTGTCATTTTGACACGAATGACTCGAATAAAATAAGTATGCACATTCTACCTACTGAGACCAATTCGACCAATTAGGACCCTTAAGAACCATTATGCCTCAATTTGTCGCATTAACGTCTAGTTATACTAATTATGACCCAATTAGTATCATTTTGTCCCAGCTAGACTCGTCAAGGAGAGCTGGGGCACTTATACCCGTTAGGGTCTAATGAGACTAATTACGACCTAGTTTGTGTCATTTTGACCCATTTGGACTCCTTAAGGATAAATAGCGCATTATATCCACAAACACTAAATGGACCCAATAAGGGACCATTAAGACCCATTCTACCTCAATTGGTCCCTCATTAACTTCTGATTAGACTAATTATGAACCAATTAGTACCATTATAAGTCTATCATACTCAAAATGGAGAAATAAGCCCATTTTACCCTTTAATGTCTGATCAGACTGAACATGAGCCATTTTAGTCTCATTTTGATCCAAATGGACTCCTTCTGGAGAAATATGCCTATTAAAGGTCTAACGAGATTAATTACAATCAGCGTATTCTCATTTTGACCCAAATGACTCGATCAATATTAATCGTCCCATTATATAACCCACTAACACCAAATGCACCCCTTAGGAACCATTTGCTATCATTTTGAACCAATTAGACTACTTGTAAGGAAATGGGCATACTATTAACCCACTTAGGGTCTGATGAGATTAATTATGATCCATTTAATGTCTTTTTGACACAAAATGACTCGATTAAAGGAAATCCCCACATCTACCGACTAGAATCAAATGGACCCATTATGGTCCCATAAGCACCATTCTACCTCAATTAGTCACATTAACGTCTAGTTATACTAACTGCGACTCATTTAATATCATTTTGACCCAATTAGGCTTCTCAAGGAGAAATGGGCCCATGATGCAGATTAGGGTCTAATGAGACTAATTATGACCTACTTAGTGTCATTTTGACCCAATTGGACTTCTTGAGAAGAAATAGCCTATTATATACTCTAACACGAAATGGACCCAGTAAGGACCAAAGAAACCTGTTCTACCTCACCTACCCTCATTAACTTCTCATTAGACTAATTATGACCGATTTAGTACCAATATCACTCAATTAGACTCAAATTGGAGAAAGAAGCCGATTATGACCATTAAGGTCCCATGGTATAAATCGGTTTGGTTTTCTGGTCATATTCCTAAACATGCTTTTTGTTTATGGCTTGCATGCCAGCGTCGTCTTCCAACCCAAGACCGTTTACTCTGGAAGGATGAACCTCCTGACCTTGAGTGTTCACTTTGTGGTCAGAGTCTGGATAGTCATGCACATTTATTTTT
>NC_037537.1:10405627-10409255 GCF_001531365.2 Cynara cardunculus var. scolymus | reverse complement strand
TACGTATTGTTGATTTGACTACTATGCCGTATGTGTGGGACCAAATCTTGGAAAATCTTTCGGATTCTACTCATCGTCCAAAGCGATTAAAGCAGAAACTTGCGGTAGCGGCTTCGGTTTATTTCATTTGGCAGGAACGGAATAGAAGACTTTTTTCTGAGGATCGTCGGACTATTGAGAAGATTATCCAAGCCATTGTTCAGACTGTTGAAATTCGTGTGGCTTGGTTGGAAAAGCGGTTACTTGGCGATACTCGTTGATTTTATGGGTTTTTGCTGTGTTATGGGAGCTTTTGTGCGTTTTCTGCTCCTTTTCTTTATTTTTAGTTGTTTGTTTGAGTCGGTTGGGCTTTGTTTGTTTTGGCTTTTGGTGGCTTGGTATGGGTTCTTCCAAGTCATTTGTTTTTTGTTGAGTTTGTAGTGGTTTGTTTTTGGACGCTTTGCTGTATTTTCCTTTTGTTTTATAAAATTGCCTGGTTTCCGTTCAAAAAAAAAAAAAAAGGTCTGATCAAACTAAATATGACCCAATTAGTGTCATTTTGACCCAATTAGACTCCTTAAAAAGAAATGGGCCTATTAAACTGATTTCCAATTGGATTAATTTTGATCCATTTAGTGTTATTTTGACACGAATGACTCGATTAAAATAAGTACGCACATTCTACCTACTGGGACCAAATGGACCAATTAGGACCCTTAAGAATCATTATGCCTCAATTAGTCGCATTAACGTCTAGTGCCAATTAGAATCCTTATGGAATATGGAAGGGAGGGTTTGACTAGGGTTTGACTTTTTCTCTCAAGGAGGCATGATTGTATGAAGATGATGATGATGTTTTCGTATGCTCCTTGTTGATGTTTATGCTTTGATTTGCTTGGTTTTCGTCCTTGGTTTGCATCGTTTTCTTCCCCACAAGGCTTTTGCGGATTAGGGTTTCAAGGTTGACGGCGGCCTTGGGTTTTTCTCGGTTTTCGTTCTTCTTCTYCTTGAAGGCTTGCGTTCGTTTTAGCTTGGAGGTTATTTTGTTATTGCTTTGATCCCGTTATCTACTTCAAAAGCTGTTTCTTCTTAGATTAGGGTTTCTCGGTTTGGTGGAGGCGGTTTTAGGGTTCTTCATTAAGGTTGGTTTTTCGATCTTGTTTGTTTTGGTTGGTTGCTTCTTGTTTGTTTGGTTGGTTTATGATCGCATCCCCATTGATTGGTAATCCGTGTTGTTTCAACACAACTTGGCTTCGATTTTCTTATTGGCCGTACGTACAGGCTAGGGTTTTGTCCCTAGGGTTTGTTGTTTCTTTTGGTTAGGAGTGATCGTTTGTTGGTTCTTGCTTTGGGGTTTTTCTTTGCTTGCTTGAAGCTGTTGCTCTCGGGTTCTAAGTCTAGGGTTGGTGGTGTTCGGTTTTCCTTGGCTAGGGTTTGCATGCGCCTAGTGTTACTCGGCTAGGGTTTGCATGCTTTCGTGAGTTTATTGTGGGCTGATTGGACATTATTGTGCTTTTACCTATCTGTCTTTTGGTTTATTGCTCTTGCCTATTGCCACACTGTGCTTTTGGTCGTTTTCTTGTTGGTGACAATATCTAGTTTTTTTTCCTGCATCAAGTGTTTCTGTGGTCTTCGTCTCCTTTGTTGAGTTTCTTGATAGAGTATTCAGCACCTTATTCTAAGGTCTTCGTCTACTTTATTGAGACTGCTTGACTAGGGATTCAGCACCACGGCTTCTTGAKTAGGGTTAYAGCAAACTAGGTATTCTTKCCCTTTGGTGAGGATGTCTGATTTTGCRGATGTTATCTTGGAAGAAGTTTCTTCCCAGGATTTTGCTGATGTAATCTTGGATGAGACGGATCCTAGCATGGTGAAAGGTCCTCCTTTGCATGAGGGTCTACAGAAGAAAGCTGGAGTAAATGCTGGACCGACTTCGAGGGTGTCGGTATGGGAACGTCTTTCTCCAGCTGTTAGGGGTGAACATTGTGTGGTACCTCAAAAGTCCTTTGCAGAAATTGTGGGTGGTACTACCTCGACAGAGCTTACTTATTTTCCGGTTGACAAGAGTGTGAAACCGCGGATCTGTTTTCCCTTGGATGTTACAAAAGGTATGGCCAAATATTTTCAATCGGTTTTCTATGGGTATTTTCTTGGTCCTCTCGTCTTCCTTTCCCTATTGTTTTACGTGCGGTTCAGAATGCTTGGGGAAAATTTGGTCTTCTTGATGCTATGGTTAATGATATGGGTTATTTCTTTTTTCGTTTTAATGATGATGGTGGGTGCAACCAAGTAATTGAGATGTCTCCCCTTATGATTCGAGGGAGGCCGCTGTTTGTCTCTTTCTGGGATCCCTCCAAGGGTCTTCAGAAGCCTGAGCACAACTCTTGCCCGTTGTGGGTTAAGTTTTTTAATATCCCTCTTGTTGCTTTCAATAGAGAGGGTATTAGTCGAATTGCTAGTGCTATTGGCGTTCCGTTGCGTTTGGATGCTTGCACTGCAAGCACTTGTGATAAAGCATGGGGTCGAACTAACTTTGCTAAAGTGTTGGTGGATGTTTGGGCCATGGGTGAAATACAGAGGAATATTGAAGTGGTTATCCCAAGGCTGTCGGGTACTGGAGAGGATGTCATTAATGTAGTTCTTGAATATGATTGGGTTCCTTCCCAATGTTCGATTTGCAAAGTTTTTGGACGTCGTACGGTGTCATGTATGAAAGGGGATAATACAAAGCCAAAGGTGTATGATACTTTCTCGCAAAACGGGGGGTTTAAAGAGATCAGACGAAAACATTGGAGGTCGAAGGATAAATCAGGACTTAAGGATTTTCAGGCAACTTCATCGGGTGCGGCTTCAGGTAAGCATGATACTTTAACTAGGGTTGGCATTTTAAAATGGGTTCAGGAGGTGTCGAATCTCTCGGGGGATTGTACAAACGACAAAAATGTTCTACGTTATGGGGATTCAAAAAATTTGGAGGGGAAGGATGTCGGAAAGGTGGACGGTCAGTTCTGTACGGTGGATGCGGGACGAACGCCAAGGGGAAGAGATGATATTTCCAATGTCAAAATTTTATCAAAAGGGGGTCCGAAGTTAGTGCAAAAGGTGGTGCAAGCTTTTAAACCAAGGAGAGGCGCAATTCAAGATTTGCATACTAGTAATCGATTTTCTTCTTTATCTTCTGACGATTCTAGTGAGGATGATGACGATATGGAGATCATTGATACAGAGGGGCACATTATGGCAAAACGAGGAGAGGATGTACCACCTTCTTCGTCTCAATGATAAAGTTCGCCGCATGGAATATTAGGGGTTTAAATGCCCTTATCAAACGGAAGGAGGTACGTGATTTAATTAATCTCAAGCATCTTTCTTTATGTTGCATTATTGAATCCAAAGTTGTTCATAATCACTTGGGGGATGTGTGTAGTAGTGTATTTGGTAATTGGAGTTGGATTACAAATGGTTTTATATGTGATCAAGGCACTCGCCTAATTATTGCTTGGGACCCGTCAGTGTTATCTGTTCTTATGATTGAGCAGCACCAAAAATATGTCCACTGTGAAATTAGGATTTTTGGTCAACTTGATCCTATTTTTATTACTTTTGTTTATGGGTGTAATACGGGTATGGATAGGCGTGAGCTTTGGCG
>NC_037537.1:10398204-10405502 GCF_001531365.2 Cynara cardunculus var. scolymus | reverse complement strand
TTCCTCTAGGAGAAATTCAGACATGGAGGAGTTTCATCTCTGTCTGGAAGAGGCAGAATTATTTGACATTTCGTATCAAGGATGCCAATTTACTTGGATACAGAAACCTTCGGGGGGAGATGGTGTTATGCGCAAACTTGATTGTATCCTGGGAAATTCTGCTTTTATCACTAAATTTGGGGATGCTTTGGTTTTCTTTGAACCAAGGGGGATATCTGATCACTCTCCGGGTATTCTTTCTTCTAAAGTTGGTAGACGTCTTCGCCAGAGTGGCTTTAAGTTTGATAATTTTGTGACATCTCATAAGGATTTCCTTGCTTCTATGGAGGAGGTGTGGATGAAACCTCAGAGAGGATCTTATATGAAGAGGGTGCTTCGGAAATTGCAAGCTCTGAAGGTGGTTTGTCGGCGTCTCYGAAATTCGTATGGTTGTTTGGATAAAAGGGTAGTTCAGTTAAAGATGGAACTTGATGTCGCTCAATTGGCTTGTGATCTAGACCCGTTTAATGACTTGCTGAAGGAGGACATTGCTCACCTCTTGTTAGCATATCAAAAAGCTAGAAATGATCAAGTGGAAATGGCTCGTCAAAAAGCGAAGATATMTTGGCTCAATGAAGGGGATGGAAACTCTAAATTCTTTTTTCATGCTATGAAAGAAAAGCGCAATCGGAGCCATATTGCTACTATAAGGGATTCTTCTGGTACAGTTTATGACCATCAGAAGGTTTCTACAGCTTTCCTTTCCCATTTTCAAGGTATTCTAGGTACCTCTAATGTTTTGGTTCCTCCCTCTATGGCGGATTGTGTGTTTGGTCATTCCTTATCGTTATCGTATTCTCTACACTTAATCCGTCCTATTTCGGATATAGGATGCTTTGTTTGCCATTGGGAATGAAAAGGCCCCAGGCCCTGATGGGTATTCTTCTAAATTCTTTAAAGCAGCTTGGAATGTGTTTGGTATGGATGTTCTCATTGGGATACAAAATTTCTTCTATTCTGGAACTTTGGATTATCAGCTGAATCATACTCTTCTTTGTCTTGTGCCGAAGGTTCCTAATGCTTCTTGTGTTACTGATTATCGGCCAATTGCCTGTTGTAATGTGTTGCTGAAGTGTATTAGTAAAGTTATTGCTGACCGGATGAAAGGATCGCTGGATGTTCTTGTTAGCAAGGCTCAATCTGATAATATCTTAATGGCGCATGAACTGGTCGCTGTTTATCAGCGTTCTGAAGGGGAACGAAAATGTGCTTTTAAGATAGATATTCGTAAGGCTTATGACACAGTTGATTGGCAGTTTCTTTTAGAGATGCTGAAAGGAATGGGTTTTCATCCAGTCATGATTAACTGGATCAAGACCCTGATCACTTCACCCTCTTACTCTATTTGTGTTAATGGACAGCTTTTTTCATGGTAAATGGGGCCTTCGTCAAGGAGATCCTCTCTCCCCTTATCTGTTTACTGTTGTTATGGAGGGTCTCTCGATKCTTCTATCGAASTGTATTGAGGAGGAGGCTAATTTTTCGTATCATCAAGGTTGTGCGGATATTAAGTTGACTCATTTATGCTTTGCTGATGATTTGTTTATTTTCTCTAAGGGGGATATTATTTCTGTGGAAGTCATCAAACGTGGCCTTCTATTGTTTGAAGAAYGATCGGGATTGACGCCAAGTCTGGAAAAAAGTGAGGTGTTTTTCGGGTTGTGATAAAGCTTGGGGTCGCACTAACTTTGCAAAAGTGTTGGTGGATGTGTGGGCTGTGGGTGAAATGCAGAGAAATATTGAGGTGGTTATTCCCAGGCTTTCAGGTACTGGAGAGGATATCATCAATATTGTTCTGGAATATGATTGGGTTCCATCCCAGTGTTCAGTGTGTAAAGTGTTTGGTCATCGAACGGCGTCATGTCTGAAAGGGGATATTGCAAAGCATAGGGTTTCTGAAACAG
This sequence comes from Cynara cardunculus var. scolymus, assembly GCF_001531365.2. Taxonomy (NCBI): domain Eukaryota; kingdom Viridiplantae; phylum Streptophyta; class Magnoliopsida; order Asterales; family Asteraceae; genus Cynara; species Cynara cardunculus. The sequence continues at coordinate 10,403,559 of NC_037537.1, read as the reverse complement.
TCACAGATAACAGGGGGTTTACAGAGATCAGGCGGAAACAGTGGAGGAAAAAGGATACATCGGGCCGTACAGATTTTCAGGCGACATCATCTGGAACGGTCACAGGTACGCTTGATACTTTAACTGGGGTTGGTGTTCTAAAAAGGGTTCAAGAGGGTTCCAAACCCTCGGGGAAAGATACAAATGTCAAACATGTTTCAAGTTCTGGGGTTTCTACGAATTTGGAGGGGAAGGATAATGGAAAAGTGGAAGGACAATTCTGTACGATGAATGCGGGACGTACGCCGAGAGGGAGAGATGATGTCTCCAATGTTCAAATCTTATCGAAAGGAAATCCGGAGTTAGTGCAAAAGGTGGAGCAAGCTTTTAAACCAAGGAGGGGTAAAGTTCTCGATCTGAAAACTAGCAATCGATTTTCTTCTCTTTCYGACGAGTCTAGTGATGATGACGAAATGGAGATCATTGATACGGAGGAGCATTTAAAGGCCAAACGAGGAGCGGATGATCCACCTTCTTTGTCTCAATGATAAAGTTGGCTGCTTGGAATGTTAGGGGATTAAATGCCCTTATTAAACGAAAGGAGGTACGTGATTTCATTACTCTCAAACATCTTTCCTTATGTTGCATCATTGAGTCCAAAGTTGTCTACAATCACTTGGGGGATGTATGTAGYAGTGTATTTGGTAATTGGAATTGGATTTCTAATGGTTCGGTCAGTGATCAAGGTACTCGCCTTATTATTGCTTGGGACCCGTCGGTTTTTTCTGTCCTTATGATTGAGCAGCATCATCAATATGTACATTGTGAAGTTCGAATAYTGGGTCAACCTGAACCCCTTTTTATCACTTTTGTTTATGGATGTAATACGGGTACAGAACGGCGTGAACTTTGGCGGGCTTTTGGGGAATTTCATGCCTTCWGTHAGARGAAWGCATGGATTGCTMTRGGTGACTTTAATTCGATGCTTTTTCCTCATGATGGGTTGGGGGGTTCCTCCAGGAGGAATTCTGACATGGAGGAGTTTCATATCTGTYTGGAGGAGGCTGAATTATTTGATATTTCGTATCAAGGGTGTCAATTTACTTGGATCCAGAAACCTTCGGGGGGAGAGGGTGTTATGAGAAAACTTGATTGTATTTTGGGCAATTCGAATTTTATCTCTAGATTTGGGGATGCTTCGGCATTCTTTGAACCTACGGGGATTTCTGACCATTCCCCGGGCATTCTTTCTTTCCGTGTTGGAAGACGTATTCGACAGCGTGGTTTTAAGTTTGACAATTTTGTGACCTCCCATAAGGACTTCCTTGCTTCGGTGGAGGAGGTTTGGTCGAAGCCTCAGAATGGTTCTTACATGATGAGGGTTCTTAGGAAATTGAAAGATCTTAAGGTGGTTTGTCGGCGTCTCCGTAATTCGTATGGCTGTTTGGAAAAAAGGGTTGTTCAGCTAAAGACGGAACTTGATGTTGCACAATTGGCTTGTGATCTTGACCCGTTTAATGATTTGCTAAAGGAGGACATTGCTCACCTCTTATTAGCTTATCAAGAAGCTAGGAGTAACCAGGTGGAATTGGCTCGACAAAAAGCGAAGATATCTTGGCTAAATGAAGGGGATGGTAATTCTAAATTCTTCTTTCATGCTATGAAAGAAAAGCGCAATCGGAACCATATAGCCATGATCAGGGACTCGGATGGCGTAATCTATGAGCATCAGGAGGTATCTTCGGCTTTCATTTCTCATTTTAAAGAGATTATTGGTACATCTAATAGTTTGGTGCCTTCATCTATGGGGGATTGTGTGTTTCGTCATTCTTTATCTTTAACGGACTCTCTTCATTTAATTCGTCCAATTTCGGATTTGGAAATAAAGGATGCTTTATTTGCTATTGGAAATGATAAAGCTCCAGGCCCTGACGGATATTCTTCTAAATTTTTTAAGTCAGCTTGGAATGTGGTTGGGAGGGATGTGCTTATTGGGATACATAATTTCTTCTACTCTGGAAAATTGGAGTATCAGCTGAATCATACCCTTTTATGTCTTGTGCCGAAGGTCCCTAATGCATCTTGTGTTACTGAGTTTAGGCCTATTGCTTGTTGCAATGTGTTGTTAAAGTGTATTAGTAAGATTATTGTTGATCGGATGAAAGGTTCGTTGGATGTTCTTGTTAGTAAGGCTCAATCTGCGTTCATTCCTGGACGCCAAATCACTGAAAATATCTTAATGGCTCATGAACTAGTTGCTGGGTATCAGAGATCGGAAGGAGAACCTAGATGTGCTTTCAAGATTGATATTCGTAAGGCATATGACACAGTTGAATGGAACTTTCTTTTAGAGATGCTGAAGGGAATGGGTTTTCAMCCAGTCATGATCAACTGGATYAAGACTCTGATCACGACTCCCTCTTATTCTATTTGTGTAAATGGTCAGCCGGAGGGTTTTTTTCATGGAAAGCGGGGCCTTCGACAAGGCGATCCTCTATCCCCTTATCTGTTCACTGTTGTTATGGAGGGTCTCTCGATGCTTCTTTCGTAGTGTATAGTGGAAGTGGTTAACTTTTCGTATCATCAAGGTTGTGCGGATGTTAAATTGACTCATTTATGCTTTGCTGATGACTTGTTTATCTTTTCTAAAGGGGACATTATTTCGGTGGAGGTTATTAAACGTGGTTTACTATTGTTTGAAGAACGATCAGGCTTATCGCCAAGTCTGGAGAAGAGTGAGGTGTTTTTCGGGAATGTTTCAATGGAGGATCAGGGCCGTATTCGTGATAGTTTATCTTTTCGGCCAGGGGTCTTCCCTATTCGTTACTTAGGCGTTCCTCTTTCTCCGGTTCGTCTGAAGGTACGTGATTTTAATCCCCTTGTGTTAAAGATTAAATCTCGTCTGTTAAATTGGAAGAATAAATTCCTCTCTTATGGAGGGCGTCGTCAACTTATTATCTCTGTTCTCCACTCTATGCAAACATTTTGGATGTCGGTATTCCTTGTACCGGCAGCCACGATTCATGAAATTGAGAAGCTTTTTCGTAATTTTTTATGGAATAAAGCGGAGGGCCAGAGGGGTAAATGTCGAGTTGCTTGGGATTYTATTTGCTTRCCTGTTCAGAGTGGGGGACTTGGTTTGAAAAGACTTGCAACCTGGAATAGGTGTCTTCTTTTCAAACATATTTGGGATATTTTAAGGGAAAGAAATACGATGTGGGTCTCTTGGATTCACTCTCACTGTGTTCGGGGCCGTAACTTTTGGGTCATCAAGAARAGGAATGAGTGGTCATGGATCCTCCGGAGTCTTTTAGACTTAAGACCTCATTGCCGACGTTTCTTTATCTATGATGTGGGTAATAGCTTATCTACGCATGCTTGGGAAGATACAAGGAGCGAGTTGGGACCACTTATTCAGTCTTTGTCTTATAGATTTATCAATGGCCAGGGTTTCCACAATAACTCCACGGTATATGAAGTAATGCACAGGTTTGGTTCTAATTGGCCGGAGGATTGGATTCTGCATTATCCTCAACTGCAAAATGTTCTTATTCCATCTCCCAGTCAAGTGGAGGATAAAGTACGATGGCTTGATAATAAAGGTGCTCGGGGTGATTTTMAGGTAAAAGTGGCTTGGAAGACTATACAWGAGGTGACCCCGGTTGTGCATTGGTATAAACTAGTTTGGAATAAAGCTTTCATTCCAAAACATGCTCTTTGTATGTGGATGGCTTGCCAGAAGAAATTGCCAACCCAAGATCGTWTMAGTCAGTGGAAGCATGAACCACCGGATTTAAAGTGTGTGCTCTGTAAATTAGTGATTGAAACGCACAATCACTTATTTTTTGAATGCACTTACTCTMGYAGTATTTGGGAAGGTATTAAAATGGAGGTGGGATTAACGAACTATCCGAACAATTGGGAGGATATTCTTCACAGAGGATCCACTCAAATTTGGAAATTTTGGTCTACGGTTCAAAAACTTGGATTATCGGCAACGGTTTATAATATCTGGAGGGAACGAAATAGGAAGTTCTTTGACAATTTCAATCATTCGGAGGATAAAGTTATTGAGGTGATCAAGATGCAGATTCTTCATCGAATGGCTTGGAAGACAAGGAAGAAACTTTTGAATTCCAATGATATGTGACTTCGASGGTGGTGCTTCTTCTTGGTTTTGGTTCATTTGGGTGTTTCTTGCCTTTTGTTTTTTGGAGTATGGTGTTCTTATGTTTTGGTGTATTTCCCTTTGTCTTTTTTGGCTGCTTATGACTTGGTTTGTGAGTCAAAGTTGTCGTAGTTTCTCTTGCTGATTGCTTTTGTACTGGTGACGCTTTTATTGTCTTTATAAAATTGCCTGGGGAATCCCTTCCCCTTTCAGAGGTTCAAACTCTTATACATGATAGTTTATCTTTTCGGCCAGGGGTTTTCCCTATTCGTTACTTGGGAGTTCCTCTTTCTCCGGTTCGTCTGAAGGTACGCGATTTTAATCCCCTTGTGTTAAAGCTGAAATCACGACTTTTAAACTGGAAGAATAAATTCCTCTCCTTTGGAGGACGTCGACAACTAATTCTCTCAGTGCTTCACTCAAAGCAAACAAATTGGATGTCGGTATTTCTAGTACCGGCAACCACAATCCATGAAATTGAGCAGCTTTTTCGTAATTTTTATGGAATAAAGCAGAGGGTCAGATGGGTAAATGTCGAGTTGCTTGGGATACAGTTTGCTTGCCTATTCAAAGTGGGGGTCTTGGTATGAAAAGACTTGCGGCTTGGAATAGGTGTCTTCTATTTAAACATATTTGGGATATTCTAAAGTGCAGAAATACTATGTGGGTCTCTTGGATTCAGTCTCATTGTGTCCGGGGCCGTAATTTCTGGGTTATCAAGAAGAGGAATGAGTGGTCGTGGATACTCCGGAGCCTTTTAGACTTAAGATCTCAATACCGGAGATTCTTTATCTACACTGTGGGAAATGGTTTATCTACGCATGCTTGGGAAGATACATGGAGCGAGTCGGGTCCTCTTATTCAATTCCTGTCTTATAGATTCATTAATGGACAGGGATTTCACAATAACTCCACGGTATCTGATGTAATGCAACGATTTGATACTAATTGGCCGGTGGATTGGATTCAACAATATCCTCAGCTGCAGAGTGTTCTGATTCCTTTTCCCAGTCAAGCGGAGGATAAGGTCAGATGGCTTGATAATAAACTTTCTCGAGGCAATTTTGAGGTAAAAGTGGCTTGGAAAACTATCCAAGAGGTGAAGCCGGTTGTGAATTGGTATAAACTAGTATGGAATAAAGCATATGTACCGAAACATGCTCTTTGCATGTGGATGGCTTGTCAGAAGAAATTGCCAACTCAAGATC
>NC_037537.1:10393783-10397029 GCF_001531365.2 Cynara cardunculus var. scolymus | reverse complement strand
TCTTGGCCGTGAAGTGCTTACTCGCGGCTAGGGTTTGGCTTTCTTGCATTCTTTGTGCGATCTCATTTGATGTTAGGTTTGGCGTTCTATCCCTTCTTCTCTTTTGTTGGCATTACGAGTTTCTTTTGTGTCTTGTGTTGAATCGGCTAGGGTTTCATCCCGTCCTTTCTTGGCCGTGTAGTGCCTTGCTCACGGCTAGGGTTTCTTTCTAGGCTGTCGTGTTTTGCCTGCTAGGGTTTGAGGCCGTAAGTGTGCTGCTCACTTAGTGCTTGGCCGTGGCCGTGTAGTGTCTTGCTCACGGCTARGGTTTATTTCTTGGCTGTCGTGGTTTGCCTGCTTGGTTTTGGGGCCGTAAGTGTGTTGCTCACGGAATAGCCTTTCTTGGCCGTAGGTTGCTTGTTGCTTACGGCTAGGGTTTGCCTCCTCTCTTTTGGGTTGTTTTTTCGTTTGTAGTGGTTCTTCGATTGTTTTTGGTTTGTTTCTTCTTATCTAGTTTTTCTTATTTCCTGTGTTGAGTGTTTCTGTGGTCTTCGTTGCCTTTATTGAGTTTCTCAATTGAATATTCAGCACCTCCTTGTGGGGTCTTCGTTTATTTTAATTGAGAACGCTTTTTTAAGGGTTTCAGCACCACGGCTTCTTGACTAGGGATARGGGGAACTAGGTACTCTCTTGTTGTGTGGGATGATGGTTGACTTTGCCGATGCAATCTTGGAGGATCCTTCTCCTACGGATTTTGCTGAGGTCATTTTTGGTGATTCGGTCCCTGGCGACATGCATGGGCATCCTGTGCATGAAGGTGAAAAGGAGGTAACGTTGAAGGGGAGTAAGGCCAATTCTGGTCCCACTAAAAGGGTTTCRGTCTGGGAGCGCATATCACCTGCAGTTTTGGGTGGGAGTAGTTTAGCTCATCAAAAGTCATTTGCTGAAATTGTTGGTGGCGCGTCTAATCATGATTTGACGTACTACCCGGTTGAGAAAAGTGTTAAACCGAGAATTGAATTTTCTTTGGAAACTACAAGGGATATGGCAAAATCTTTTCAGTCGGTTCTTTATGGTTACTTTTTGGGACCTCGTCTTCCGTTCCCAATTGTTCTGCAAGCGGTTAAAAATGCATGGGGAAAGTTTGGGCTTATGGATGCAATGGTAAATGATCTTGGGTACTTCTTTTTTCGATTCAATGATAATGGTGGTTGCAATCAAGTGGTTGAGTCGTCCCCACTCATGATTCGTGGGAGGCCTCTTTTTGTCTCTATATGGGACCCTTCAAAGGGACTTAAAAAGCCTGAACATACCTCCTGTCCGTTATGGATTAAATTCTATAATATTCCTCTGGTTGCGTTTAATAGGGAGGGCATTAGCCGGATAGCTAGTGCCGTGGGAGTCCCTTTGCAGTTGGATGCCTGTACTGCTAGTACTTGTGATAAAGCATGGGGTCGTACTAACTTTGCTAAAGTCTTGGTGGATGTATGGGTCGTAGGTACAATTCAGAAGCAAATTGAAGTTGTCCTTCCTAGGCTGTCGGGCGATGGTGAAGATATTATAAAGGTGGTTTTGGAATATGACTGGGTGCCGTCTCAATGTTCGAAATGTAAAGTATTTGGCCATAATACGAATTCCTGTCAGAAAGGGGGTACTCTAAAACAAAAGGAGATTGTTAAGCCGTTGCAAAATGATGGGTTTATAGAGAAAAAGAGAAAACAATGGAAGCCGAAACCGAGTTCAGGCCCTAGTAATGGTGCTAGTAATGGTGCTCAGGCCACTTCGTCAGGAGATCCTTCTAATCTTCATGAAACAATGGTGGGAGTTGGTACTATAAAGCCGATTTCTGACAAACCGTCTACATTGGGCGTACCTCAAAAGGATAAGGAAGCAGTTCAGGTGGTTGATTCTGACCTATCACTTGGGGAACGTAGGGATCATGATGAAAGTCAATATTGTACGGTGGATGCGGGGAGAAYGCCAAGAGGAAGAGATGAGGAAGCGAATGTGACATTTYGTTCAAAGCGGGGTCCAGATCTTGTTAAAGGAGTGCTTCAAGCGATGAAACCAAGACGTGGTGCAGTTTCTATTACGTCTACTAGTAATAGATTCTCCCCTCTACCTTCTGATRACTCCAGTGATGACGATGATATGGAAATAATAGACAYAGAGGGGYACTCTTTGGATTATAGTRARGGGGCAGGCACTACTTCAMCTTCTCAATGATAAAGATTGCTGCRTGGAATATTAGGRRTCTTAATTCMCTAATAAAGCAAAAGGAGGTACGTGATCTTATTCATTTAAAGCATCTGTCTTTATGTTGTATCATTGAGTCCAAAGTTATTCATAATCATATGGGGGATGTTTGTGGTAAAGTGTTTGGAAATTGGAGTTGGATATCGAATGGGAGTCTGTGTGATCAAGGAACTCGTATTATTATTGCTTGGGATCCGACAGTGTTGTCCGTTCTTATGATTGAGCAGCACCAACAATATGTCCACTGTGAGATTAGGATCTTTGGGCAACTGGATCCCATTTTTATTACCTTTGTTTATGGGTGTAATACGGGTGTGGATAGGCGTGAGCTTTGGAGGGCGTTTGGTGAATTCCATGTGTTTAATCAAAGGAAAGCTTGGGTCGCGATGGGTGATTTTAATTCCATGCTTTTTCCCCATGATGGTTTAGGGGGTTCTTCTAGGAGAAATTCTGACATGGAAGAGTTTCATCTCTGTCTGGAAGAGGCGGAATTGTTTGACATTTCGTATCAAGGATGCCAATTTACTTGGATACAGAAACCTTCGGGAGGTGATGGTGTTATGCGCAAACTGGATCGAATCTTGGGAAATTCTGCTTTTATCACTCGATTTGGGGAYGCTTCAGTCTATTTTGATCCGAGGGGAATTTCTGATCACTCTCCGGGCATTTTTTCTATTAAAGTCGGTAGACGTCTTCGCCAGCGAGGTTTTAAGTTTGATAATTTTGTGACATCTCATAAGGATTTCCTTGCTTCTGTGGAAGAGGTATGGACGAAACCTCAGAGCGGATCTTATATGAAGAGGGTTCTTCGGAAATTGCAAGCTCTGAAGGTGGTTTGTCGGCGTCTCCGGAATTCATATGGGTGTTTGGATAAGCGGGTAGTTCAGTTAAAGACGGAGCTTGATGTCGTCCAATTAGCATGTGATCTAGACCCTTTTAATGATATGCTAAAGGAGGACATTGCTCACCTCTTGTTAGCTTATCAAAATGCTAGAGGTGATCAAGTGGAAA
>NC_037537.1:10387718-10391768 GCF_001531365.2 Cynara cardunculus var. scolymus | reverse complement strand
AGTCAAGAGGAAGATAAGGTCAGATGGCTTGATAACAAACTTTCACGGGGTGACTTTGAGGTAAAATTGGCGTGGAATACTATCCAAGAGGTGAAGCCGGTTGTGCATTGGCATAAACTTGTTTGGAATAAAGCTTATGTTCCTAAACATGCTCTTTGCATGTGGATGGCGTGTCAGAAGAAACTGCCAACTCAAGATCGTATTAGTCAATGGAAGCATGAACTGCCGGATTTAAAATGTGTTTTTTGTAACCTTGTGATTGAAACGCACAATCACCTATTTTTTGAATGCAAGTACTCCAGCAGTATTTGGGATGCTATTAAAAGGGAGGTGGGACTAATGAATTTTCCAAACAATTGGGAGGATATCCTTCACAGAGGGTCCACTCAAAATTGGAAATCTTGGTCTACGGTTCAAAAACTTGGTCTTTCAGCAACGGTTTATACTATCTGGAGAGAACGGAACAGGAAGTTCTTTACTAATTTCAATCATTCAGGGGATAAAGTTATTACGGAGATCAAGATGCTGATTCTTCATCGAATGGCTTGGAAGACAAGGAAGAAGATTATGAATCCCAATGGCATGTGATTACGTGGGTGGTGTGCTCTTGCGGTTTTGGATCATTTGGGTATTTTTTGCCTTTTGCTTTTTGGCTTACGGTGCTGTTATGTTTTGGTGTATTTCCCTTTGTCTTTTTTGGCTCCTTATGACTTGGTTTGTGAGTCAAGGTTGTCGTAGTTTTTCTTGCTGATTGCTTTTGTATTGGTGACGCTTTTTACTATCTTTATAAAATTGCCTGGGGAAATTCTTCCCCTTTCAGTAGTCTCCTCAAGGAGAAATGGGCCCATGATGCCGATTAGGGTCTAATGAGACTAATTATGACCTAGTTAGTGTCATTTTGACCCAATTGGACTTCTTGAGAAGAAATATCCTATTATATACCCTAACACGAAATGGACCCAGTAAGGACCAAAGAAACCCATTCTACCTCACCTACCCTCATTAACTTCTCATCCGACTAATTGTGACTGATTTAGTATCAATATCACTTAATTAGACTCAAATTGGAGAAAGAAGCCGATTATACCCATTAAGGTAAACGACATGACGGACCGAGTTGAAATTTTCTCTCTAGGGTTTTTAGATTGGTGATTATCGACGGGAGTTGGAAATTGATAGTCGAGAGTTGGAGATCGATTGCTGTTGATTCGATCTTTGGCTGTTTCCTTTTGGCGTACGGTTTTCTGTTTCGTTCTGAGTTTGGGGTCGCATTACATCGCGGTGTGGGGTCAAAGCTAGGGTTACGGGATTGAAGAGGACGCTGCTGTTTTTGTTTTCTTCTTTTTGATTCGTCTTGCTCGATTTGGTCTTAGGGTGAGTTCCTGAAAACCGCCGTATTTGATTCTCTTTTTAGGGTTTGGCGGCGGCAATAGCAGGTTTGTCTTTGGTCTCCGGTTTCGTTAATTTTCTCCTGTTCTTGTCGTTGTTTTTGGGCTATCGATCCTTCTTGGTTTGCTTTGTTTTCGGTTTTGAGGCAAGGGCAGTCCGGTTTTCTGGTTGCTTGGCTAGGGTCTGCATGCGCCTAGGGTTTCTCGCCTAGGGTTTGCATGCAATCGGGGTTTTTGCTTTTGGTTGCCTGGTTTGTTTCATTGTTGAGCTGCTGATTTCGTATTGTTTGCTTTGCTGGATTATTATTCCCTCTTTGTTTCGATTTGCTTTCGGCTTAGAGGCTAGATTAGTCGGGATCGGGATTTCTCGGTTTGCTTGTGCTAGGGTTTGCTTGCGCTAGGGTTTGCATGCTCTTGTGAGTTTTCTCTTTGGTTCGTATTTCTCCTTTTGGCTTTTGTTGCTTGGTGTTTCCGTTGTGTTTGTTTGTGCGTTGGTAGGGTGTAGTATCTAGTTTCCTCTTCCTGCGTTAAGTGTTTCTGTGGTCTTTGTCTCCTTTGTTGAAGTTTATTGATCGAATATTCAGCACCTTCTTGTAAGGTCTTCGTTTATTTTGTCGAGAACACTTGACGAGGGATTCAGCACCACGGCTTCTTGACTAGGGATTTGGGAGCTAGGTATTTCTGCTGTTTGGGTTTGATGTCTGATTTTGCGGATGTTATTTTGGAAGAATCTTCATCCCAAGATTTCGCCGATGTAATCCTAGATGAGACGGTTCCTTGTGCGATGAAAGGTGTTAATGTTGGACCGTCTCAAAGGGTCTCGGTGTGGGAACGTCTCTCTCYTGCAATTGTGGGTGCDCAACCACCWTCTAAGTCCTTTGYTGATATTGTGGGAGGATCATCTAAGCAAGAACTTTCTTATTTTCCGGTTGAGAAGAGWGTGAAACCGCGRATCCATTTTCCVTTGGAAGCTACTAAAGGTATGGCCAATTCTTTCAAGTCGGTACTTTATGGGTATTTCCTTGGACCTCGTCTTCCTTTCCCTATTGTCCTTCGTGCGGTTCAGAATGTTTGGGGAAAGTTTGGTCTTCTTGATGCTATGGTTAATGATATGGGTTATTTCTTTTTTCGTTTTTATGATGATGGTGGGTGCAACCAAGTGGTTGAGACGTCTCCCCTTATGATTAGAGGGAGGCCGCTGTTTGTCTCTTTCTAGGATCCCTCAAAGGGTCTTCAGAAACCCGAGCACAATTCTTGCCCGTTATGGATTAAGTTTTTTAATATCCCTCTTGTTGCTTTCAATAGAGAGGGTATTAGCCGTATGGCTAGTGCTATTGGTGTTCCGTTGCGTTTGGACGCTTGCACTGCAAGCACTTGTGATAAAGCGTAGGGTCGAACTAATTTTATTAAAGTGTTGGTGGATGTTTGGGCTGTGGGAGAAATACAGCGGAATATTGAAGTGGTTATCCCACGGCTGTCGGGTACTGGTGAGGATGTAATCAATGTGGTTCTAGAATTGATTGGGTTCCTTCCCAATGTTTGATATGCAAAGTTTTTGGTCATCGTACGGCGTCATGTATGAAAGGGGATATTAAAAAGCCAAAGGTTTCTGATATCTTATCGAATAATGAGGGGTTTAAAGAGATTAGACGGAGACATTGGAGGCCGAAGGGTAAATCAGGACCAAAGGATGTTCAGGCGACTTTGTTGGGTGCGGCTTCAGGTAAGCATGACACGTTAACTGGGGTTGGCACTATAAAACAGGTTCATGAGGTATCGAGTATCTCGGGGGATCATACCAAGGACAAGGATGTTATAAGACCTGCTGCTTCTAAAGCTTTGGATGGAAAGGGTGTCGAAAAGGTGGACAGTCAGTTTTGTACCGTGGATGCTGGGAGAACGCCAAAGGGAAGAGATGCTATTCCAAATGTTAAAATTTTATCAAAGGGGGGCTCCGGAGTTGGTACACACGGTGGTACAAGCTTTCAAACCAAGAAGAGGTGCTGTACATGACATGAATACTAGTAATCAGTTTTCTTCATTATCTTCTGACGATTCTAGTGATGATGATGATATTATCATTGATACCGAGGGGCACATTATGGACAAACGTGGAGAGGAGGTTCTTAATTCTTCGTCTCAATGATAAAGTTCGCCGCATGGAATATTAGGGGTTTAAACACCCTAATAAAGCAGAAAGAGGTACGTGATTTAATTCATCTCAAGCATCTTTCTTTATGTTGCATTATTGAGTCCAAAGTTGTTCATAGTCACCTGGGGGGATGTGTGTAGTAGAATTTTTGGTAATTGGAGTTGGATTACAAATGGTTCTATGTGTGACCAAGGTACGCGTCTGATTATTGCATGGGACCCGTCAGTGTTATCTTTGAAAATGATTGAGCAGCACCCAGAATATGTCCATTGTGAAATCAGGATTATTGGTCAACTTGATCCTATTTTTATTTCTTTCGTCTATGGGTGTAAAACGGGAGTGGAAAGGCGTGAGCTTTGGCGGGATATTGGTAAATTTCATGCGTTTAGTCAAAGGAAAGCATGGGTTGCGATGGGTGATTTCAACTCAATGCTTTTTCCTCATGATGGGTTGGGGGGTTCCTCTAGAAGAAACTCTGATATGGAGGAGTTTCATCTTTGTCTGGAAGAG
>NC_037537.1:10385440-10387358 GCF_001531365.2 Cynara cardunculus var. scolymus | reverse complement strand
TTATATGAAGAGAGTGCTTCGGAAATTGCAAGCTATGAAAGGGGTTTGTCGTCGACTCCGAAATTCTTATGGGTGTTTGGATAAAAGGGTGGTTCAGTTAAAGTCGGAGCTTGAGGTTGCTCAATTGGCTTGTGATCTAGACCCGTTTAATGATTTGCTGAAAGAGGACATTGCTCACCTCTTGTTAGCATATCAAAAAGCTAGAAATGATTAAGTGGAAATGGCTCGTCAAAAAGCGAAGATCTCTTGGCTCAATGAAGGGGATGGAAATTCAAAATTCTTTTTTCATGCTATGAAAGAGAAGTGCAATAGGAGCCATATTGCTACTATTAGGGATGCTGCTGGTACTGTTTTTGAGCATCAGGAGGTTCCTAAAGCGTTACTTACTCATTTTCAAGGTATTTTGGGTACCTCTAATATGTTGGTTCCTCCGTCTATGGAGGATTGTGTGTTTGGTCACTCCTTATCGTTATCGGATTCTCTACACTTAATCCGTCCGATTTCGGATATGGAAATAAAGGATGCTTTGTTTGCTATTGGGAATGATAAGGCTCCTGGCCCTAATGGGTTTTCGTCTAAATTCTTTAAAGCGGCTTGGAGTGTGGTAGGTAGGGATGTTCTCATTGGGATTCATAATTTCTTCTATTCTGGAACTTTGGAATATCAGCTGAACCATACTCTACTTTGTCTTGTCCTGAAGATTCCTAATGCTTCTTGTGTTACTGATTATCGGCCCATTGCCTGTTGTAATGTGTTGCTAAAGTGTATCAGTAAAATTATTGCTGAACGGATAAAAGCCTCTTTGGATGTTCTTATTAGCAAGGCCCAATCTGCGTTCATTCCTGGGCGTCAAATCTCTGATAATATCTTAATGGCGCATGAGCAAGTTGCTGGTTATCAACGATCTGAAGGGGAACCAAAATGTGCTTTTAAGATTGACATTCGGAAAGCATATGATACAATTGACTGGCAATTTCTTTTAGAGATGCTAAAGGGAATGGGTTTTCATCCAATTATGATTAACTGGATAAAGACTCTAATCACTTCGCCTTCTTACTCTATATGTGTTAATGGACAGCCGGAGGGTTTTTTATGGTAAGCGGGGCCTTCGACAAGGAGATCCTTTATCTCCTTACTTGTTTACTGTGGTTATGGAAGGTCTTTCGATGCTTCTTTCAAAGTGTATTGAGGAGGAGGCAAATTTTGCGTATCATCAAGGATGTGCGGATATCAAGCTGACCCATTTATGCTTTGCAGACGATTTGTTTATTTTTTCTAGGGAGGATATTATTTCAGTGGAAGTCATCAAGCGTGGCCTTCATTTGTTTGAAGAACGATCGGGTTTGTCTCCAAGTCTGGAAAAAAGTGAGGTGTTTTTCGGGAATGCGGCGATGGAGGTTCAAACTCTTATTCGTAATAGCTTATCTTTTCGGCCAGGGGTATTTCCTATTCGTTACCTGGGAGTTCCTCTAACTCCAGTTCGTTTGAAGGTACGTGATTTTAATCCCCTTGCGCTAAAGCTTAAATCTCGACTTTTGAACTGGAAGAACAAATTCCTTTCCTATGGAGGAAGACGACAACTTATACTCTCTGTTCTTCATTCTATGCAAACCTACTGGATGTCGGTATTTCTAGTACCGGCAACCACAATCCATGAAATTGAGCAGCTATTTCGTAATTTTTTATGGAATAAAGCAGAGAGTCAGTTGGGTAAATGTCGAGTTGCTTGGGATGCGGTTTGCTTGCCTATTCAAAATGGGGGTCTTGGTATGAAAAGACTAGCGATTTGGAATAGGTGCTTACTTTTCAAACATATTTGGGATATTCTGAATCGCAGAAATACCATGTGGGTCTCTTGGATTCAGTCTCATTGTATTCGGGGACGAAATTTTTGGGTTATTAAGAAGAGGAATGAATG
>NC_037537.1:10379802-10384970 GCF_001531365.2 Cynara cardunculus var. scolymus | reverse complement strand
AAACTGTTCAAGAAGTGAGGCCGATTGTGCATTGGTATAAGCTGGTATGGAATAAAGCATACATACCTAAACATGCTCTTTGCTTGTGGATGGCTTGTCAGAAGAAATTACCAACTCAAGATCGCATCAGTCAGTGGAAGCATGAACCGCTGGATTTGAAATGTGTGTTTTGTAAATTAGTGATTGAAACGCACAATCACTTATTTTTCGAATGCAATTATTCAAGTAGTATTTGGGAAGTCATTAAAAAGGAAGTGGGATTAACGAACTGTCTGAACAATTGGGAGGATATTCTTAACAGGGGTTTAGCTCAAAGATGGAAATCTTGGTCTACAGTTCAAAAACTTGGTATATCGGCCACGGTATACCATATCTGGAGGGAAAGAARMAGGAAGTTTTTTGACAACTTTAATCATWYTGGGGACAWAGTTGTAGCGGAGATCAAGATGCAGATTCTTCAACGTATGGCTTGGAAGACAAGAAAGAAGCTGACGCCAACAAATGCTGTGTGATTTCGTGGGTGGAGTGCCTTCTCGGTTTGGGATATTGTGGGTTTTTTCGCCCTCTTCTCTTTGGCTTGCATTATTTTTATGTTTTGGTGTACTTCTCTTTGTCGTTTTTGGCTCCTTATGGCTTGGTTTGTGAGTCAAGGTTGCCGTAGTTTTTCTTGCTGATTGCTTTGTAACGGTTCCGCTTTTATTGTTTTTATAAAATTGCCTGGGGATCTTTCCCCTTTCAGTATACCCATTAAGGTCTGATCAAACTAAATATGACCCAATTAGTGTTATTTTGACCCAATTTGACTCCTGCAGTTTTGGGTGGGAGTAGTATAACCCATAAAAAGTCGTTTGCTGAAATTGTTGGTGGCTCTTTTACTCATGATTTGACGTACTACCTGGTTGAGAAAAGTGTGAAACCGAGGATCGAATTTTCTTTGGAAACTACGAGGGACATGGCGAAATCTTTCCAGTCGGTTCTTTATGGATACTTTTTGGGACCTCGTCTTCCGTTCCCAATTGTTCTGCATGCGGTTAAAAATGCCTGGGGCAAGTTTGGGTTTATGGATGCTATGGTAAACGACCTTGGGTATTTCTTCTTTCGATTTAATGATAATGGTGGTTGCAATCAATTGGTTGAGTCGTCCCCCCTCATGATTCGTGGGAGGCCTCTTTTTGTCTCTACATGGGATCCTTCAAAGGGACTTACAAAGCCTGAACATACATCCTGTCCGCTATGGATTAAATTCTATAATATTCCTCTGGTTGCTTTTAATAGAGAGGGCATTAGCCGAATTGCTAGTGCAGTTGGAGTCYCTTTGCGGTTGGATGCTTGTACTGCTAGTACTTGTGATAAAGCGTGGGGTCGTACTAATTTTGCTAAAGTTTTGGTAGATGTATGGGCCGTAGGTGCTATTCAGAAGCAAATTGAAGTTGTCATTCCTAGGCTGTCGGGCGATGGTGAAGATGTGATTAAGGTGGTTTTGGAATATGACTGGGTGCTGTCTCAATGTTCGAAATGTAAAGTTTTTGGCCATAATACGAATTCCTGTTTGAAAGGGGGTAATCTAAAACAAAAGGAGATTGTCAAGCCGCTGCATATTGATGGGTTTATAGAGAAAAAGCGTAAACAATGGAAACCGAAACAGAATTCAGGGTCCAGTAATGGTGCTCAGGCTACTTCTTCAGGATATCCTTCCAATTTTCACGAAGCAATAGTTGGAGTTGGTACTATAAAGCCGGTCTCTGATGAACCGTCTACATTGGGAGTAAATCAAAAGGATAAGGAAGTAGTTCAGTTGGTTGATTCTGATCTCCCAATTGGGGAACGTAGGGGACATGATGAAAGTCAGTACTGTACGGTGGATGCGGGGAGAACGCCAAGAGGAAGAGATGATGTAGCGAATGTGACTTTTCGATCAAAGCGGGGGCCAGAACTTGTTAAAGGAGTGATTCAAGCGATGAAACCAAGACGTGGTGCAGTTTCTTCTACGTCTACCAGTAATAGATTTTCCCCACTCCCTTCTGATGAGTCTAGTGATGATGATGACATGGAAATAATTGACACTGAGGGGCACTCTTTGGATTTTAGTAAAGGGGCAAAACCCACTTCAACTTCTCAATGATAAAGATCGTTGCGTGGAATATTAGGGGTCTAAATGCCCTAATAAAGCAAAAGGAGGTACGTGACCTTATTCTTTTAAAGAATCTTTCTTTATGTTGTATCATTGAATCCAAAGTTTGCCAAAGATTCTTTATTTACAATGTGGGTAATGGCTTATCTACGCATGCTTGGGAAGATACATGGAGCGAGTCGGGCCCTCTTATTCATTCCTTGTCTTATAGATTCATTAATGGGAA
Organism: Cynara cardunculus var. scolymus; assembly: GCF_001531365.2. Classification (NCBI taxonomy): domain Eukaryota; kingdom Viridiplantae; phylum Streptophyta; class Magnoliopsida; order Asterales; family Asteraceae; genus Cynara; species Cynara cardunculus. The sequence goes on along the minus strand of NC_037537.1, from coordinate 10,382,613 downwards.
GGGTTTTCACAATAATTCCACGGTATCTGATGTAATGCAAAGGTTTGGTTCTAATTGGCCGGCGGATTGGATTCAACAATATCCTCAGCTGCAAAATGTTCTTATTCCGTCTCCYAGTCAAGCGGAGKATAACGTCMKATGGCTTGATAATAAATGTGCTCGGGGTGATTTTGAGGTAAAAGTGGCTTGGAAGACTATCCAAGAGGTGAATCCGGTTGTGCATTGGTATAAACTAGTTTGGAATAAAGCTTTCATTCCAAAACATGCTCTTTGCATGTGGATGGCTTGCCAGAAGAAATTGCCAACCCAAGATCGTATAAGCCAGTGGAAGCATGAACCACCGGACTTAAAGTGTGTGTTCTGCAAATTAGTGATTGAAACGCAYAATCACTTATTTTTTGAATGCACTTACTCTAGCAGTATTTGGGAAGGTATTAAAATGGAGGTGGGATTAATGAACTGTCCAAACAATTGGGAGGAAATTCTTAACAGATGATCCAATCAAACTTGGAAATCTTGGTCAACGGTCAAAAAACTTGGCATTTCGGCATAGGTATATTATATATGGAGGGAACGGAACAGGAAGTTCTTTGATAATTTCAATTGATCTGAGGAAAAAGTTATTAAGGAAATCAAGATGCAGATTCTTCATCGGATGGCTTGGAAGACAAGGAAGAAGATTATCAATTCCAATGTTGATTGACTTCGTGGGTGGTGTGCATTCTCGGTTCTGGAACTTATGAGGTGTTTTCGCCTATTGTTTTTTGGCTTTTGGTTTTCGTATGTTTTGGTATAATTCCCTTTGTCATTTTTGGCTCCTTATGACTTGGTTTGTGAGTCAAGGTTGCCGTAGTTTTTCTTGTTGTTTGTTCTAGATCAGTGACTTTTTAATCTGTCTTTATAAAATTGCCTGGGGAAATCTCCCCTTTCAGTAATGTCATTTTGACACAAAATGACTCGAATAAAGGAAATTCGCACATTCTACCTACTAGGACCAAATGGACACATTATGGACCCGTAAGGGCCATTCTATCTCAATTAGTCACATTAACGTCTAGTTATAAAATTTGCCTGGCTTCCGTTAAAAAAAAAACGTCTAGTTATACTAACTGCGACTAAGCCGATGAGGATTGACTAGGGTTTGACTTTTTCTCTCTAGGAGGCTTCTTTGAGAGGATGATGATTTCTTCTTGGATATTGAGCTTTTGTTTACGTGCATGATTATGGTGATTGGGTTTTGCGTTTTTCCTTCTACCTTGTTGACGATTCTGTCTTCTTGGAGTTTTTGGTACGTATCTGGTTTTGTTCTGCTTCTTGGTGGTTCCTGTTTCTGTTTCGATTGGGCTAGGCTTTTTTCTCAGCCTCGGCGCTAGGGTTTTTTTAAAAAACAGAAGGTTCGGTCTGGTTTTTGGTTGTTTTTTCCTGTGTTCTTCTGCCGTGCTTGATTTGTGCCTGGGGTTTGTCTTAATTGTGCGTGGCAATCGGAGTTTACGTTCAGTTGGCAGCCTTGGGTGTTTTTTATGTGGTTAGTGGTGGTTGTTTTTCTTTGATAATTTCATTCTGCGCGTTTTGCTGGTGTTTATTGCTTGAGTTTGGATTGTTCGGCCTCCTGCTGGACTCTGCCTGAGACTTTTAACAGGTTTCTCATTAACCTGTTGTGTTCTTTGTTCGCTGTTTGGCTGTGTTCTGCTGTGTACTGCCGGTTTTATTTCTTCTTGTTAAGCGCTGCTGTGTAGAGGCTGATTCTCTGTAAAGGCTTTTGCTGGTGGTTTTATCTGCTGTTGATCGTTCTGTGTTTGCACCGATACTGCTTGGCCGTGTTTTGAACAGATTCAGTTGGGTTTTATCTCCTGGCTGTCTGTTTCTGCACCTTGGAGCTGCTGTTTTTGGTGCTTCGGTATTTTAAGTTGCTGTTTGTCTTATGGTGCTGTTCGTCGGTCATTTTTTTGCCATTGTTTTTCATATTGCTGCTGCTGGGGTTTTATCGTGGTCTGGAGCTGCTGTTTTAAAAACAGTTTTGGTTGATCGTTTCGAGGGTGTACGGTACGTAATTTAAGCTTTTCTTGTTTGGCTTCTCTGGTCTCTTCTTCTCATGTCAAGTGTTTCCGAGGTCTTCGTTACCTTTGCAGAGTTACTTGATAGAATATTCAGCACCTTCTTGTGAGGTCTTCGTTTATTTTATTAAGGACACTCTAAGAGGGTTTCAGCACCACGGCTTCTTGACTATGGATTAAGGGAGCTAGGTTTTGCCTGCGGTGAGGTGAAGATGGTTGATTTTGTGGATGTGATATTGGAAGAACCCTCATCACAGGATTTCGCCGATGTAATCCTAGATGAGACGGTTTCTTGTGCTTTGCACGGAAATCCATTGCATGGGGGTATCAAGGAGGCATCCTTAACGGCGGTTGGGGATAATGTTGGAATCAATAAAAGGGTCTCGGTGTGGGAATGTTATAACCAGGTTTGAGACAACCTGGGATTGAGGTAATTTATACATGTTTATTATATGGATTAAATGAAATATGCATACCAAAGTAGAAATGCATGAACTATATATGTGAACGTGATATTGTGCATGCATATATGTGAAAAGATGACATGCCATAAATGATTTATACGTGTATCCATGTGGTGTGAAACATACATGAGGTGGTGCTTATTGTGATAAACTATTCGGGTGGAATCATTATTTTATTATTGAAAAACTTATATCTTCATGGTTAGGAAATCATGAATTTTATAATACAAAATCCACCGCCCAAAGTTATTTCTATTGGACAAAAGCTTTCACCGCCTTTGAAGTTTTATTAT
>NC_037537.1:10377043-10379382 GCF_001531365.2 Cynara cardunculus var. scolymus | reverse complement strand
ATGGAAGTGGCTTTTGTAAATTGTTCCTACCAAGCGTGGTGACGTAAGTCTGTTTTGGTATGGAAGTGGTTTTTGTAAATTGTTTCTACCAAGCGTGGTGACGTAAGTCTGTTTTGGTATGAAACTTATTTTTAGTTCCCCCAGACGTGGTGACTTTTGTCTGTTCTGGTTTGGAACTGGGAATGGGTACTTTCAGACGTGGTGACTTATGTCTGTTCTGATAAGTAGCCTTGTTTTGATGGAAGAATAAGGGTGGTATATCAAGGAGGGGTGTCTTGGAATAAGAGTGTCAATTGTGTGTGAATATTACAGCTCTTACTATTATGTCTTTTAAGACTACAATAGATTTGAGTCCTTACTTCTTTGTGATTTGAGAACTCAAAGATATTGTTCTTATTAGAAATAAAGGTATTGATGTTATTGAGAAAGRGAAAACTTGGCCTATGGCCATTGGTATTGGTTAAAAGTGTTTTGAAACAGAATGGTTATTTTCATGAAGAATCAGAGGGGCTCTGGTTGTTCTTTGTAAGGAACCAGAGGGGCTCTGGTTGGTCCTCATCATTGGAACAGAGGATTTTAGTTATTGATTTGAAGGATGAACAAGTTTTTACTAAATCGTATTTTAGATGTTTGGATTAGAGGTGTTGTATCGATTGTTGAGAGCTTTCGCATCAAAATCGTATTTTAGATGTTTTAAGAAAAGAGTTTTATACTTAGAATCTTTTTATGAAAAACAGACCAGAGAAGCTCTGGTTAAGCGTTGAACCAAAGGGGCTCTGGTTGGTCATGTCTTTGGAACCAGAAGCCTGGTTAGTACAACCAGAGGCTCTGGTCGAACATGAACTATTTATAAGTACTCGTTTTATGAAAAAGGCTATCTTATTGAGTGAAGGTTTAATCAAAGATCATTTTTATGAGAGAAGTTTTGGTTAGTACAATGAGAGGCTCTGGTTATGAAGACCAGAAGCTCTGGAAGAGAGACCAGAGGGACTATGGTCCTGTGTTGAAATATATTTTAAGTATGGTTTGAAACCAGAGGCTCTGGTCGTGAAGACCAGAAGCTCTGGAAGAGAAACCAGAGAGGCTCTGGTCTTAGATTTTGAAAAGGTTTTGGTATATTTTCTAAGTCTTGTTGGTTCAACCAGAGGCTCTAGTCGTGAAGACCAGAAGCTCTGGAAGAGAGACCAAAGGGGCTCTGGTCCTAAATGTCGAATTATATTCTAAGTGCGGTGTGAAACCAAAGGCTCTGGTCGTGAAGACCAGAAGCTCTGGAAGACAGACCAGAGGGGCTCTGGTCCTGGTTGTCGAAATATTTTCTGAGTGTTTTTTGAAACCAGAAGCTCTGGAAAAGAGACCAGAGGGGCTCTAGTCAAGGATGTTTAAAATATTTTCTAAGTGTGGTTTGGAACCAGAGGCCCGATGCATCGAGGCAATATATTCTTAATTTTACTTCTTAAGATGAATGATTTGAAATAAACGTTTTGGTGATCTTCACCCTGCATTACATAGAAGGGAACCTCACTAGACATTCATGTCTAACCCTCATTTTTGTGTTTTCAAATTATGTGTGCAGGTAATGATTATAAGGGAAAGGGTGTTATGTGAATTACTTCTATATATGCTTAGCTGTTTTGGAAGCATAGATGCTAGGATGCAAGAACATGTACTTTTGGAATTTTTAGGTTGTGTATTTTATATTACAGACTCTTGTATCGAGGACCTATGTGGGGAAAACATGTATTCTATATATGAAATATGTGTTATATGCAATACGTGGATTTGGGGTGTTACAGATGTTATCAGAGTCTGAGTTTAAGGGATTTAGGTATTCACATACATGATACCTAGACTTAAACTATTTCATTGCATATTAGGGTCACAGACATAGTTAGCACATTTGGAATAAATGCAATAAGTTAAGAGGTCAGTGTGTAAGGTATTTTCGGATTACATCTGGCCAATGTAATTTTGAATCTACAGGTACATAACTGAACTTGGACACTTTATTATATTTGGGAATGTGAGAAATATGTGTTTTAACTTTGTTATCTACAGATGGCTAGTAGATCGAGAAGGTCAGAAAGGATCACCCGCCCCAATCAAGAAGAATCCCATGTTGCTCCTATTGGCACCTCTGAGGGTAGAAACAGAGGCAGAGGTAGAGGCAGAGGTAGAGGGCAGACCAGAGGCATAATAATAAGTCAGCCAGAAATCAATATGAATCAAGCAGAATCAAACTCTGAAAATATGAATCAAGAACAKATGYCTCACCMAKAATATATAACAAGAGACATATTAGCTGAAGAAATGGGAAGGCTAAGGGAAACCTTGACTTCTAT
>NC_037537.1:10373513-10374716 GCF_001531365.2 Cynara cardunculus var. scolymus | reverse complement strand
AAACACTACTACACACATCCCCCAAGTGATTGTATACAACTTTGGACTCTATGATGCAACATAAAGAAAGATGTTTGAGAGAAATGAAATCACGTACCTCCTTTCGTTTAATAAGGGCATTTAATCCCCTAAAATTCCAAGCTGCCAACTTTATCATTGAGACAAAGAAGATGGATCATCCGCTCCTTTATTGGCCTTCAAATGCTCCTCCGTATCAATTATTTCCATTTCGTCATCATCACTAGACTCATCAGAAAGAGACGAAAACCGATTACTAGTTTTCAGATCAAGAACTTTACCCCTCCTTGGTTTAAAAGATTGCACCACCTTTTGCACTAACTCCGGATTACCTTTCGATAAGATTTGAACATTTGAAACATCCTCTCTCCCTCTTGGCGTACGTCCCGCATTCACCGTACAGATTTGGCCGTCTACTTTTCCAGTATCCTTCCCCTTCAAATTAGAAGAATCCTCAGAACTTGAAACATGTTTGACATTTGTATCTGTCCCCGAGGGTTTTGAACCCTCCTGAACCCTTTTGAGAACACCAACCCCGGTTAAAGTATCATGAGAACCTGTGGCCGCTCCAGATGAAGTTGCCTGAAAATCTGTACAGCCAGAGGTATCCTTTTTCCTCCACTGTTTCCGCCTGAACTCTGTAAATCCCCCTTTATTCGTGACTGTTTCAAAAGACCTTTGCTTTGCAAAATCCCCTTATAGACATGTCGCCGTACGATGACCAAACACTTTACAAACTGAACACTGGGAAGGAACCCAATCATATTCCAGAACAACATTAATGACATCCTCTCCAATACCCGATAGCTTGGGAATGACCACTTCAATATTCTTCTACATTTCCCCCACGGCCCACATCCACCAAAACTTTGGCAAAGTTTGTCGTACCAGTTTACTATCTGTGATGAAAGCCAGAAATGTATCCAAAAGAAATGCCAAGGATTTTTAGCCTATATAGTTGATACTAAGAAAGAAAAGAATAAGCAAGAATTAATTCTGACTGTTAGTGAATATCCTGAAGTCTTTCCAGAAGACTTGTTAAGGCTACCTCCAGATAGAGTTATTGAATTTAGGATTGATTTGATACTCGAAGCAACACCTGTAGCCAAAACACCATATAGATTAGCCCCATTAGAATTGAAAGAATTGGAGACTCAACTGAAGGATCTTCTTGACAAGGGTTTT
>NC_037537.1:10365320-10373413 GCF_001531365.2 Cynara cardunculus var. scolymus | reverse complement strand
TAATATTTCCAAACTCAAATCCTTTTGTATCCTTTCAACAAGATATCATTTCAAAATTATTTTAAAGAAGCAACCTCTTCTTTATCTTTCCTAAAACGGGTTTTAATACACAAATATATAACAATAACACCTTTAAACTATCAAAATAGTTTTACCATCTTTTCTTCAAAACCAATATCAAAACCTAACAGTTTATATAATAAAATATATAAAGATTCTAGTCATCAAAAGCTCACAGTGTAAAATCAACAGTTTATAATCAACGGTAGTTTAAAAACTCACCTTAACAATAACAGATTCTGTAGTTTTTAAAACACACAGCAAATCACAAGCTCATCAAACAGCTTTGAACAAAAGATTTGTTCAAGAACACTTCTCACTGCCACAACACTCTTTTTCTCTTTCAACAGATTTTTCTTCAAAATGAAATGATAAGATAGAATATTATCTTTTTATTTCTTTAAATATTCCCACCATGGCGGTGAAGATTATTAAAAACTCATAGGCGGTGAAAGCTTTAACCAATAGAAATAATCTTGGGTGGTGGGTTTTTCATTATAAAATTCATGGTTTCTTAACCATGAAGGTATAAGTTTTTGAATATAATAATATTTCCACCAGAATAATCTTATCACAAATATGCACCACCTTATGTATGCTTCACACCACATGCATACATGTATAAATCATATATGTCATGCCATCTTTTCACATATATGCATGCACAATATCATGTTCACATATATAGTTCATGCATTTCTACTTAGATATGCATATTTCACGTAATCCACATAATAAACATGTAAAAATTACCTCAACCTAGGTTGTCTCAAACCTGGTTATAACAAATCTCTAGCAATCCCTAGTCAAAACCCGGTAAAACCCCGGTCAATCCTCAGTCAAACCCCATAGATATTATCATTTAGTTTGATTCTATCAGGGATCCCCGGCCCCGGTTTGAATAGCATCCCCCATCCCCGGTTTTGAGTCTACCGGGAATCCCCGGCCCCGGGACCCATTTTAGCAGGGAATCCCTGTCCCCGTTTGAGTTGGGTGAACCGGGTTCCCCACCGGGTCGGGGCAAATCACCATTCCTATTTGGAAGGTGGGGTTTATATATTCTCTATTTTTTTTATTTCATATATAATATATAATATTTTTTATTTATTAAAAAGAGATGCAAAATAGAAAATGATCAAAATGTCGAAAGAAACTAACAGTCGTTAATAAGAAAGACAAAAATCAAGGTATTCACAAATATCAAAGACAAATATAGATTCAAATCAAGTTGAGAAACGAAAACCATTTATATGGATAAACCTTAGGGACCATAGCTGTAATTTAGTCTAAGTATTAAACGTAACACCCAGATTTTTGATACATTTATTTTCAAGTTTTATATAAAGATATACCTGAAGAATCCCTGAAAGCTAAACAATAGCTGAAGGCAACATCAACGGCAACCTAAAGACAGCCTGGAGTTAGCCAAGACTCTAGCTGATCAAGATCTTGCTGAAGGAAAGTTTTCGCAGAAAGATCCTCTCGGTGCTCAAGCCTGACTCTTAGAAGAAGCTGAACAGAAAAGACAAAGGGTGGTGAAGCTGAAAAATAAGGATCTGAATTGGTGCAGAGAAAGGATCGAAACAAGAATGAGCCCTCACAGAATCTCAAACGGGACTATCAATGGTCGAATGAAAGATGGTGCTCTTCTAGTTTCAATGGTCATACTCCGAGAGAACAACGATGTTGTCACTAAGTGTCCCTTCTTTCTCAGTCAGTAAGGTTTCTATGAATGGCTCGAGATTCGACAGGCAATTCAGAAGTCCAAATGCAAGCACAAGGCTTACATTGAAGAAGTTCTGAACGAACTATTCAACAAGGTGTTAAAGATCGTCGAGGTTCCTCCTCTATGACAGAAGTCCTCTCGAAGAAGAAACATTTCTGATCCTAAAGATGATGCATCCCACAAGAACAAGCATGAAACAAAATTCTCTATAGATGAGTTCTTCAAGGATAGAAAGAAGCCAGATATCTCAATGTTGAATCTATCACTGCCTGAAAAAGGACCCTTCATTCCCAACATAGTGCATGTGAAACCTGAATATAGACATATGTTCATTGACTATGATGGTCAGTACAGGTTTCAGCGAGTGTCTGAGATCCATCTCTGCCCAATAGATCACCTTGTGTATCTTCGAACTTGGTTGAACGAAGATCTTTGTGGAGACATGATGGACCACAAGATTCGAAAGGAAATGCTCATAAGAAATATTCAAGGAGAATATGTCCCTGACTACATCAGCTTCAAAAATATAGATTATAAAACCTTTCAGTCTTGTAAAATCTTGTATATCTTTATCTTTTCTTTCAGTGTATAGTTTTTATGTTTTACGCCTACCAAAACCAATTATAATCCGTTGTAATATTTTCTTTTCTAAGATATTTCAATAAAATGATTGGTTCGCTGAAAAAGATCCCTCAAAAAAGTAAATGGGACATGTACTTATGAGTTATATTTATTTCTTACATTCGTTGACACCCTTCTAGTCAGTGAATATGCTCTCAGTATTTAGTTAATCATATTATGTTTTCTTTCCTTGTTATCCTTTACAAGTAAAATAAATTTCCATAATAAACTTTATCACTGAAAATATCCCAAAACAGTTAAAAAGGACAAGTATCTTACTAGTACATTTTCCTTACTATAATACTGAAGCAATTTTCTTTATGCTGCTTTGTCAATGCTGCTTTGTCATCATCAAATAAGGGGAGATTGTTGATCCTCTTTCTCAGTGATTTGATGATGATCATTTTTACCTTACGAAGTATAGTATCTTATTATTCAGCTTCAGCGATCATCACTGAGTCTGTTCAGTGATCATTAAACAAGTATTGTAATTCTCAAAGAGACAAGTATTCTTCAAGAAGACAAAACTCATATCACATAACCTTCAGTGATATCGAAGATAAAGTTGAAGACAGAGACAAGCAAGTTCGTGATCTGATGTGGTTTTCAGTGATAACCATCTTGTCTACACAAGTGTGAAATCTACTCAAGATTCAGCGAACACTGAAGAAACCTCCAACCTTATTCCAGTGTCAGTGATCAAATGAATCTTGTTGAACAAGATTAGTTTTTGTCTTGCTTCTACACACAAAGAACAAACTCATACCTTTCAAAGTAAAGTACTATACGGAGTCACTCTATTGTCACCAAGCATGCTTACCTACTTTATGTTGGACTACTGTTCATATACAGCAAAAGCCTATATATCTATAACAAAGGACAAGCTCACCTCTAGAAGCTTGTCACGTGCTTTGTACCGTATAACTTGCATTTATTGCAACATGTATAAATAGTTGAGAAGTTCTTCCTTCTCACCTATATGGATATCCAGAGGAAGCAAACTGATGCCAAGAATTCTTACTTCTTGAAGATCAACTCTCTACCTAAGAGAAAGGCTTCTTCCCAAGCACAAGACTTCTTAACCTTTTCTTTTAGCAAGTCTTTTCTTTCTTGCTTTCTATATCCTGTGTGTTTCTTTGATTGTTTAGATAAGTTATGTATCTTATCTTTTCTGCAAACAATCTGTAAAATTCTGTATTGATCATCTTTATCAATAAAGGATTTTAAAAAGTGAAAGTTGTTGTGTTTGTATTCATTTTTCCCCTTCTACAAATTGTTATCTTTAAACTCTTGTAGATCCGACTGGAACCAACATTTTTAGATATCAAAGTCTAGAGATATTGTGACTAGAGACGCAACAGAAGACCGTAAGGGCGACAGAGGAAAAAGAAAGCATCTAAATGTTAACACCAGGTGTTACGTTGTGTTCTCCGAACTCTTTTTCTTTTCAAGAGAGGGGAAGGAAGTAAAAGGACTCCTCAGGAACAAAAATAATGATAAGTTTATTTTCAAAACTTTTCTTTCAAATGTAAAGGTGTCAGATGTTATGTCTAGACTAATTTCAACAAATTGTAACTGTAGGAAATCAGCTTTAATAAACTCAGTGGCCATAATTGTTGCGTACGCCGAGAATGTGAGATAGAATAAAAACAAATTAATGTTAAGGTTGTGAGAAACATGTTTACTTGTGTGAAAAATAATTAGTAGATGATGTTGTTATGGGGATCTTCCTCATAGTCATCAGTTCTAATTTTTTTCAAGACTCTTGAGACTAATGAAGATGCAAGCAAGCTGACTTAAACACCATGGTTAAAATGACAGTGGCTAATGTTAAAGTTTTTTAATTGATGAATATAATACAAGTTGAGAATTTTATTATTAGTTGCTACTATATCTTATTAAAGTTAAAGTTTGTGATTCATCAGTAGAGGAAATCTTTTCAATAGTTTTCTCATATGCTAGCATTACATCAAAGGATAAGAATATGTTAAAAAAGTGCTTCTCAATAAAGCATAATGATGTTTACGGTAAATACTTAAATGCATGCTTTTGATTTTAAACATGCCAATATTTTTAAAGCCTTATTTGGCTACTCCAGGAGCAACTGTTCATGGACATTATGGGGAAACCCTTTACGAAGGAGATACATTAGTTACATTTTCTATAAAACGGGAATCAACTCATATAGATAATATTTTTCCATAAAAAACACTATTTATATAGCTCTTGTAGAAAAATAAAATTACAACAACTGTTGTAAAATAGTTTTAAAAAAAAAATAACTTTACAATAGACATGTATGTATATAAGATAATAAGAACATGATGCTATTGGCCCAGGCCTCTTCGGTTGAGTCGTTCACAAATTTAAGTTTCTCTTCCTTCACCAACGCAACCAGATAATCCACATTTTTGTCTTACGGTCAAAAGAATCGAATTTTCAAGTAGGTGAGTTTCTTCACAATACTAGCCAAAAATGCTCTATCAGTCAACATCAATATCAACTGTTTGTTCAAGCAGTACTTCACAATAGATATCAATCTTTATAAGTAGAAATTTAAATGCATATCCAATATTTAGGTCTAACATTTTCAACATTCATACCTTGCAATAAGGTGTAGTGGTCTAGTATTTTCAAAAATTAAGAGGCAGAGAAAAAGTCAGCATGCAAGTGGAATATACTAGTTTGGTTTGTTTGGTTTGGTTTTAATAATATCCAAGATTATAATCACAAATTTCTACATTCTCAAAATTGTGCAACGTTTTGTATGACAATAAAAGTTAAACAATCAAAACCATCCAAAAAATCTAAATGAGGCAACACCATGCACCTGTATGAACATTTGTTTTTAGATATTACAGGGGCACACTCTGCAAGTGTAACATGTAACATTTGGTTTAATTATTTTAAATTTAAGATGGTGGAGGTATGTGTGTGTGTTTATAAAGATTTTATTATAAATTTTGGTAAAGGGGGGGGGGAGTTGGTTCATGGTCAGCACCCCCAAAAATTTCCACTTACTATAAATAGTAAGTGGAATGCATAAGGAAAAGTTTCTTTACACACACTCTTAAATTTGGGAAAAATCTCTTTATCATATTATCTGGATTGGCTGGAAAGGGAAGAAGATTCAAACTAGGAACTTTTGGCTTCACGGTGAGTGTACTACAATTTGAGTATTACTTGTTTATATACAATTCAATTGCTATTATAACTGGTTTACTATGATTTACATTCCATATTATACGGATTTTCCTTAAACCGGACAAGAGGTGTCCGAGGTTTATTCTAAACCGCCTAAGAGGCAACCGGATTTGTCCTAAACCACTTAAGAGGCAATCGGAATCTCCTTAAACCGCCCAAGAGGCAACCGGACTTCCTTTAAATCGGCCATGAGGTGTCCAGATTTGACTAAATTGCTCAAGCTATGTCTGGATTGTCCTCTTTTTCTTCTAAGTGGTTGTCCGGATTAGATCTCCGGACAAGGATGACCGGACTTCAAATCCGGCTAAAGTTGTTTGAATTTCATTATCGATTTTGGTTTGATTTTGTAACCGCGAGAGAGATGAAATGGCGGTGTAACTGCGAGAGAGATGAAATGGCGGTGTAACCGCGAGAGAGATGAAATGGCGGTGTAACCGTGAGAGGAAAAGAATCTATATAATATAAATATAACGTTTATGTCTGTACAGTTTTGATTTTAAACTGCTAGTTAGGGGTGAGCAGCAGAACCGGGTATCCGGCTATGGAACCGGAACCGCCTTGGAACCGTCAGTTCCGGAACCGGAACCGATATGAGTGGTTCCGGTTCTGGTTCCTAAAATACGGAACCGATTGAGAATGGTTCCGGTTCTCAATTTTTCGGAACCGTTACCCGCTGGGTACCCGGTCTTTTTAAATAAAAAAATAATTATTATTTTTTAATACCAAATTTATATTAGGTTTACATCTTGAAAGCACGCCGTCATCTTCATTCTTCATCTAAATTCTTCATATAGAATGATTCATATTTTTTAAAATTGTGTGTTCACTTGGATTCATAGTATGTAATCGTTAAACTTTGAAATACCATTATAGTATGTAATCGTTAAACTTTGAACATTTTCTATTAGTCTATTATGGTTTGTAATCGTTAAACAATATTTGTAACCATTATTATATATAATTTGTATTCTTGCTTATTTATTTAGTGTTTTGGCAACGTTTTATTTTTTATTTCCAAATAACAAAATTTTAATATTTTAGGAAGCGGGTACCCGGAACCGGAACCGGTTCCCGACGGTTCCGGTTCCGGTTCCAAAAATTTAAGAACCGCTCTAACCGGTTCCGGTTCCAATATCTCAAGAACCGCCGGTTCCGGTTCCGGTTCCTGTCAAAAAGGGCGGGTACCCGCCTATGCTCACCCCTACTGCTAGTTTGGAAAGTATATTATTGTATGAGGTTTGTACACTCACTAGACCATTTGGGTCTAATGCTCAATTGTTGGACTAACATGTTTTGCAGGACATCATACCTCGTAGGATAAAGGCAAGGGGAAAGTTTAGAATTGATGAAATTTAGTTGCTCATAAATGTATTCAAGAAAGTTTTTGTTAGCCCGTGTTTTGTAAACAATACTATATTTTGTTTTATGAGTATGTATATGTGGATTATCTGTACGTGGGAATTTGTGGGTAGTTACATAACACCCCCAAAACTCACATTGCATAACACATATTTTATTTACATAATACATGTTCAAGCCCACAAAGATCCAAAGTACAAGAAGTCTAATACAAAATACACGATTCAAAAATTCCAAATACATGCTCTTGTACATCATAACATCTAATATCAAAATACATCTATCCATCTTCATAACGCTAAGCACATAGAGATCTTTTACAATTTGTCTTTTCCCTTACTATCATTATACTCAGCATTTCCTGCAATACATATTTGAAAACACAAAATGAGCATTAGAGTAAGACTAGGTGTGACTCAGGTTCTAAAGACAATTCTTATACATGAAGGTCTCAAATGCAACACTGAGAATATCACTTATGACCCAGGTTCAATCATTTTCTTTCTCACGCTTTTTTGAAAGTTGGGGGTCTTTGTCGAACCCCCAAATGAAAACGAAAACTTAAAGAATATAAAACAAATTAATTCATATATATTAATGATATTTAATAGTATGACTAAATCAAAAAATATTCAATATTGGCTTTCTTTATAATGTATTGACACGACTATAATGGTATAATTTGTAAAAAAGAATGTACTTATTAATACATTTTAGTTCATATACGATTATTTAAAGTAAAATTAAATAACTGATTATTAGAGTAAAAACGTAATTTAGAAATAAAAAAGATTTGAATTTTAATATGTGGTAGACGTTGGAGGTTAAAGCTTGTACATTTAATATTACTAAAAGGGTATTCGCGCAATGCAGCGGGATACATCTCGACTTTAATGTTTCATTTCTTTCTTCGATGTTATAATACAGTTTTATGTGGTTTTTTAAGAAAATGATAATATTTTTACTTTTGCATAAGATATAAATATGAAGATATCATAATAATTTGAAAAAAATATATTTATATTAGTATCAAACTAACTATTTAAAATTTCTAATTTTTTTGTGTGATTTTTTTAATTTAATTTTTCTTATTATAATTTGATTTAGGTTTGATAACGAAGTA
>NC_037537.1:10351836-10364710 GCF_001531365.2 Cynara cardunculus var. scolymus | reverse complement strand
TTTTTATATAAATCATAATAATTATGTATTTTGTTAGAACTCAATGATTATCCTAATTATATTTTAGATTTTTTATATTTAAAATAAGATGTTTATCCTGTATTTGATTATGTTTATCTACAATTAATTACACCAATTCAAACAGAGTTTTAATAAGTTGTACTTACGTACAATTTACTTGTAATATTGAATTTTAAGTAACATGCATCAATAAACAGTACTTCGTGCATAAAAAATGGTTTCTAAGAATTTTTTTATCAAATGCTTTATAATAATATAACAAAAACCAACCATTTAAAAAAGTTCAATTGAGTTATTTATTTGTTTAAAAATAAATATACAGATTTTTTTCTTTTATTTTGTTTAATTTTTCTTCATTTTAATATAAAATTTGAAACTATATACTAAAGATTTTAAGATATAATATTTTTTAAATGTAACTTATTTTATAATCCGAATCATGATGGACAACAATATTATATCTAATATTTATTTCAAGTTTTGTTCAATTGTTACTTCTTCGTATTTCATTTTTTGTTGTTTTATTTTATCTTAAGCCGGCTAGTTTTTGGTTAAAAAGAAACATCATTCTGTTAAATGCTAATTGCTCTTTTAACTACAATTATGATAAAGACCTCTTTTTATAGGTTATGACTCATCCACCCAAAAACTGTTTTATCTTGTAACCATAATCTGTTACTTTTGAATGATCAGTTCGATGTTGTATATGTGCGCCCAAATAAAAATAAAAAATAAAAATAAAACATGATACTAGAACATCTTTTTTATAACCATAAAAGAGTTGTGGCATAGTGGTTAAAATCCTGAGAGATGTGGTGGAATATCTCATCTACTCGGGGTTCGATTTCAGACATACACAACAATTGTGGTCACTCAGTCTATTAGGACTGATTTCTTATAGTCACAATTTACCAGATTAGTTCAAGCATAGCCTGAGACACTCTTCCCAAAAAAAAAAAAAAAAAAAAAAAAAAAAAAAGCAGATAATTGGAGTTGTTCATGATCTTCTATCCAAGCCGTGATGTTTCCCTGGAAATAAAAGGGAAATATTTTTTTTTATAATTTACAATGGGACGATTGAAGTGGTTCATGACCTTCTATCCAATTTCCTATCGCTCGACCTTCTTTCCTCTGCCTCTCTCCGTCTTTGTTGCCTGCAATTCATCCAACATTAAAAACCAAACATGAGCATGCATCTTTATATTATCATGCTTTACATTCTTTTTAAGGATAAAAACACATCAAAGGTCCCTATTTACCATAACAAAGTTTCCAAACTTTATATTTCATACACCACTGATCTTTTAATATTTGATGGCGTGAATAGCAAGTTGTCGATCAATATATTTTTTCTCAATTGATATAACTGGATAACTTTACGTCGATGGCATCAAATGTTACAAGATCCATAGAATACTGGTCAAACGGTAACTAAAACAAACTTCATTGCATTTTGCCTTTTATAAAAGATGCCTAACTGAACGGCATACAAACAGAGATATAGCACATGAAGCCTAAGTTACGAATCAGAAATTAACGTAACCAGCAACCTCATATGCCTAAGAGCAACACTGTATTCAATAATTTGGTTTTATATCGAGAAAAAAGAATCATACAACCGATTTAGGGAAATGAAAACTATGAGAACATCCAAATACCGAAACACCCTTGCTAAAATATATCACAAGACCATAAAATCTTGACTAAATAGTTTATTTTGGGTTCATTTTTATCCTACCCTAACCAGTTTGTGATAAAAGGCTGGTTCTTATTAACACACCTGAATCCCAACCACTAAAAGATGCAACTAATAACATCAGCTTCAACCCTATATAACATTAAGTAAACCCAACTTCTAACAAAATAAACTAAGCTTCCCCTAAATTGGTGACGAGTAATATATGTGTGCGTGTGTATTTAGACATATTTCTTTATCACCAGAGAAACCAAGCAGCGTTAAGTATGTACATGGAGGCATATCCAACCCAAGCAAGAAAGGCAAATCAAGTTTAGCAAGGTTGGTAAATGTTAACACAACCGGTACGGCCTAGGGTTTGCTCTGCAGTTCGAGTCCCCTCAGGGTGACCTGGAGGTTTGTCTGGCTGACAACTTGAAGGACTCATAGGATTTTAGTCGAGGTGTGCACAAGCTGGCTTAGAAACCCACGATTATGAGAAAAGAGGTGGATAAACGCACTCATGTTCAACACACTTGACTACAAACCAAGAAACTGCATGCAAGCTTGTTCAGAAAATGCAGACACCAATTTAAGTGAAGCCTGGCCAGGCCCCATTTGGTGGGCCTGCAGGTGGCTTGTTTGTTCCAAAAGTACTTACTATTCAGCATCCCTCACATGCTGTTCCAATTTTCATGTGAGGCTAGATTAGATGAAATGAGGATAAGAAAGAAAACAATGATAAGGACTGACCAGAACAAAAAGATCCTAACAGAAATTGGAATCAGTTGAGAAAGATTTGTATACTAATTTGCATAAGGAAATGGGAATGAACGGATAGGAGACTGATATTTATTTAAAAGTGTAAAAGCAGACTCACGCAAAAGCTGTGTACCCAGTCCCAGCATTAGCAGCAGATAAAAGGGCGGCTGCATGTGACCCAGAGTCCTGCCCACTGGTGGTCAGTGGATGTCTTCTGTCCCCATCAACCTGAGAAAATGATAATAATAATATGTAAACACATTAGCTTAGTGGATCATCTACAATAATTTGCAACTCATAAAAAGAAATCAAACATGCAAAGTGATACCTTATCCCACTTGGATTTCTTATTTGGCCTGCCCTCCCGGGTCCCAGTATCAACAGCAGCTGAAACTGAACTTGATCCACCACCAGCTATCGGCAGCACAGCGGCAAACACAATAAAGTTATGAATTTCAAATCCGCTAGACGGAGAAAGGGAAGTTGAGAAAGCTTAATGGAAAAAAAATATGGAGAGCCAAATCAAATCTATAGCTTCCTGTGTATACCTGGAATCGCCACGATTTTTGGCATCGGGATAGCTGCAGCAGATTGTGTTCCACCAGAAAGAAAATCAATCTTTTGGTTTTTCTTTTTATCTTGCTCTTTCCTCTCCAATTCCCTCTTCAGATCAGCCTCTGTAAAATGTATCAAGAAGTAACATATAAATAATACAGATAGATATCAACACGTAGAAAAGTATCTTAAAAGAAGCTTCCAGAACAAGTTATTTAACAAAATTCTCAATAGGTTCCAGGACACAAAAATCAAGCACAGGAAAGAAAAAGAAGGGATAAAAGAAAAGGCAAAAAGAATAGAGAGAGACCTATCTCATCATAGTAATCACTTTTGTCATAACCATGGGGGTCAAAAACATCTTTACTGAAGCAAGATCCTATCTGATCGATGTCCTGGTAAGTCACAGCATGTAGCAAGAAGTCTGGGTTGCGATATTCTTTCCTATTGCGCACTTCCGAATTAAAGCTTCTCCCAGTTTTCATCTTCAGCCTCATAAACTTGACAATCTTTTCCTGCACCCGCTCCTTTAACAATTTAAAAACCCGCTATGCATTCCATTTAACAGGAAAAAGAAAAGCTAAAAAGTAATTGGTATCTAAGTCCAAAGCCATGAAGAAAAACGACAAAGAAATATTAGATAAAAGATGAGCTATATTTGCGTGGTAAGAGTTGGGTAGCAAACCACAACTGATGGTCAGAGTGAACTGGTTATACCCTAGGTCCAAGAGTTAGATATGGTAGGTTATGGTACAAGTGACCATAGCATTAGTACAACTAGTTGAAGCATGGGATCTAAGTCGGTGAGTAGTTTTTAGTATAAATAGAGGGTATTAGGGGTGGCGATAGTTATCGATTAGTTTTGTGGTTGTTTTAGGCTTAGGCCTGTGGGAGAGAGCTCGGCCTATCGAAAGCCGAGAATGTTCTGTAATCACTTGTTTTCTTTTGTGTTCAATTGATTCATTAGATTTCAGTAGCAATTTCGTATTTAATTGATACAGTTTGTATCAGAACTTTGGATCTTGTGGATGAAATGATGGAACCATAAACAACCAGCAAACTAAATTACTCAAATATCCTTTCTAGAAGAACCCAGAAAAAAAACACCAATAATTTAAAAAATGCCAACTCGACTTCCTGAAAAACCAGCTTTTCTTGAACAAAAAGAGTTGAGAAAGGTTAAAAGACACGTGAAGAGAAGGGTTAATACAAAAGCACAATCATCTCTACATACCATACATACACAATAGTCTAATTAATCTTAAAGAGATGATATATCAGGCTGTGCTGTTACAGCGGTCAAAATCTGAAATAGCGGTCAGGATTGTGATTTTATATAGCGGTTATCGCGATGGTATAGTGGTCCACAAACAGCGGTTTATGTAATAATTGCAATTATATATAAATGTATGAATGTATACGTAACATGATATATATTTTGAAGATGAACAGAAGAACACGTGAATAGAAGAAATGAAGAGCAATCTATGTTGGAAGACAATGTTGTTGTGAAGAGAAGACGTATAATAGTAGACAGGAATAGAAGAGATGAGAGAGGAATATCGAGTTTACACACCAATATTGCAAATCAAAATCAGCCCCCTGGCTCGTAATCCCCTAACCAACTTCTCTAAACCCTTTAAAAGGCCAACTGAAAGCCCAACTCCGAATTGTGGTTTCCACACAGCTATTGTAAATCAAAATTGCGGCCCAATTACGGTGATTAGTGCTGCTATTAGCGAAACCGCTATTTCCCCTAAGACCGCTAACCGCTATAGCACCACAATTAACCAGCATAGATATCAGGTTATGTTGTCAATTCAAAATGTTACTTCGCTTATTTACTTTACAAACAAAAAGAATGGCATTACTAAAATACAATACAGTGTGGGGAGAATTATTGGGGTAAATATCCTATACTTCCGATAGCCACTTGATTTAACAACTTTGATCAGTAAACTTTAGAGAAGTATGGGCATATAAAAATACACTACTATACATACCTACATATATTAGAGGAACTTACTTGCAGTTCATCAGAGCACTTTGTCGTTGGTGGTGGGGGAAGAAACTTGTCTAAAGGATCCATCTCCTTCTGTCCATCTTCAGTCATATTTACAGCTTCTTCAGGCACTGCAGATTCTGATTCGTTTCCCTTATAGTTCATTGCATCAGACTGTGATTGTTCAACAAGTTCAGATGATTGAGGAGGAGTTGATTGTGTGCTTGGTGTTAATAGCTGTACTGTCCCTGGCGGTGTTCCTACACGTGATGAATATTTCAAACACAGAATTTTTCATCTTCATCAACTTGGTCACCCAGTCCAAAGTGAACAACAAATCTATCCATGACAAAGAAATAAAACGATAGGATTTAATAGCTCCTAAATGTGAAGTGTAACTGTCTAAGAATTATCATTGTAATTGTACAGAAATACAACTCGCCAACTTTAGTAATAAATATTCAAAACAAAACTTGCCCAATCGCATGGTTTGATAGAGTGTGGGGAACCAAACTGAACGAACCCAATATATCCCACCAGTAGTTGGGGTCCGAGGAGGTGGGACCGTGGGATGTATGCAAACCTAAACTCTACCCAACGATAGAGTAAGTGGGTGTAACTACCAATTCAAAGGGAACAGTTTGGAACTGAGTTTTTTCACTACAGAGAAAAGGAACTTATTTTAAATCAAGCACCAACGAAGATGTTGAGGAACTTAATGAAGAACCTATATTGGTCAAGACCAATATGATAGGATAGCATAAGAATGCTGTAAGATAAGTGTCATACGATTAGGGGCAAGAAGTAGACAACTCTCTACAGGTGCAAAAAATACGGTATGCAAGCATAGGATGAAATAGTTCTCATTGTGATTTCCAGTAGGAGATACTTAGTTTAACACATACCCCCAAACAGTGAGTTGAAGTATCCTGCCTCATTAGTTAAGTGTCATCCATTGTAAAATATTCTTTCACCTATTGCCCACCAAGCTGACAAGCACATTGCCATCTGGATATCTTGAGCAAAGAAAATGGCTTTATTATTGCTAAAAAGAAGCTTTACCTTAGCCCAAAATTTCCTCAGTTGTAGTTGTTTACGAAATCAAATTCACATTACCGCTGTGAAAGCACAAGCACATGCATGAGGCCATTGAGGAGGGCCTTTTGGGGCCTCACCTTAATTGAAGCCCATGGTCTTTTACAAAATATGAGTAATTGACATCCTTACCATTTACTATCTAAATGCATATCAAGCTGATCCACCATCCACTATTGCTGCCTATTTCAATCAGTATTTGCTGATTGGCAACAAAACATGAAAGGCACACAGCACGTCTGGATCCATGAGAAAGAAGGGCATGTGACACACCTTATGTATTGGAAAATCAGATAGCAAAGACTATAACTCCTTGCAAAATTTACAACTCTTAGATCTTGGAATACTACAATATTTTAGAAATAATAACTTTGTTACACGCTATTAGTAATTGCAAATCCATTGACCCCATCTACTTATTATTATAATATAAATATATGGCAGTACACCACCATGTGATGATCTAATTGATCCATAACCAAGGGGGAAGGCAAGCACCTCCATCAGTATTAATGCAATGAAAAGACGAATCGGTGGCCAATAGCTTAACAGACTCTCGATTATCAGCTCTCAGCTAGTAATTTGATAACCAAAGAGTATCATCACGTATTGAGGCAAAAACATATTATAAATCATGTATCTCACTATTATCATTCTTATTACCACCAAATATCACTATCATGTAATTCTTAGGGAAGCTACTGGTGCTAGTTGTATTTAACCAGCTATATGCATTACCAAGTTTCCATCCCAAAGATGTAAGTACTCGTGACAGCTAAGAAACTGGTAGAAACATCCCAAGGGTAATTACAACGATGCACCTTAAGTCAAATTTACAGTCAAAGTTCCCATGATTCTACGCAACACTCTGTACTCCATTATGAGCCTACACTAGGACAATGTATTATTATACTTTTTGAAGTTGGTAGAATAATAGTGTGGTATGTTGGCCCCTATTACAGCAGACAGTAAACTACAGAAAGGTATGACAGTATATTAACTGCAAAATTACAAGGTGTATGTACCATTTACAGTTTGAAGCTCTGCACCAAACGTTACACGACCAGTTGCTACTATTTCCCCTTCCTGCACCAAAAATCAACTTCCAATTAATATAAACCGGAATAACAAACAAGACATTCGAAGAAACAAAGCACTGCAATTCTATTCATAAATACAGACTTCTCAAGTTAAGGGTTTCCCTAGTTTCATGGCAAGGTCATGTTTGTTATACAATCCAACAGCTAGCCTGAACAGAATATGCAACCCGCAGTGAAGTAAAAAAAACAATAAAAATGTTGACAGTTACATCTATTTTATGCAGTTAACCATGCCGCTGGTATTGCAGCTCGCAGCCCTCAGCCAAATCATGATGGAGATTGATGCACTGCTAATAGGCACTAATTGCCAAATTTTCTAGATAACAAAGCTATGTTAAAACTGCAATTCAATGGGCTTTCTGATTTTAGTTGGGCTAAAAGTGCTGGGCTTTTTAGTAATGTTACAATTTAGGGAGTCGATTGAACTCATCGTTTCATCCGATTGTTTGACTCACATATTCCTCAAGCCTCATCGAACTTGTTCTTCATCGTCTTCTTCAATTCTTTGCTTCAACATCGACCATAACGAGAAATCACATAAGGTTCATCCATTCGTCATCTTCCTAGACCCCCGTTCAGAAAGAGAAACTGCAGAACAACAGCTTCTTTGTACTCCATCGTCTTCATAGTTCATCTAGACTTCTGTACTTTTTTATGGAACACGGATCTACTTTTCCTCCCGGTAAATTATGTGATCAACAACTTCCCCATTCCTTTATGTTATTTACATCAAAATAATATGGTCATACATGTAAATGATCTAAAAATATTATATTTTACATATTAACATGACATGGAGTTAGATTTATATTACATATACAATATTTTATATGTTAAAATGATAAAGAAGCTTATGTATAATTCTATTTATTATATGAACTGTTTTTTGTCCAGTATACCACCTCTTTATGATGCAACTTTAGACCAAAGTGTTTCTAAGCCCACTACTTGGAAAGTCTACACTAGACGGCCCAAGGCCCATAAAGGGAATTAGTAAGTTCTTGTTATAAAATAAGGTCGTGTGAGAGAGGGGGGAGGCATGCAGAATAACAACCTTTTTGTTAGGATCATAGCTCTTGGCTGTGAGGAGGGAATTACTTCCCTGGGATACTTCTGTGGATTGTATTTCTTCTCCCTTTCTTTCATTTGTAACCATTTTAGCCTTTCATATTAATCAAAGTAAGACGTAATCACTCCGATTACGTATCATTGGTCCGACCTACTGGATCCGATGGAGACTCGTCTTCATGGCCGATTGGAGAATCACGAAGAACGTATTCAACAGCTGCAAGCAGATGTTCAGGGAATAAAAATGTCCCTGGAAACTATGAAGGAAGATCAGACCGAACAAAAGGAATTTCGGGCATATATGTTGAGTTGGGTGAAACAGCAGCAGGGTAAGCATCACGAAGCAGGAGGATCCTCGTGGATGGATCGCTAAGGCTGAGTTATACTTTGAAATTCATGAGACTCCCAACAATCTTCGGACGCGACTGTTTAATAAAAATCCATTGTGATAACCTCTATATCAAATCACAGTCCTCACCGCTACTTTAAACTTTGACCACTATAACTGCTTAACGTCTATTTAATATGAGATACGTGCTCCAACTAAACCAAACCAAACAAACCCAGTAAATCCCACACAGAGGTAAGAAATGAGACACTTGCTCCAACTAATAAGTCAAAACTCTACATGTCAAGTCTAGGAAGTTCGCTCATTCCTTAGCCAAGGTTATAGACATGTACAATCTTTTCATGTCTTTATTCATCAATTATTTCAATAAGAAACTTATCTCATGGTCGTCACGTTTGAGAACCTGTAGATTTTGAGCAAAAATGTATCAAGGGCAATTTTTTAATGAAGTTAGGAGTGCTACCTGAACTATTAAGAATTGAACAATAGAGTATTTTGGAAAAACCAAACATATGCATATGAGTATGTGTTTTTACACTAGAAGTCGACAAGCTCAACAAGGAAACAGAAGATGGAAGAAGATAAGTAGTTGTGTTGTCTTTTGCAAGAAAATAAAAGGGAATAAGACAAGCTGCCAAAGTTAGAGCACCGGTCAAGCAGTCTGGTACGATGGAAAGTTGGGTTACCAAATTCAAACTCAAATAAAAGAGAAGACTAGATAAAGTAACGAAGAAATGTGTAGCCATAGTCTAGCGAGGATGAAAATCCCTCGAAACAGCTAGTAATTCTACAGTATCTAGAGATTTGGATGATTTGGTCTTTCAGATGTGTAGTTGTTTGTATATGTAAGTATGCACCGCTGTAGTTACTTCTAACAAAGTCAATCACTTCATATAACTATATAAGGAAGCTGAAAATGTAGCGACCAGCTGGACAGAGTTCAAGAAAAGATAAAAAAAAGGTCAATATATGTCCAGAAAAGAGGTTGACCATAGCAGCCTGAGGAGTTGATATGGAGTATTCAGAGAGGGCATTAGCAAAAATGGATGAAATAGAACAAGCCAAAAACAAAGACCAAAAAATTCCTTAAGCCTAACAAGAATATCATAAAAGAAGACAGGTTGTAAGAGGTCAACCAGGAAGGAAAAAGTATGTTTTATCATCAGAATGGTATCCTAACTGAAACAACCTCAATTGAGTGTGTTAAGATGCAAGGAGGGAGTAGCAGCCCCTCCCCCCTCCCATTTTGATGGAATAGCTTTTAGTACAAATTCAATTAACTATTATCCTTGAGTTATCGTTTGAAAACCTAGTAGAATCAGAGATAGAAAGATATGTTCAGTTATTGCACAATCTAAAGAGTGGACATATCGATTTTTGAATCAAGACTATGCATCCATCCTTAGTTTCACCTACTTGTCATGTCTAGACTACAGTAAGTTCCTATTCATTTTGGCTTTGACTCTTTATGTTCATCTTGCTTAGTTAGCTCAACTGATTGAAAGTTTATTCACGACTGCTTGGTCCATAAAATCTTGAATGACTTGTTATGGTCTGGTAACTCTCATGATAATATTGAGTTAAAATTTGTTGAGAACGGTAAATATTTGTTCTTATTATATCTCTTTGGCATGCGCATAATGAAAATTGATACATGGCACAAACAGAGAACTATTGATATACCATGACACATGAGAGTCCTATATAAGTACAAGGTGAAGCCTTTTGAGACGGAAAACGGGCACAACACTCCTACATGTAAGATGAAGCCTTTTGAGATGGCAACAAAGAACCTTTTGAGTGATTGTTCTCAGCTAAAAGTAGTTACTGTTGATCCGCAAGGACAAGTATGATCTATAACGAGAGCGAATTGATTTATATTCATGCTTCTTTGTGCTTGGGTATGAACTAAATAGTGATATGTGTACCTTATTGTTCTTATGACACATTGTCATTTTTAGTGGCTATTTCGTTAGTGTAATAATAATTCTGTTGATATCATTATTTACAAACCACTCTTGCATAAAAATTTCTATCCTGACTATAGTTGTTTGTTAAGCGTTGTGACTCACCCCTAACATGGTTCCCAAACAAATAGAGAACTGCTGGTGTGAGAGAATGCAACTTTTTGTGTACTTGTAATGAATGTTAAGATTATAATTCAAAATGTACTGTTACTTAACATAACATGCAATTTATGGTTGGTTGAGACTCCACCCAACTTCCATGTTGGTTGATGATTGAGATCAGGGGTTCGAAAATGAAGGGTGTCAATGTTTCAAATCACACCCTTACCAAATATTTTTTATAAATGTTCCATAAAAAAATTAACTTAAATGCTATTTACCAGATTATACAGAATCAAAAACCCATATACACAAACAGACGAAAGAAATAAAGAATGAACATTACCTCTGCTTCAGGAGACAACGCTGCCTCATCATGCCCATAATCGACAATCGTTAGAGTCCCCTTCATACCTCTGCTAGGCTCCACACCAATCACTTGCTGAGCTAATGGAGGCGGTGGTGTTGAATTATCAATAGAAACTGGTGTTGTATTATCATTAGCAGAATCCAATATAACAACTGGATCAACATTGCTTCCATAGTTATAACTAATATTGTTGCTATTATTAAGGGCCTCAGCATCATCTTCTTCCATATTCACAGTTTCGGTCGCACCAACTTCGCTCTGTTCCTTGTTCTCTTGTGGAACAGCGTCGTTATCACTGTTGTTGTCATCAGTATCTATATCTTCTTCCATATCGTCGTCTTCGTCGCCATACATAGAGAGAAGGGCGATGCCTTCCGATTCCTTCTTCTTAGACGCCATGGAAAGATTTCAACACGGGTCCTGGCAGATTAGAAATCAATAAGACAATAATCAAGTAACAACTAAACTAACAAGTGTGAAGTAACATATTACAAATCAAATGAAAAAACAAGACAATAAGAAAAATTTGCAATTTAGGGCATATCAATACTGAAATCAAATCAAAATTAAGGCAAATGAATTAACCAAGTAAGTGAAATTGGTATCAATTCCGAGTTAGGGTTTCGGGTTCCAAACCTGAGACTGAGGAGTTAAGACTTAGAGAGAGAGAGAGAGAGAGAGAGAGAAGCAGCGAGAGCGATGTTCTGTTTCAGTGGTGAAGGCAGGCCAGTGGCAGACCCAGGATTTTTTGCCGAGCGGGTGCACCTTTAAATTGGATCAAATTCCTGCAAAGCCGATCAATGTGTTTTTTGTTGAATTCTGCTGTTTCGACGGAATTTTAAAGTTTTTTGGTTGATTTCGAGGGACTTTCAGTTGATTTGGTAAAATTTCTCAACTTTTAGAATTTGATTCTCGTTTTCCTTTGCTTTTTTTCTAGGTTTCTAATTTTGTTTCCTTATCATCTAGGAATTTAGTACTAAATAGGATGTTTTGCAAATTAAAGCGAACCAACCAAATTAAAAGAACCCTAAATTGATTAAACAAATTAAAACAACTAAGGCTGAGAAAATTAAAAAGAAGCTAAGAAAATTAACATCAAATTAACAACAGATACAAGGCAAATCAAGAATTTCGAGCAAATCTAAGTTAGGGGCGTAGGGCAATGGATATAGGCAACAAATAAACAACTAAATAATCAAACAATTTGAAATAATTAGTAAGGAAAATGAAGCAAGAAAAAAACTGAATCATATTTAGGTCAAAACACTAATATCAAATTCAGGGCAAATATATAGTAGGTCAATAGTTAATACTCAAATGTAAAAACTCAAAACAAACAGATAAATCATATAAACATAATTGTATAGCATTATAACTAATCAATTTAGGCAAATGACTAATATCAAATTTAGGGCACATGTATAAATTTGAGTTAGGTTTTGGGGCAAAACCTGAATGAGAGATTGAGAGAGTGACTGGGTGAGTGAGAGCCTGAGAGAACTGGCCGGATCCGGCGGACGGCGGTAAGGGGCGGCTGGACGCTAGGCGATGGCAGAGGGTGAAGCCGTGAGGGGGCAGGGCTTGGCGCTGGAGTGCTGTTTTTGTTTAAAAACAGTTACAGTTTGGACAGGGGTTGAGGCCGTGACGGGGATGAAGGGCAGGGCTCGGCGCTGGGGTGCTGTTTGTTTTAAGGGGGTGTTTGGGATTGCTTATTTAAAACAACTTATGCTTTTTTGTAAAAGTGCTTATTAACTTATGAGGTATCAAACTGGAGTTTTGTAAAAAGTGTTTGGATTAGCTTATAGCGGTAC
>NC_037537.1:10314820-10351721 GCF_001531365.2 Cynara cardunculus var. scolymus | reverse complement strand
GGTCGCCGGCGATTAAAGCATCACCAGGTCGCCGGCCTCGCCTCGTCGCCTCCTTCTCGTCGTCGGCTCTAAACCCTAAACCAGGTCGCCGGCGATTAAAGCATCACCAGGTCGCCGGCGATTAAAGCATCACCAGGTCGCCGGCGATTAAAGGTTCTTAACCAGCAAGATCGGATGCGATAGCCGGCAACGATGCGAACGAAACCAGCAAGAACGTCGTCTGTGGAAAGTCTTGCCGGCAACGATGATGAGATGGATGCGATGAGAAACCAGGGTTAAAAGGGTAATCTGTCAAATAAGTCAAGAGGGTTTAACTTATCAAAAACGACTTATTACCGGTTTGGTACCGGTATAAGCACTTTTTTTTTTTTATCCAAACACTCCAAAATGACTTATTACCGGTTTGGCACCGGTATAAGTCAATAAGTCCGTTTGAAACGCTTTCCCAAACACCCCCTAAAAGAAAATCAAAACTTACAGTTTGGTCCTCTATCTTTTGCGTTTTTGTTTAGTTAGTGCACATTTCATAAAATAATCTCTCGGTTAGGAGTGATCCAAAAAATCGTTGGACTATTCAAACCGGTCGAACCAAGTCAAATCGGACCATTTTTAGCAGTTTGAATCCGGTCCGGTCTGAAAAGTAAACCAAACCGTTCAGTCCAATCTGATCTACGCTTTGAACATTCTTTTGAATGGTTTGGATCGAACCGACCACCAAAAATATACATATATTAGTTATAGTAGGTTCGAACCCGTGTATTACACGGGGTATTTTAAATGAGAAAAATGAGTTGAGATTTTTCCCCAGGTCTAAGAAAAAACTCTGAACATTAACTCTGAAACACAAGAATTCAGAGTTCTATTGTTAGGCTAGAAAATAACTCTGGACTTAACTCTGAATAAGAGGAATTCAGAGTTGTCTTCTAAAGCTAGAAAGTATCTATGAGCATAACTCTGAGTCACAAGAATTCTGACTTCTTATAACTCAGAAACGTAATTCTGAAAAGGAGTTCAGAGTTGTATTTTAAATATGGGGATAAACTATGGTTCTAAGTCTGAAATAGAACAATTCAGAGTTATGTTGTAAGTCTGAGAAATAACCAATATATGATGACTTCATGTTGGTGATTTGTATCACTAATGTCATTTAAGTGTAATGGGATTAATTTGTTGACTAATGTAATCATGATAAATATCAAAGAAGTAAGGAATGTGCACACTTGTTTGAGTTTATTTTGATTCGCCCCTAAACGATAGGGGTTCGGGGGGCAGCGCCCCCGGTGGCGGGGTCCAAAGGGCAGAGGCCCTGGCTGAGGTCGAGCTTTGTGAAAAATGCTTTAATAATCAGAATATGAAATTTTAAACTCGGTTTTGATGACCACTTCAGAGTTAAATTCAGACTTACAACTCTGAATTTTCTCAGAGTTATGTTGTAAGTCTGGAGGCCACTTCAGAGTTAAATTCAGACTTATAACTCTGATTTTCCTAGACTTTCATACTTGTATGTCTTACAAGTCTGGAAGACAACTCTGGATTTTAACTGAGGAAAAGGAGTTTAGATTTGTCCTCATATTTTTATACTGGTATGTCTTACAAGTATAGCAGACAACTCTGAATTTTAACTGAGGAAAAGGAGTTCAGACTTATCCTCAGGCCTACAAAGAAACTATGAACTTTAACTCTGAAGCACAAGAATTCAGAGTTGTGTTGTTAGGCTGGGAAACAACTCTCGACTTTAACTGGGAAAAATGGAATTAGAGATACAGTCAATGTTGTAATTAATCTCTTGGCATTTCCATTTGTGGTAGTATAAAATGTGCCAAGTTTTCCATCTCCTGTTGTTGCTTCAGTATAACGGTTTTCTTCTAAACATGGGGTCTCCTGGTGATTAGGTTTTTGCTGAAAAAGTCTGGAAAAGTCTGTAGACATCAGACTTATAAGTCTGAGGAATGGAAATCCAGACTTTTGCTTATTTAAGGGGCTGTTTGGTTGCCTCTTAATGGTGACATTAAGAGGAAACCTCTTACCGATTAAGAGGTAAAGGCTGTTTGGCAAAAAAAAATAACCCTCTTAATGGTTACATTTACCTCTTAACCATTTTGTGTCTGGAGCCTCACTCAACCATTCAATTTGCATTTCTTCCATCTTTACCCTTCCACACCCCTTCTCTTCCAGCCATTTTGTGTCACTTCATGAGCCCTCGTCGCCTTCTCACAGCCATCGCCGGTCGTTTATGTCGGTCACCTGTTGAGCTTCGCCGGTCTCCATCGCCGGTCACCTGTTGAGCTTCGCCATCGCTCATCGTCGCCTTCACCATCGCTCATCGTCGCCTTCCACCATCGTTGCCTTCACCATCGCTCATCGTCGCCTTCATCTCTGCTCTCTGTATCTTCGTCTTCACCATCGCTCATCGTCGCCTTCATCTCTGCTCTCTGCATAAACTGATTTTGGTTTTTATTGTTTATGATTAATGACTTTTGGGGTGCATAAACTGATTTGGTTAGGGTTTTGGTTTTTATTRTTTATGATTAATGACTTTTGGGGTGCATAAACTGATTTCTTATTTCAAGTGAATTAGTTAGGGTTTTGGTTTTTATTGTTTATGATTAATGATAGGTGTATCTCTTGGGGTTGTTTATAAATTCATGAGGGTTAAAATAGTAATTTACTGTCATTCAGATAACAGTTACCAAACAACATTATTTTATTCAGAACACCAAACCATTCAGCAACTGCCAAACAGCCCCTAAGTCTTTGAAAAAAATTCCCTTTTCATACGAAAATCAGTTATGTTTACAGGGACAAATGTCAATTAAATAGGCTCATTTGAACTAGTAATGTAAATTGTGTCTACATACATGTTTAGGCGGGAAATCCTTATAACCGTCGCACAATAAGACGACACGTGGCAGCCAAGTTACTTATTTATTAGGTGTATAGATTTATTTTTCGTATCATAGTCTTTACTTTTATGGTCCAGTTAAAAAAGTTTGTCAATAAAAATACGTTTTTAGTTTTCATTTCTCAATAATCATGTTATCTAAATTGGTAAAATTCTGAAATCCGTCAAAATTCAAAATTCCAAATCATCCTTAGCCTTGCTCAATGTTTGTCCAAATTTCCAACTATTGTTGGTTAGTTTGTTTAACTTTTTTTTTCATTTGCTCATTGTCTTTTTTTAATCTTGGGGCTAGACGATTTTTTTTAAAATTCGATATATTATTTTATAGTAGTGCTATATTGACAGTGTAAGCTATTATATAGAGAAAATCACGAAAATGACTAGAATATATTTAATGTATTAACAAAATAGTCATTTTTTTACGGTTTTACCAAAATGACCACATGGATTGCTCCCGAGGGGCATGGTTTGACCATGGGGGCGATCCTACCATTTTCTTGACCAAAAAGTACAAAAAGATTATTTAAATTTTAATTTAGGAGACCAAACAATATTTGCCTCGATAACCAGGATCACTCCCTACCTCACCAGAACTTCCCCCAGGGGTGATCCAACCTTCAAATTTTGACCTTTAATTTGTCTTTTAGTGTACAAATCGATTTAACAATTAAGAGTGTTTTTAATAAATAGGGGAAGATTTAGACTGGTTTTTTTAAACTATTTTAGGAACAAACGTTATGGTTTTACTCTAAAAAATAAAACACTTCTATTCTCACAACCTGTAACCCGTAAACACAATCTACCATGACAACCCTTAAAACAATATGAAACTACATGAAGATTTATAACTTTACCATTTTTTTAAACGCATAAATTAACCAACGAATGTTCTTATATTTTCTTATAAGAAATATATTTTTTATAAACACTGAATGTTAATAGTCTATAATAATTGTTGATACGAAAAAAAAATTTATTTGTATCTGATTTGGGGGACAAAAATCAGATGTTATATCTGATTTTCGTAGTTTGACCGCTATTTTGTCTTATAGTATATAAATGGATTTGACAATTAAGGGATAGGGGACGATTTAGACTGGGTTTTTTTAACTGTTTTAGGACCAAATGTCATCGTTTTACTCTATAAAATAAGACACTTCTACTCTCACAACTGTAACCTGTAAACACAATCTACCGTGACAACCCTTAAAACAATATGAAACTACGTGAAAATTTATAATTTTTACCACTTTTTTGAAATGCATAAATTAACCAATGAATGTTCTTATATTTTCTTATAAGAAATATATTTTTATAAACACTGAATGTTAATATTCTATAATAATTGTGGACAAGAAAAAAATTATTTGTATCTGATTTGGGGGACAAAAATCAGATATTATATTTGATTTTTAAAACCACATAGTTTGACTGCTATTTCGTCATTTAGTGTCCTATGATTTGACGACAATTTGACGATTTATTTTGTCTTATTACATAACGGTTATATACATAAGCAGTCGGGGGGACCATTATCACCATCCCCACCGACATCCACCTCTAGAAAAACCGAGCATCGAGCATACCGAGCATCGAGCATTCCGATCACGATTATCCATCGATCACCCATCATCGTCCACCGGTCCCCGATGACCACCGATCACCGTCCACCGTCATCCACCACCGTCTGATGACATCCACCATCGTCTGAAGACATCCACCACCGTTTGCCGACATCCACCATTGTCTGTTGCCACCTACCACCGTACATCTTCGCCATCAAACACCGTTTGCCACGAACTACCACCATCTATCGCCGCCATCCACCACCTTCTGTCGCCACCGACCACCGTGTTTTAGTCCCACCAACCACCGTGTGCTGCCATCGACCACCGTGGAACAACCACCTAGCACTATGGAACAACCACCTAGCACTATGGAACACTTTATGTCTTTCCCACTCCCATTGCAATGGGTACGATTTCATTGTTTCCATCCATGTCAAGCGCTAATATGGGAACCGCCTATTATAAGGAGCGGTCTCAGGTGTCCTAGAAACGAGTGAATCTGCAGATGAACGAGGTTACAAATATAAACTTCAAAACATAAAATTATGACAATAATTCAAGAATATAACAAAAATTATTACCAAACAACTGAGTGCGACAAACAACATGTCGAATCGTCCAAGTCCATCAACAACGATCTTTGCCACAATCCCCATATTTGTTATCTTCAGATTGTGACAATAAATCAGGAGTAGGTTGAACGACGATTCAGGGGTCCCCCTCAACAGTTGCAAGACATACATCTTTGCTTGCCATATTTGGCTGTAGGAGATGCTAATATTAAATCGTTGGTTCACATCTTTCATGATTTCTTTTTCATGGTACATTCTCCTACAATCCTTTAAACTCCCTGCCAATGTATGACCCAAAACCTTTTTTATTCGCATTATGGTGGTTTGGGTGGACTTGGGATCTTGAACATGTGTGTTCATCATGCAATTTCCATATCTGAAACATACTGGTACCATCAATAGAAACAACCATTAAATACTAATCACAATCCGAAGCAGAGTGACACACCGCCTCATACCGATGTTTGGTTGATTTCTTAACCTTGATCTGAAACTTTTCATAAACGCATTTTAATCCCAATGCGAGCTTCAGTGCTTCCTTCCAGTCAAAGGTTTGGAGAACTTTTGCATGAGATGTAGCCTGGTAGGAAATGTTTTCCTGTCTAGTTTTGATAACAGGGTCTGGAAATGTGTTGGGCATACCCCAAAAACTATTCCTTACGGGCCGGATTTCTTCAGCATCGGAGTTATTGTCTTCGGGTATATTCAAAATTTCTACTGCAACAAAAACATCTTCAGCCATATCTATCTTCCATAAAGTTTTTGACTTGTTTTGGAGACTGGTACGGAGATTGGATCAAGTACTAGTTAGGAGACTGTCTTGGAGACAAGTTTAAATCTTGAACCAAATAACTGTCAACAAGATTTTTTGGTTCAAAATATGAATTTCCACCAACACCATCGGGGAAGAAAGTGTTTGGATTTCCACCAATGCCACCACTGGGGAAGAAAGTGTTGGATTTCCACCACTACCACCACCGGGGTAAAAAATGTTTGGACCATATGAGTTTGCATCACTACCACCGAGAAAGAGAGTCCTTGGATTTCCACCGCTACCACCACCAGGATAAAAAGTGTTTGGACCTCCGGGTAAACTTTGATAGATTACGGCACTTGATAGATTTCCACCATAACTACCATCGTCAACCACAAAGAGTTTCAACATTTCCGGTAAACTTTGATGAACAGCGTTATAGAACATTAGCACATCGTTGTCATCGCTTAACTGATATAATATTTGTAAGGAATTCGTTTTATAAAATAAAATGAAAGGACTACGTAAACTTAACTTTTCCGTAACACGTTTAACCAAACCAGAATGCATTATTGGTGAAGGCAAACACAATACATGTACGGGGGAGCTTAACGGAAGGTATTCTAAGATACCATTTATCTCTTGGAATGAACCGCCACTTCGAAAATACACCAAAACATCATCACTTTGACGTGATTTCATATTTGTGTTCAAGGGTGAAGGATTGTGATTGTAGATTGTGTTTAATGGGTTAAGGATTAAGGATTGTGATGATTTATTGTGTTTAAGGGTTATGAGAGTAGAATATATGATAATAAAAATAAAAGATAAGGTGTGAAAAAATAATGAAAGGTCTATGGTATTTATAATAAAATTTGTTGCACTAAAAGATAAAATAGGATTCAACAAAAAAAAAAAGACTAGATCGCCTCCGGGGAAAGATCCGGTGAGATGGGGGGAGATCCCGGTATACAAGGTGAATAGTGTTTGGTCTCCTAAAGCAGATACATGTGGGTCCCATAATTTAATTTTAAATAATTTTTTTTGCACTCTTTGTACTTTTTGGTCAATAAAAGCATTGATCGCCCCCATGGTCAAACCATCCCCCCGGGGCGATCCTTATGGTTGTTTTGGTAAATCTTGAAAAAAATGGTTATTTTGTTAAAATATCAAGTATATTCTGGTCATTTTTGTGAAAATCCCTAATATATACCCATTACACGTGTCGCACAAAGATTCTGTGAGGAATATGTAAACTTATAGGATCGCACGCAAAAAATACGTTTGTTTCCATTTGAAAGTAACCCGAAAATCATGTTTGGAGTTAAGTAATTATTCTTGAAAAGTAATTATAAAATATGTGTTAAAACGTAATTATGATATCTATAAATAAGCATCACTATTAATGTTTTAGATAATTATAACCTTATTTGAGTAATGGGCTAACTATGATACATGTTCATATAAATAGGGTGTTAGGCCAATTCAATTGATGATGATTCATTCATTTAGATTTGGTTATCAGTTAAACATAGAAAAGAAACCATTTTCTTTTCTGCGATACACATATTAGTATTATGGTTCTTTTGGGCTAGCACCTGGTGGGAGATCAATTATAGAGGAAACCGTTGTTTGTTTCTTAGTGTCCCATCAGATACCTCGCCATATCTTAAAAGGTACAATTCTAAACACCCTATGATATGAGATTTAATTAAAATGCATCATTGGATCCAACTTCGGGATTCATTTCTACAAAAGTTTTCTTAATTGTGACCAAAGACATTTAATTTTCCGCTGTATTTTAAGGTCACAAATTGCATTAAAACCCAACAGATAGAAATTTTATTTTAGATATAGATGTCATGTTTTCTAGTCTAAAGCCCATATAAGAGGTTCAAACAGCCTAAATCGGTTACACCAGACCACCTTCTTATGGTCCGATTTGACCGGTTTGGTTACTTGCCTGTAAACATCTCGGTTTGTAAATTTTTTAAACCACAACTGTGGTTTGGTTTGTGATTTGGGGGGTTAAAACGCCCAAACTGGACCGCGAACACCTCTACCCTCGGTGTCCAAGTAAAAACAAAACAGGGATCAATTTTAATTTGGTCGCTTCATTTTTTAAGTTTGGTGCACCTTTGCTCTTTTTATTTTTCAATGATCCTCGAACATCCTCAATTTTTAGCAGGTACATTTTTCATACCAAAAAAGGATTTCCTTATAAATTTAGATTGAGCGGGTGCACGAGACCCTGTTTCCCATCCTATAGGTCCACCCATGAGACCAACAACGATAAATGATGACTGGCCAAAGGCAATGAATAGAGGCTTTTAGTCCTGTATTTTATTATGTGCAATTCAATTCAATTCAATTCAATCGAGAGGAGGAAAATGTGATTGTATGGAGAAATCCAGTTCTTTTTGTCAACTTTTATTGAAATATTTAGTTGGTCCCTTCAATTTTAAAATGTTTCAAATAATTTTTTTTGAATAAAATACACTCTTTGTCCTTGTGGTTTGCTACCAATTTGGATCTTGTCCTTAATTGAAAATAATTACACTGACCATCGCTTGTGGTTTGCATTTTAGTTCAAGTTGAGTCCCTTTTCTTAACATTATTATGTTTTTATCCATCAATTCAAGGGCATATTTATCTTTTTATCCATTTTAGGAGAACTTCCTAAAGTCACCACTTAGATAATGACACGTCTTTTTTCCTCTGTTAGAGTATCTCCAATGTGAGGTTCTTATAAGTAAAAAGTGTAGCTTTTTACAGAACCAACGTTTGTAGAGAGTTCTTGTAAGAACCCAACCCTCTTTGAGTTCTTGTACAAAAACTTTGGTTCTTACCTTGAAGTTGGTGTGAATTGACAATTTGCTAGTTTTTTTATATATTTTCTTGACTTTTATATCCAATATAATAATTTATATGTATATATTTATTTAACTTGTATTATACATGCAACAACTAAAACAAGGTCCTTATAATAACTACCATTGTGGAGTTTTATGTAGATTCTTAAATTGGTGGATTGGAAATGATTTAACAAGAAGTACAAAAAGTGATTCTTATAAGAACGTCCATTGGAAATGCTCTTAAAACGCGTATTTAACTCAAATGGCCATATTGACCAAGCACTTCTACAAAACAGACACCAATTTTTTTTTCCAAAAATGTCCATTGACTAGCAAATCTGACATCGAAAGCCTACTTATATTTGTGGTGTCAGATTTTTCTAACCACCCAAAAAGTGAAAGAAAGCAAATCGCAAGCAAAAAAAGCAAACAACAACCTGTTGTTTTTATACAACCTGTTGAAATCTAGTAGACTGCAAGAGTATAACAAGTCTCATGTATCAAAATCTAAGTAAAAAGGCAAGCCATTGTTTCAAAATCACAAGTTGCTTTTTTACTTTACACATGTCAACCTCTAAGAAGATAGCAAACCAAAATCTTAAAACTATTTTTAGGGATTAAGAAGCAACAAATTGCTTTTTTTATTTGTCTTTTCTCATTTTCATTTTATTTTTTAAATTTATTTGTACAAGCCTCATTTCATTAAAATAATGACTTTAGAAAATTAATATATTAAAAAAACTACTAAAGTTCGTATTTTTCAATTATCTACAAATAGATATTATCAATAAATATGTTAATTTTTTAAAATCCTATAATCTCCTACGGCTGTCATCTATATTTGGACCACCACCATCTTCCCTCGTCCCCACCATTCCAAATCCCAAAAAAGACAAAGTATATACATTGCAAAACTGATACAAAAATAAACCCTAAAAAATTATACAAGTTCATATAACTCAGAGCTAATTGTGATACAAAATTGATACAAAAACAAAACCCAAAAAACTCATCCACAAAATCAAAACCTAAAATGAAATTATTAAAACTCAAACCCAATTATCGATTGCTTCTATCATTTGTAAAACTAAAACCCATATTTTGATTGAGGATCAATTCCTCGCTCTGCAAAGGGAGTTGTTTCTAATACTCAAACCTAGATTTTGTACAAGAAAACAGAATCCTTAACCTTAAACCCATGATGAACTCCAAGTTCATATCCAAAATGAAATATGAAACTCAAAATAAAATCCTTAAACTCAAACACATCACCTCGATCTCTCTTTGTAATTGTACCTGCACCGTACCATTGGAGCTCAAAAATCAAAATTTTGACCTCAAAATGAAACCTTGGACCAAAGATGATGATATGTGAATATGGATTGATCGGGGAGTGAGGGGTCTAGGCCAACGAAGCTTAATATCGAAATCCTTGCAAATATGGTAATATATGAAGATCGAGATTCCTTCGGGTTTTCATCTATGCTTCATTTGTCAATGGTCGGAAATGCTTGGAGAAGAAAGGGTGGCCAAAAATTGTTTACCAAAGGGGAAGGGTTGTGTAGGTTGCCATAGAAGGTTTTGGTGGTTCATGTGGGTTTTCAATCTCTTTGTGTATGTCTAATCACTTCCCTCACCTTTCCCCGGAGATGGTTCACAGGTTTTGTGTCTTCATCAGAGTACGGAGGGGAAGCCTGGAGATAGAGGAGCAGAGGTGATGCAAAGATGATAGTGACAGGATGGTGGAGATCGATGAGGAAAGCTTCGAGGATGGTAAAGATTGATCATCGAAGAGGAAGCTGGAGATGGAGGACAAAGGCGATGGTTGCCTTCTTCATCGTTGTGTTGGCGGTTTCATATGTATATAAAAATATATATTATATTATATTTTATAATTAATATAATATATCATACGGATATATTTATATGATTAAATTATATTTACTTTACCTTTATTAAACAAAATTAGAGGAAAATGTAGTGCCCCTTACTTAACGGATTTTTTTAACAATCATTAGAGGGAGGGATCAAATCCATTCGTTTAGCATACCACAATGGCCACTTTGTAATTTTGAAATTATTGAAACCAAAAGTGTTATAACCACCAAACCACGAGGACCAAATTTGTTTCACTCTAAATCATATCGCAAATATAAACTACAAGCACAAATACTCATCCATGTGAAGATTCCTTAGATGATGAGGATTCTTGTTGTTCATACAATTGGGCCAAAGATTTCATCTTTCCTTTCATTTTCCATGGTGAAGTATCCTTAAATGACGACGATTCTGCGTTTTTTGATCATTCCTCATGTTACTCCTTTTATCCTCATTCAGATCTTGAATTTGAGCCCTCGTTGACACTAACAATTTCTAGGTAAAATCAACTAAAATATTCATTTCCAAAATATGCCCTTGCATGTACAGATTTCATATTCCTGGTCAATGATAACTGAATAATAGATGAAATTGCAGAACTTTTAACTTTTTAGTTTTTCTTTTGTAGAAAGTGCAAACAAAAACATGATGGATGGATAAAATTGTGTGTTCAGAAGAAAGGAAAACTTTCTAAAAGTTTTTTTTATTTGAAGGTGAAGACCATCAACCATTTAAGTGATGATTGTTATGACGATGACAAAGCATCAAATAGAAAAAAACAAGGGAATTGAGATAAAAGTAAAGAAGATTGGCGATGAAAAGGAAATACCACCAAGCAGCCGATGTGAGAGGAGATTGAAAAACTTGAAGGGCAATTGTGGAAGAATGTTGTTGCTGAATGATGAGGCTTTGTCTTGGATAAAAAATCGTCTAGAGGTTTTTGGCATAAGTCAAAAGATTTCTTTTATCAAACAATGCTATCCTCTTACCGATTCATAGCTTGCCTCTTAATGGTGCATAAACAAACACCCCCTTGGTCAGAATATTAAAGATGATTGGTGACTAAAAGTTTGACATGATAGACTTATGTAACTCTTTGTGTTTTAGGTCTCTTAGGGGTCGTTTATCAAATTTTTTGGTTAAGTGCTGATTCGGGTAAGAGGTCTGACTGGAGTAAGTGCAGACTGGATTTCTTGTTTACCGAACATTTTGTATTAAGTATTGATTGAGTAAAAAAGACCATTATACCCCTCTTCTAGAGTAAGTGTTGATTGAAAATTATTG
Source organism: Cynara cardunculus var. scolymus (assembly GCF_001531365.2). NCBI lineage: Eukaryota > Viridiplantae > Streptophyta > Magnoliopsida > Asterales > Asteraceae > Cynara > Cynara cardunculus. The sequence continues at coordinate 10,339,908 of NC_037537.1, read as the reverse complement.
TTTACCATATGTATTATATTGAGTGCTAACTTAAAATGTTATTTATCAAACTTTTTAATATAATTTTAATTCTTTTTTGCTTATGAAAATATATTGATACTCAATATATTAACATATTACGGTTTTCATAATTTAGAACTAAAAGTCAAATTCTTAAGGCAAAATTTTGTTGAACCAACAAAAATTACAGCCTTACAAAGAGATCTGCAAGAGACAAGATAACAAAAAGGAAAACAAACCAAACCATAAGAAACAAACCACCACCAAAACAAAAAAGACCAAAATAAGGACCAACGAAGGAAACAACAACAAACCCTCAACAACGAACAGGAAAGTTATAACAAGCCTTTAACATAATTATTTGCGTACAAATAGTTCGCTTACAGATATTAATTTTCAACATTAATTGATTTGCAAACTGATCACGCAAATTAGTCATATATTCATTGCCTTGGGGACCCCATTGTGTTTCTTCAACATCTTCTTCCTCGATGCTCTTTTCCTCGATTCCTTCGTCTTGTTCTTCGATGGTAAACATGTTGTTCTCATCATACTCCATAAACAGTCGATCTTGAATATTGCATCTCTTTATAAAATTGTGAATTGCAAAACAAACAACCACTACGTCTTTTTGTATTGGGAAAGGGTAAATAGTCATTTGTCTTAAAATTGGAAATCTTGCTTTCAAGACCCCGTATGCACACTCGATTTTCTAAGTTGTGCATGAACAATTATTGAATCGTTCTTCTTTAGTCAAGATATGTCAGCATCGAAAATATGCTAACCAATACCTTGTATAGCGATATGGGGTCATAAATCCACGGGTATTGGTATATGCGGCATCACAAAGGTAATATTTATCTGCAGCCACAAAATACAATTTAAAAGTATAAATCATAGCGAGGTTTAAATGTTAAGAAAAAATGAAACATATTTAGTAGAGGAAACGAAAATCTTGAAGTTAGGTTAAATGCAACTTCTGTCAGAACTAGAGAATCATGTGTAATGTCTTCCCATCCAAACCAAACAAATGTGAATATCATATTAAAATCACAAACTGGTAAAACATTTTGATAGCACTCACTTCTTCCTCTTCCTCTATACCCAACTTGTTGACTAACGGGCACAATTTTATGTATCAAGGTTCCATCTAGCACACCTATAGCCTCCTTTTTATGAAATAGAAAACATTCGAAAGTATTTATATATGTTAAGAATATTTAGTATATATTAAGACAAAACATACCAGAAATGTTTCTTTGAGTCGTGTAAATCGCTCCGACATGTTCAGGGTTCCATCAAAGAATGTTGGCCCTACGAATTCTCTCGGGAATTCCATCATTCCTCTTAGTACTTCATGAAAACATTTATTAATGATTTGCGTAGAGTTTTGAAATCTCCGTTTAACCATTTTAAAGTGTTTATTGTACCAATTATTATCAAAAGTATGGCCATCTTCTCTTTGACGCTCATATACATACTCGAGTGTACCCAATTTTTTTTCTTTAAAGTAATTACATAATAATATATATGCATGACGTGATAAACACATCAATTCATGACATTGCGTATTTGATTCACTTAATAATTCTTGTGTATACGCATGTTCGCTCGATGCTGAAGTGTTGTCTCTTATCCTTTCTATTCTTGACGAAGATTTTTTTTCAAAATACAAATAAACAACCACCACAATCAGAATTAACTTGTTCCTGTGCATAACCTCGCAATACAAAACACAGATAACATTAAACCGTCAAGAGGTCATACAAAGACAAAAAACTCTTCCAAAATTCTAATGAAAAAGACAACATCGTCTTTAAAGATAACATTGATCATAGTATTCATCAATAAAAGTTATATAAAATCCAACAAACAACTTCCAAAATTCAAACAATGACAAACATCTAATGTGCATATAAACCATTTAAGGTTTCAAAAGAGCGTATCAAAATATCTAATGTTCATACAAACCATCTAAGGTTTCAAAAGAGTTCATCAAAAGATCTAATGCGCATATAAACCATCCAAGGTTTCAAAAGAGTGCATAAAAATATCTTTTTCTAATGTTTAAACAAACGTCGCAATAATTATATAAGCCCAAGTTGATGTCCCATGAATTTATCCTCCTTCAAGCACAACCAAATCTTCTTATAGTCAGGGCCTAGACTAAAAAGATGAAGTGCTACCTCATAGAACAGGCTTCCCCACCCAAATAAACCATTTAAGGTTTCAAAAGAGCGCATCAAAATATCTCTTGGGTTGTGAAGATTCATCGACTTTTTCCATACTTATAGAAATTAATTAAACATGCCTCAAACACAAATAGAACCTCCAAATGCAATCTTGTAAGATATTGTAATAGACTATCAAATGAAATCTTGTAAACCACCCAAATAAGAACAAAGACCTAAGCCATACCATTGATTTATCAAATTCACCGACTTTATTTCTACAACTCTTCAAAGATCTAGAGTCAATATCCATGAACCCAAGTTTAATGTCATCTTTTTCTGTAACCATGGGGGTTTGACACTTATGGTCCAATTATCTATGGTTCATATAAAATTGCAAAGCACAACATGACATAAAAAGTCTAGTCTAAGTAACTAGTTAGGTAGCATAAAAAACAATCCATGAAACTAATGAATTATAGTATATTTAATTAGTGAATCTACAAACAAGGAAAAAAAGTGAAAATTGATACTCTCACCATTATGCAAACTATGAAAGTATCAAAATAGTCTAGATAGAAAAAGGAAACCAAGTAAACATAAATGAAAATGATCATAGGAAGACCAACATAAGATTTCTACATATAAAGAGTAGCTATATGCCACTTTCAATAATGATTATGGGGTTGACTTTTAGTACGATTGATCCCCTTTGAGCAAAAAAAAAAATCACTGGATTTCAATTGCCTTTTTATAAAGTAGAATTTCCAAATTAGAAATATCACTTTCAATTAACTATTCCATTCATATATATAAACCCAAAGACTTAAGGGGCTTAGAACTAGAATTATGTGTATAGTTGATTTATTTTGTCAAAGATTACTTGAATTTACATGATATTTATAGTTGTTAGAAGCAACATACTAAGCTTTATGATTATGGTTGAGAATTGAGATATCATTTCTTGTTCTCTACAAGAACATCATACTTCTTGTCCTTTCAACTTCATACTGAGCTTTGGATCACACAAGAGAGATTAACATATTTTACTTTCTTCACTGAAACTCTTTATAGTTAGTTGTTTCTCAAGAAAGGGAGAGTTCTTTGAAAAGGTTTTCATTCTTACCCCTAGTCAATCACACACGAGAAGAAAGTCCAATGCCATTATCAAGATCTTTCACATGTCTAATCCGTAAGTAGGGTTCAGCTATTTCATAGCAAAGATGTAAGTTTTTGGGGAGTTTACAATTTGGCTTCTATTACACAAGTATGCACAACCTTTAAGATTCTTGCTTTCTACTCTGTAGTTTTCTTGATGTTTCAAAATTCATGGGCAGGCTAGATGGGTGAAGACTTTAAGCACAGGATGGGAACAATAGAAAATTCACTAAGAAGGTTTGGATTGATGTTGGAATCTCTTCAGATGGATATACGCAAGTCAATAAAGGAACAAAAGAACTAGCAATGGATAGTAAGTAGATCAATCCCATAATTTACTGAATAACATGATTCAGAGAAAGAAATGTCATGTTTGAAAAGATATTTAAAAGTCTTTACTCATAAATTATAAAATCTCCACTCATAAAATTCTACAGTGGCTCCCTATATTATTCTTTTTTAATATGTTTAGATCCATATTGTTCCTGAATGTTTTATTATTTATTACATCATATTCATATATTGTTTGAATAACACTTCATTGCATATACATATATAGTGAATTTCAGAATACATCAAGGCTTACTACCCTGTGATAATAGTGAACCACCTTCTTTCCCTTGCTAGTATATTTTCAGATTTCCATTAAAAAAAACCAGAGAATGACAAATAGAGATGGAAAGTTACAAAATGAGCATACATGTCAATTTTTTAATTTTAGTTACACAGAAATTTGAAGTGGTCCTGTATGACATATTGTTGGGATTAATCCACCATTAAAAGATAAACCCATCAATCTGCTACACCTTTGTTTTGTTTGAACAAATTTATGATTATCTATTGTTCATAAGCAGACAACAAATTTGTTAATGTATTGAATTGTTATGGGTTCTTGTCATCTCTATGTGGTTTTAACTAGTGTACTATAATCCCTCAATCACATAATACAAAATTGAAAAAGAAAATCAACCCATTTGCAGAAACCTCTACAACAAATGGAATGTATATGAGTTGTGATACAAAAGTGGAAACACAACACCCATACTCAAAGAGAATAGAGAAGAAAAACCAAGCACATTATAAACAAAAAGGTGAAGAAAATGAGTAGAACTTGCACCAACAGAGAAGAAAATCGATTACCGTTCCTTGGAGTCGGCTACTCGTTTGAACTCGTGAGCGTCGCCAAGAGCCTTTTCCTTTTCTTTGTAGATTTATGAAATCAAGAGAAGGAAGAAGAAATTAAGAAACCCATTTACCAAATCTAAGATATTAGAAATCAAGAAAAGGAAGAAGAAATTAAGAAACCCATTTACCAAATCTAGGATGTTAGAAATCAAGAAAAGGAAGAATAAATCAAAAAGAAAGAGACGAGAAATAAGAAATCGAAGACAAAGAAAAAAAAGAGAAAGGGGGCAATACCTGAAGCAAGTAGAGAGAAATCCACACCTGTTTGAAGCAAGCAAGAGAAATCGGCACCTGTTTGAATCAAGCAAGAGAAATCGCCAGATCTAGGTTTTTAGATAGAGAGGGTAAATAAAGAAGCCATGCCTCTTACCATGGTAAGATTCATTTTTTTTTATCTTACTCCAGTAAGAGGACTGTCAGAGGTCAGTCAGTATGCTGGTTGATTTTTTTTAGTAATTACTTTTACCTCTTACTCGGGTAAGCGTCTCTTAATGACTAAGAGGTGGTAAGAGATTAGTTAACTAGGCCACCGAAGTGGCTTAGTACATATACGTGTATATCAAGAAAATACGCAATGTCATATACCTACTAAGTCACTTTCTTGGAAGAATGTGGCTTTATAGCTGAGGGTTTCTTTGACTTAACCACCGAAGGAGTATTTTAAATGCAAAAAAATTACAATAAGATTTTAATTCAAATTATTTAGATATTTGCCCATTTGAAGATAAAAGAGAACATTAAAACATTGTGGTATCTTGGTCATGACTTGTATGCATGTGGTATTTCTTCAAAACATGTAGTATATATTTTGAAAGAAGATCTACTTTAGAATGAGGAGTTACGGTGAGACAACCGTGTAGATTAGTTTTAGTTTACTGTAATAGAAGTTCAAATGTATATATTATTTGGAAAGACGTTTATTCAAAAGAATCAAGTTGATAGTGTGGCCATGGAGGTTCGTCTAGATCATTTCAGGCCGTTTGTGGTCACTTGCGGATCAGTCGTTGTTTGTAAGCTGATGTATATATTCACGGTTACCTAAAAAATTGATAGTTTGTTCTATTTGAAGTTACATATTATTAATTCAAACTTACCCAATACATCTCACCTGAAAGTAAGGTACAGAAAGGAGTAAGATAGAAAACAAATCTTTCATCAACCTCAAGAAGCAGATAAGATTTAAAGTTACAAATTGACAACATCTTATATTGGGAGATATAAAATTTTCACTTTTTTTTCGGAGTCACAGAACTGGAATAATGATATCTTCAAGGACGAAATCGTATTTTCATATACATATTACATATAACATAAAATTATTTTCTACAAAAGTTATAACATATGTACCATTCATATTTTCTTAGACATGAGTAAATATGTTTAGTTACTTAGTTAAGATAGAGTAACATGTTGGTATCTAATAATAGGGCAAATCGTAATAAATAGCAATACACTTTTATTTTATTTTAAATTTATTCATTAAAATTTAAAAATCGTTACTATGACAATCCAACTTTCAAAATCCATTATAAAACGGGTTAGCTATAAACTGTGAGTTATATAATATACAATGTTTAAAAAAGCACGCTATGGTGTGAGATACGTCTTCGTCGTTACAATTTAGATCAGTAGTGTTTGTGTAATGTATGTCATGATGCACGTTTTTTAAGGCGTGACTTTTTTCAATTTAAAAAAAAATTAAGTTTCTTATTAATTTTTTTTAATTTTTGTGTTTTTACACTTTTAACTTTAAATTTTACATTTTTACAAACTCACCTAATCACATGACTCACAGTTTCATGGATTCACACATGTTACATACTCACGGTTAAAACGAAGTTGTAAAACTCTTCCAAGTTCTACTTTCAATATTTGATCTCAAACTCTTTACATATTAGTAGTTAATATATATGATTTTTCTTCTTCTAATATGAATGTAAATTTTTTAATATCATTATATTATTAAATAATAAAATGGAAAAAAACATGTGTGTATATATAAATAATTAAAAGGGTAATTCAAAGAAGAACTCAGTAGTTTGTGATAATTGTGGGATTCAATCTCAACTACAAATCAAATGATAAATTAGAAAATTAATAATTTTGATAATTTTGACTTCAAATTTTAATTAAAGAGCATTTTAGGTATTTTAAAAATATTATCTCTCCTCCCTCTGACGAACCTTATTCCAACGAACATCATTAGAACTTATTGATTTACGTGAACAAATTGAAGAAAATCTTAAAGATCAAAGAACTTACTAAGATTGAAGAAAATCTTAAAGATCAAGTCATTGTAAACCAAACAATCAATATCCAACGTAGCAAGCTATCACTAAGCGTAAACAAGCTAGTGCTGAACTCAAAGCTGAAAAGGCTACCATTGAAGGATGTTGTAAAGCCTCCATTAAGGCTAATGAGATTATAAACACTCAGATACACGCCAAGGTTAAGAGTGGTCTAAGATACTCTTCAGACCACGAAGACCATGTTAGTGACAAATCCATGTTAAAATTTGGAACTTTTATCTTTTTCATCCCTGACAACTTTTCTACTCAGTGTTCCTCTACATCTTACCCTAAACCCATCCTTGAAGAAAATTTTAAGAGTTCAAAATACTTAGACAAAGGTAAATACATTGCTAACATTCCTCTTCAGACCAAGAATGACCAAAAGCTGAAGAAGGCTTCTTTTAAAGCTTCAGCTTGTCAACCTTCAACTTCTGATAAAAAGATCTATAGACTCATTCAGAGATCAACTCCAAAACTGAAATTTGACTTTTCACCCAAGAAATTTAAGAAACTAGTTGTTCCCCCCCAGAACATTTGAAAAAGATATTCTTGGATCTGGTCCCTCTCATCTTAAGGTTTCTAACTCTCACACTTCTGGCTCTAAAGCTTCCTTCAACTATAGGAAATGTTATCATTGTGGTGAAACAACTCACATAGCCAGCAAGTGTCCTGCTACGAAAGCTAAGAAATCAGCAATGGTAAAGAAAATCACTAAAGTTGAAAAAACCAGCAAAAGTGAAAACCACCACAAAAGTTGGTAAAACGACCAATGTGAAGAATACCATTGAAGCTAAGCCATCAGGCTCAATGAAGAATGTTGAAGTCTCCACCACTACTAACTCAGTTGAACCCATTATAAAATGGGTATCAAAGCAAAATTAATATTATTTTTATTGTAGGAAGTCAAAGACATATGGTATCTTGATAGTGGATGCTTAAGACACATGACTAGTATTAAGTCCAGCTATCTTAGTATAAGGAAGAAAAAGTTCCTTCAGTGACCTTTTTGGTGGTGATGGAAAAGGATATACTAAAGGTTTGGGTGTATTAACCAATGGAGCAACCACATTCAGATGAGTTGCTTATGTTGAAGGATTGAATCATAATCTTTCCAGCATCAGTCAACTATGTGATAAAGACTTCACAATGAAATTCTCAAAGAAAACATGTTCAGTCTTTGACAAGGATGACAAACTTGCATTAACCGGCATTAGCCTAGAGAATGTATACGTCATCAACATGGATTCTCCTCTCACTGAGAATATTTGTCTACTTTTGAAAGCCTCCTCAGACGTCAAATGGTTGTGGCATAAAAGGCTTCTCATCTTAACTTCAAGACACTGAATGTAATTTTTAGAAAAGAACTAGTAACTGACCTTCCTCATCACTCTTTTATAAAAGAATCTCTTTGTTCAGTGTGTGAAAAGGGAAATCAAACAAAGGCTTGTTTCAAATCAGAACAAGTCTCTTCAGTGACCACTCCCGTTCAATTGCTTTATATTGATTTATTTGGCCCCGTCAACATTTAATCCATTGCCGAAAAGAAATATACTCTCGTCAATATTGACGAATTCTCCAGGTACACTTGAGTATTCTTTCTCAGATCCAAAAAAATGACACGCCTGATGAAATAATTTCTTTTGTGAGGAAAATGGAAGTTCTGAACAACCTCATTGTTCGTTCAATAAGAAGTAATCATGGTATTGAGTTCAAAAACATACTATAGAAAATGTTTTTTGAGAACAAGGTAATCTCCCACAATTTCTCAATTATGAGAATTCCTCAGCAAGATGGAGTTGCTTGAAATAAGAAATCGAACGATCATTGAAGCCGTTTGATTAATGCTCAGTGAATCTCATCTTCCTACTCAATCTTGGGATGAAATTGTCAACACTGCATGCTTTACTCAAAATCGATCGCTAATTGTTAAACGATTCAAGAAGACATCTTATGAACTTTTTCATGGAAGAAAGCCCACTCTCAACTTTTTACATATCTTTGGTTGTAAATGCTACATTTTAAGCAATATAGATAATCTTAGAAAGTTTGAATCTAAAGCTGATGAAGGAATCTTTCTTGGATATTCTTCAGTATCTAAAGCCTTCAGAGTATTCAACAAAAGAATACAAACCATTGAAGAAATTATTCATGTCACTTTTGATGAATCACATTTAGCTAACTCTAAACCCATATCTGACAATGAAGAAGAGCTGAATAAATGGATGATATCTCACTTTGGAGAACCTAAAAATTCTTTAGTAATCAATCAAATGATGATCAACAAGAAGCTAATGATGATCCAGATATTATCCTCGGTTAATGAATAATAACGGAGCTGAATCCTCTTTAGGGATCTCTGTCATTCCCATTAGTCATTTGCCACCCTATGTCACCTCAAATACTGATCCTTCAGTCACTAAATCTCATTCAGTCACTGAACCTATCTTAGTAGATGATTCCTTACCTGAGGCTCCCTTGGCACTTCTAATGAATGCTGAAAAATCCTTTGCCGAAGCCTCATCCACCATACCTAAGCCACTTATCTCTGAAGATACCAGCTCAACGATGGACAAAGAATCATCTCATTGATCAAATTCTTGGTGATCCAGACGCAGGTATTTAGACTCGACATGGTTTAGGTAGTATGTGTCTATTTGTTAACTTCATTTCTTTTCTGGAACCTAAGAAAATCAATGAAACCATCAACAACCCAAGCTGGGTCATTGCTATGCAAGAAGAACTCACTAAGTTTGATAGAAACAAAGTCTGGTACCTTGTCCCTTTTACATTCAACAAAAATGTTATAGGCATCAAACGGGTGTATCGAAACAAGTTGCATAAACATGGTACTGTAACCCTTAACAAGGCTAGAATTGTTGCTCAAGGATACAGACAAGAAGAAGGCGTCAACTATGATGAAATCTATGCTTATGTGGCTAGACTTCTGTGGCTAGACTCGAAGCTATTAGACTATTCTTAGCCTATATTGCCTATAAAGACTTTAAAGTCTATCAAATGAATAGAGTGCTTTCCTAAATGGGTTACTTCTTAAGGAATTTTATGACAAACAACCTCCATGGTTCCTTGACCCCAAGTATCCAGATCATGTCTATCGACTAGATAAAGCTCTCTATGGGTTAAAACAGGCTCATCGTGCTTGGTATGACACCCTTTCTTTATTTCTCATCATTAAGAAATTTAAAAGTGGAAAGATTGATCAAACCCCATTTCTTAGTAAAATTAAAGGTCACATCATTTTTGTTCAGATATACGTCGATGACATTATATGGATCTATAAATCCCTTTTTACGTGTTCGATTCTCTGAATGCATGAAGAAAGAATATAAAATGAGTATGATGGTGGAACTAATATATTTTCTTGGTCTTCAGATTAAGCAATATGAAAAAGGAATATTCAATAACCAAAGTAAGTATGTTAAAGATATGTTGAAGAAATTCGACTACCCAAAACTCAACTATTAAGACTCCCATGACACCTCTGTTAACGTTGAACAAGGACCCAAATAGGAAACCTATGAATGTTATTGCCTATAAGGGAATGGTAGGATATTTGTTGTATCTAACAACTAGCTGACCTGATATCATATATTCTACTTGCTTATGTGCACGATATGAAGTTGAACCCAAATAATCTCATATGATAGCTATAAAGCGAGTATTTTAGATATCTGAAGGGTACACCTAGTTTGGGTCTTTGGTATCCCAAATACTCAGGGTTCGATCTAATCAGATATTCAGATAGTGATTTTGCATGATGCAAGATAGATAGGAAGAGCACCACTGAAGGCTGTCAACTCCTTGGCGGAAAGTTGGTGAGTTGGACAAGCAAAAAACAAAACCTAGTGTCAACATCAATCGCTGAAGTTGAATATGTAGCCGCTGAAAATTGGTGTGTCAAATTCTTTGGATGAAAAATCAGCTCAGTGATTATAGTCTTCAGCTATCAAAGATCTCTATCTATTGTGATAGCACAAATGTTATTGCTATAGCAAACAATCTTGTACTTCACTCTAAGACCAAACATATTGAGATTAGATATCATTTTATCAGAGATCATGTTATAAATGGTAATATTGAACTTCATTATATACCTATTGAGAACAACTCGCTCATCTATTTACAAAACCGCTTGATGAAACACGGTTTAATCTATTAATCAACGAACTTGGAATGCTGAATGATGAGGATTAATTTTCTCATTGATAAGCATTACTCAGTACTATATGTTAAAATTTTCAGTGTTTCTCAATCTATCACTGAACTCCCATCTAAATGCATATTTTCTTTCAAGGTACATCTTCTTCTCTAAATTCTTTTTCTCTCTCTAACATCTTAAAACCATCACTAAACACTTTCCTCAAAATGTTTTAGAAGATCAAAACTTTGAACGATCATATTTTGATGACATCATTAAGATATTTTTTAATAAAGGAGGGTTGTCATGTGCCTTTCTGACATACAATGTCCATTGCCATTCCTATTCAATCAAAATATTATGACGTGCAAAGAAATCATCCTGACAAATCCTTTTACGAACCGTCATTTTTCTCTGTCCTCTTTTTCTCTCATCTCACCTATCAATATCTCTCACAATCGTTATTTCACTCTTTGGCGCTCTCATATTCTCCTTAAAAACTCTCACACTTAAAAGGCAAGAAACACCAAGAATGCGCACTTGTTTTCTTCTTCTTCTTCAAACAAATTAGGTTCATTGTTAAACATTTTTAGTTGTTTATTCTAATTAAGAAACATGTTTGTATCTCGTTATTCTTCTTCTTTAAATTACAAAGAAAATAAGTTGTAAAAAAACCTTTATTCTTTTTGGTTTAATACAAAACTTTGTTTCTTAACCTAAACACGAAAATCCATATTTCTTTTTGGTTTTTCAAATGAATGATTGATTAAATCCTTTCTATTCTTCATTTTAAATAGTTGTGCATCTTTCTTTTCTTCTGGAATACTTCTTGAACTGATGCATCAAACGTGAACTTTGGCATCAAAGAATGCAACTTCAAGACAAACAACCACCTTGCCTTTCTGGATATCCCCACAGAAAACAAAAGTTCACAGATGCTGCCATCTTTCCGAATAACAATATGTTCTAGGATATGCTCTTGGTGAAAGATGTACTGAAGCAGTTCTGGTTAACTGTTGAGGTAAAGTCTACCAAGGACTCGTTGGGGAACACCATAACAAAGGTCTCCTGCCAGATCAACAACCTCACCATGGACTTTGGGCCTGCAACCATCTATTCAATATTGTAGCTTCCTAATGTCTCTCCCTTCATAAAGGACCCCAACAGTGAAGCTATTGTCAACTTCCCTGACGATATTCACTACGAATGTATACTGAAAAGAACTCTAGATCTGAGCTCAACAAGTCGCTGACGAAGATTGAGAAGAATAAGATGTTTGTCGTCTGGAAATATATGTTTTCCCATTTCATTCAGTGCGTGGGTGGGAAAACTAGCGGCGAAGACCAAGTGATCTAGGTAGCACTGAACATCAGCTACTCGGTTATTAAGAATATAAACGTGACGTTGCTCAATTGATATCCGATGACCTTGTGCTGAAGCTGAACAAGCAACAAAGGGAAAAGGTCGTTCCTTACACAATATTCCTAAGCAGCATTATTGCAAGGATGCTGAAGAAAAAATACCCCGCTCAAGGTGATTTTCCTCTTTGCAGACTTAGATCAAGCATCCTTGATCACAAGACCAAGCCTACAAGTGTTGGTCTAGTCCCTACAATGATGAGGATAGTCCATACTTCTCTTCCTTCTTCTTCTTCTTCTTCTTCAGCAGCAATGACTTTGGTTCAACCACCTAAGTCTATCCAAGCTGCTACATCCTATTCTATAGAAAGAGGACACAGTTTGCAGCCCCTCTTAATCCCTCAAAAAGTGTTAAGAAAATCATACAAGGTAAGACCTTTCAGCTAGGTGAGTGCTCTCAACATGTCTCATTTATTGAAATTCGTCCCTCCCTGAGGCATTTGAATTAACGTTACCTTCCTCTTTAGTAGTTTCTTCAGCTGCTGCGTACAAATGGTACCTACCCAAACCACCTCATTATGATTTTCAGCACTGCTTCACAGCCATTGTCTTCTCCCCTCCTTTATTGGTCTTGACAACACATGTTGATGAACTAATAGTGGTTGTCCCCACTATTGGTGAGGCCATCACCATAGGTACTGAGGGTGATTCTTTTGAGATCCCTCAGAAACATGTGTCTGATCCTCTCAACAACGCATTTGAGACGCTCGACCTCAGTGTTAATCGTTTGGATACTTCTGAGGAACCCTCAAGCATAAAACACTTTCATCCCCTTCTTTTAACAACTAACCCTAAGCCTTGTAATGCTTAAAATTATTTTCCTGACTTTGACTTTTCAGGTCCTAAGGAGAATGAACCCCAGTCACTGAGACTATATACTATGACATGGATGGGGATGTCAAATTACTCCTCCCTGTTCTGGCTATTGTCCTTGACAGGATGGATGAAGTCAAGCAGGTAATGCCCGTGAAGAAAGACTTGGATCAAGACCTCTCTACTATTAAAGCTGAGGTTCTTAAAACTAGGTATGAGCTGACCAACATGAAGACGGAAGTCCAGCAGAACTCCAACGCCATTGTTGATCTATCCAAAAAGGTTGAGAAGGTTCAAGTTCAACTTACCAGGCATGGTGAGCTACTTGAATAGATTTTTGCGCTTTTTCAACGACCAATACCTATCCCTGAATCGTCATTCAGCAATGATGATTGTCATAAGCTGGATATGGTCGCTGATCTCAACATTCAGCAAGGTGAAGCCCTTGTCTCCATCGAGCAAAAGTTGAATGAGTTATCTACTTGCCTTCCTTCCTCTATTGATAATGACAAGAATGGGGAGAAGGATATGGATATTGATGCTAATGTTGATGTTGATGCTACCGATGTCGAGGTTGTTGACCCTGAAGACCCTCTACTTTCTACCTATGCATTAGTTAATGCTGGTGATGAAGAAGAGGTTGATGATGAAGAAGAAGCTGAGGATCCCGAGATCCCTGACACTGGAGTTGATCTTGGAAATGATGATGATGATAATGATTTTTGCCTCCAACCCATCTCCAGACATCCAGTCAAAGGAATCTCCATTCGGGAGCCTTCAACCCACGGGAGAGATATTCTCACAACCAACACTCCTATTCTGGCAAAGGAAAAGGAGTTACTAAAGAGAACTTATCCCTTCTACAAGAGGTGTTAAGCCTTCTAGAGGTAACAAATGCCTTAACCATTTTTGTTCCCTCTTCCTCAGAAACTGAACCCTTCAACCCCTTGCCTCCATCTTTTCTTTCTCTTCCTCCTTCAATCTTAACCCCTCCAACCCATCTCTCAACTCTCTGATTTCTCCAAGCCTCTCAACTCAACCTTCTTCAGCTAAAGTCCTTCCAATCCTCCTATTCGATTCATTTGACGAAGAGAATGACAAATAAGATGAAGAAGATGGAGTCTCTGACCTCATCACTAGAAAGTTGTCTCGACTTCCTGTGCGCTTTAAGGTTGAGAAAACAAAAAGGATGACTCATCTAATAAGTCATCTTGACCAATCTAGTCTAAAAATTCCTCTTTGTACCTTTGGATATGGTGAGTTTGACTTCCTCTCTAAAGTTGAAAGAGAAGAATCCCTGAAGGCAGAACAAGAGTTGAAACAACATCAACAAAAACTGAGAGACAGTCTAGAGTTGGCCAAAAGTCTAGCTAATGATGCTCATGCCAAAGAAAAGTTCAAGCAAAATGACTCCATAAGTGCTCAGGCTCTACTCTCAAGAGAAGCTGAAAAGAAAAATCAAAGAGTGTTGACGCTGAAGGATCATGAGCTGAACTAGTGCAAAGAAAGGATCGATACAAGGATGAACCCTCGCAGGATTTCAAATGTCACCATTAATGGATGATGAAAGATGGTGATATTCTTGTCTCCATGGGCATCTTTAGAGAGAAAAATAATGCCATGATGAAGTATCCATCCTTCTTGAGCATATATGGGTTCTATGAGTAGCTTGAGATTCTACATGTGATTTAGAAGTTAAAAAACAAAGCACAAGGATTACATTGAAGAAGTTCTGAACAAATTATTCAACAAAGTGTCGAAGATCATCGAGGTTCCTTCTCTACCATTGAAGACCTCTCGAAGAAGAAAGATCCCTTCTGACTTTGAATAAGGACCTTCCCACAAGAACGGGAACGAAACAAAATTCTAAGTAGATGACTCTTCAAGAATAGAAAGAAGCCATATATCTCAATGTTGAACCTAACACTGTCTGAGAAGGGACCCTTCACTCCTAACACAGTGCATGTGAAACCTGACTAAGGACTTATGTTCATTGACTATGACGGGCAATATAAGTTTCAGCGAGTATCAGAGTTCCATCTCTGACCAATGGATCATTTGGAATATCTTTGTACTTGGCTAAATGAAGACCTCTTTGAAGAGATGGTGGACCGCATGATTCGAAAGGAAATGTTGTAAAAAAGAACCAATGAGAAGATGTCCCCGACTAGATCTCCTTCAAAGATCTTGACTGAAGCCTTTCGATCTTGTAACTTTTTACTTCTCTTTTCTTTCAGTGTGTAGTCTTCTCTTTTAGACTTCTTAAACCAACTATTACTCATAAAATTTCATTTCGACTTGAATGAAGTTCAATTTATTCGTTGGTTCACTTAAAAAGATCTATGAAAAGAGTAATCGAGATAAGTACTTATGAGTTTTATTTCTCTTTCATTCGCTGACTTACTTCTTATAATTATTATGCTTTCAGTGTTAAGTTATTTTTATTATGTAACTTCATTTTCTCACTTGTAATCTTTTTCAAATAAATGAACTTCCATAATACTCCCTAACACTGAAAAAGATCTTAAAAATAGTAAAACGGACATGTATCTTGCAAGTTCTTTTTCCATATTGTAACAACTAAACAATTTTCTTTTATGTTGCTTTGTCATCATAAAATAGAGGAGATTGTTGATCAAAAATCTCTCAGTGATTTGATGATGACCCTTTATACTTAGTTATGTTTCTGTTCAGTTTCAGCAATTATCTTTGAGTCTGTTTAGTGATCGCTGAACATATATTGTAAAATCTCAAAGAACAAGTATTCCTCAAAGACAAAACTCACAACTAAGGAACCTTTAGTAATTTTGAGGATGTAGTTGAAGATAGAGACAACAATTTGTGATCTGAAGCGGATTGAGTGATAACAAGCGTGTCTAAATCGAAGTGTGAAATCAGACCAAGACTCACCAAACACTAAATAAACTCTAGAATTAGTGTCAGCAATCAAATTAATCTTGCTTTACAGGATTAGTTTTTTTCTCCTATCTTCTTGCACAAAAAGGACAACCTCATACCTCATACAGAAAAGTACATGTACAGAGTTACTCTATTATCTCTAAGCGTGCTTACCTACTTTATGAAAGACAACTGTTCATATGCGGCCAAAAGCCTGTATATATAAAGACAAAGGACAAGCTCTCCACTAGAAGTTGGCCATGTTGTTTGTACCCTCTGACTTGCATTAAATGCAATGAGTATAAATAGTTGAGAAGACTATCTTCTCAACAAGCACACTCACAAGCACCTTCTGAGCAAGCACTTTCTTTCTTGCTCTCTTCTTTATTGTTATTATCTTCTGCTAACTTGTCTGTTTCTAAGATTGTTTAGATAAGTTCTTAATCTTATCTTCTTCCGCAACAATTTGTAATATTGATATTCTCTTATCAAACGAATTAAAAAGTGAAAACTTTGTTTTTGTATTCATCTCCCCTCTACAAACTGTTACCTTTAAACTTTTGTAGATCTGTTTGGGACCAACATCTCTTAATTATATCATAATGTCAACCAAGATGGTTCATAGAAACTCCATAGGTTGTGAATAACACATCAACGGGAATTCCTGAAATAAACAATACCATGTATATAAGAAACAAGTTAAAATGTTCTAAACCAAACCAAATAAACCCAGTAAATCCCATGCATGTAAGACATGGAGTAAGATGTACATAAAACTTTAATCTCACCCAAAGATAGAGGTTGTTTCATGAAGATTCCCGTCTTGTAAAACAAGAAAAAAATCTAAAAGAAACAAGAGAGCAAATTACAGTAAAAATGAAAAGAAATTATTCAGGTGGAGTCAATTGTATACATGACATTATGAGTTCAAATGGTTCATTACAGTCTTTCAAATCAAACAAAACCTTTATAGGTTATGCTGTAGGCCAATGACATATGATGGAAAAATAGGGAACCCACAAATCTGACCTAAGCCACATTTGCAAAATTTATATACCAATGTGTACATAAATTTGATATGTTGCAGATCAACTAGAAACCGTGGAAAAGCAAATGTTGAGAAGAGTATCATTCTAATAATGCCTCTAATTTTCTTTCATAATCAAGCATTATATATTACAAGTTAAGCTCTTAAGTGGTTTCCATCTGAAAACATACAAGTTAAGATGAGGTTAGTAGATTAATTAGAAAAGAGGGCATACTGCTTAGTTAAAATACAGAAGTTATAGTGATATTAAACCATCACTGCTAATTGTTCTGTTCTAAAAGGTGAATGTGGTAATTTGGAATCCCTTTTGCAATTTCTTGTTATGTTGTCTGATTTGTAGATGTTTTCTTTACTGGTGTATAGTATAGAAGTTTGTATTTCTTTTGGAGTTTGTTTGTTTTTTGGTTTGGTCCTCAAATGAACTAAAGATATCTTGTTATCACTTGAATAAGAGGATATGTTAGGAGAGCTAGTTGTTTAGATCCACCAGATTATTTATTTTTCTCCCACCAAACGTCTTAAATAGAATATAGGCGAAGGATCTGCAAGAATGAGAGTTTAGTGAAAAACGTAGAAGGGATCTGGATTCTTGATCACTTTTAATCTCAAACCCACCCATGAATCGCGTTTGGTATGGGATTGATCTGGTGCATCTCAATGCATCTCACCCTAATGTGCATCCAAAAGTGGAGATCCCTTCTTACGATTTTCATCTTAACTCTTCTTCTCAACGAAACCAACCCATAGAATATATTGTATATAGGGTGATCTTGATGCAAATTTATGTCGTATAATGCATTATTCATAATAGTTTGGATGACAAAAATATATGGATTAACATAATCCATATATATTTGGTCCCATTATCCTCCATGAGGAACTACTAATCAATTATTCTACTATAATTCTTTATGAATAAAGACATGATTTATTAGTTTTCTTTAACATAACCTCACAAATTTTTAGAGTTGTTGGTTAATGAAAGCAATTATGAATCGCTTTAACTATTGTTAGAGGAATTTTTGTTTCAAGCATCTTGAGTCCTTGGTAAACTGCTTCACATAGTTTTACAATAATATTCTTTTCTTTGGCAATTAGGAAAGGTAGCGTTCACTTAGGAAAGCCATTTAATATCAATAACAAACCATAGCTTTACTTACGCTGATTAACCACATTTCATTTAAGAAAGAAAGAAAATTATACACACCGAAAAATTGAGGAATATTTTCAGCACAAAAAAACAGTTGAATAGGTAATTGCAAAATGATAAATAATGAATGTTCAGTAATTGATTTGTGTATTTTTGCCTATCATGATAGTTAAAGATGGATGGTATTCAAATTAGTGAAGTCACAAGTTAAGTATATCAAGACACCAACTAACCAAGTCAACCAAGCATTGGTGGATGAACGCTTTACTTAGAAGAGATTAACCTAGCGAATTATATTGAGTTGAGTTTTCTATGTAAGGATGTTTTCCTCGTGAATATATGGAGGGAACAATGATTCCATCGTAAATGGCCAAAACAAATAACAAAAGCACAACAAATAATAGGAAACAACCATGTGAATTAGACTAACTTGTCTTAAGAAATTATTCTATGACCACAGGACAACATATTTTACCATGTCAAGTGAAAAGGTAATGCAATTAACACAAAAAAGTTAAATGGAAAATTCTTAATACATTAAAAAGGGCGTTTATCAGCTTGCCATTAATATAACTCTCGGTAAGAGATGAAAAGGTATCCACAAGTCCCGAAAGAGCTCCATCCTTTCCAGTTGGGTTACCAATTGATGAACTGTCAGCAAACATATCATGCATAAAGCAGGTTTGTTAACGATCAAGTATAGTGAAGATAGATGGTAGAAACATCAAATATAGGTTTACATAAAACAATCAAAATAGGCGGAATGAAAGTTTACTGCAAGCAGCAACATGGAATTTGTAATTAGACATGGAAACACCTATGGACAGTTTCTTTTTTTGTATATATGAAAATTGAAGGCATCCACAATTTTTACATATAGTATGTCATTAAAGAAACATAACAATTAATTAGCAGTAAGAAATGTACTAAGTTCGCCAATTTGGCTTCTAGGCATCCTCTAAATTGTTCCTTCAGCAGACATCCTGCATAACACACAATCACCAATGTCGAGGTGAAACATGATTCACCTTATTGGTGATGAAGATATAGGTTCACTTAATTGCAAAATAGACAACCATAAATATAAACAATTTCAAAACTAAATTACTAAATTGAACTTCATATCAAGTAGGAATATATGATTCATTTGCTATCAAACATTTCAAATCGAATTTAAGGGGTTGTTTCAGTTGCTCTTAATGATCATCTGCGTGCAAAAAAGGGAAATACCACTTATCGAGTTTTGGGACCTCGAATCAGCGCTGACGTCCATTCCCCTCTTTTCCAGTTTACACAAAAAATCCCCTTCTCTTTGTCGATTGCAAACTCGACAATGTTCCTATCTATCCATCACAGAAAGCAAACTCCTACTACTAAGAGTGCAATAAATATAAAGAGTGGGTAAGGGAGAAGGAGCACATGACGGGCTGGGATAAAGAATATGAAAAAGGAGATGAGAATGACGTAAGGAGAAGAGGAGATGACTATTTTAGAAAGGGAAGAGGCAATTGATGAGCAATCATACAATATACCAAATACATGGACTGAATAAACATGCATTTGTTGAAAATTCAACAAAAAAGATTTATCTTATGATCGGCGATCAAGTGTCCATGCATTTGTTGGAAATACATCAATAATGTAGTTTTGCCAACATATGTTTCAACTAACATTTAATCACAATTACCGAAATAGAAAAACAACAAAAAGCAGAGAGAAATCAAGATGAAATAACTGACATCTTAAAAAAACAAAGATACATACTACTACAAAAATCTTTTTTCTTTCAAGAAATTACCAAATCTTTTACCATCTACCCTTTCTCTACTCTATACATAGAAAAGCTAACGAACAAACAATTTTGAAATCCTTAAGTAGAAGATGAAAACAAGAGAGTTCATTATGTTACTAAATGATAGGGATGATGATTTGGCCCGACCCGGTGGGGAACCCGGTTCACCCGACCCGGACGGGGACGGGGAATCCCCGCTAAAACGGGTACCGGGGCTGGGGCCGGGGATCCCCGATAGAGGCAAACCGGGGTTGGGGCCGGGGCCGGGTATTGTATCCCCCGACCCGCCCCGTACCCGGTATATTAATAAATAATAAAATAGTTATTTGGGCTTTAGGTAAATGGACTCTTACTACTTATTTGTGTTTGGACCTTTTGTGTTTGGGCCTTTTAGATTTGGGTTTTGGGTGTTGACCGGGGGTTGACCGGAGGTTGACCGGGGGTTGACCGGGGGTTGACTGGGGTTGACCGAAAGTTGACCGGGGCCGGGGCCGGGGACTCTATATATAAACCGGGGCCGGGACCGGGGATTGCAAACCCCGCCCCATCCCCGCCCCGTTGCCATCCCTACTAAATGATCTAATTAACTCAAGATTGATATTCACGTTTGTAGCTAAAAAAACAAGCTCCATTTACTTTAGAAAAAATTCGCAAGATAACAGCTCTATTATAAATCTTTTAGGAAAAAGAAAATAAATAAATGAAGAGAAAATACATAACCAAGTCTTTTATTTATTGCTAATCTACTGTTTGTGTTAGATTAGTTTGTTTAAACAATATCTAGATAGTACCAGGTAGGTATGGGAATGGGGTGGGGACCCCAATCCCCATCCCCATCCCCATCCCCATCCCCATCTCAATCTTCGTCCCCATCCCTACTAGGAAATATGATCTTATCTTCATCCTCGTCCCCATCGGGGAATTGGAAATATTTTTCCTGTTTATGTGAGATATTTTAAATGAAATGTGTTAAACACTATATTCGATCGATAATGGTCTATTTTGAAACAATTTCTTTTACGGAGCATCAAATATTTATGTGTGAACTGATACTTAATTGTTTGATTAAGAGTTTTATTCACCATTTTTTTATCTAAAAAAGTAAGAAATATCGAAAATGATAATCAAAATACCATTTCTAAATCCAATTCTTTAGAAATAATATATTTAATAATAAATATATGTTGGTCTCAGCCAGGTTACAAGAGTTTTAGACGAACAGTTTGTAGAAAGGGGGGGATGAATACAAACACAGAAAACTTTCGTATTTAAAAATATATATTGATAAAGAAAGATCAATACAGATTTTTTGCAGATTGTTTGCGGAAATAAAAAAGGTAAATATAACTAATCTAAAATAATCTAAGATTACACACAAATATACTTAGCAAATAGAAAAGATTTGCCGAAAAGATAAAGACGAAGGATGTTCTTCTTGGGTAAGAACTTTAAATTCTTGAGAGGGATTCTAACTGGCTTGAAGATAAGCGTATGTGTTCTTTAGATAGATGTGTAATCTCTCTTGCATGAAGAGAGCACTTGACTATTTATACCCATTGCATTACATGCAAATCAGGAGGGTTAGAACACGCGTCAAGTTTTAAGAGGAAAGCTTGTCCTTTGCTACAGTGAATAGTACATTTGTCTATTCATGAGCAGACATCCTTTCGTGGAGTTGGTGGGCACTAGAGTCGAATAGTCGGCTCCATGCAGTACTATACTCTTGAGAGGTATGGGTTTGTCCTTTGGGTGTGGAAGAACAAGACAAAAAATAATCGTGCATGACAAGCTTCATTTGATCGCTAAATGCTGGAATGACGTTGGAGGTCTCTTCAGCATTCACTAAGGCTTGTGTAGTCTTCACACATATGTTGACGAGGTTGTAATCACTGAATACCGCTTCAGATCACGAGCGCGCCAGTCACTAATCTTTAGTTTTAGTCTTCGACATTCACTGGATGTTCTTTGGTGTGAGTTTTGTCTTCTTGAAGTATCACTGTTACTGTAGCATTTACAATGCGTGTTTCAGCGATCACTGAACAGACTCAGTGATGACTGTTGGAACTGAAAAGACAGAAACACTAATACTTCGAAAGGTAAAAGGGATTATCATCAAATTAGTGAGAGAGGGGATTAAAAATATACAATATATTTAGTAATATATATACAATATATTTAATATACGGGGACGAGGTGGGGATCACATTACCCAACCCCGTCCCTATCATCGGTTTTTAACTTTTGGGGATTCTCGTCCCCATCCCTAGTTTTGCGAGGAATCCCATCCCCATCGGGGTGGGTACACCAAGTTCCTCAGTGGAACGGGTCTCATTCTCATGCCTAATACCAGGACCATATCCACTCTAATTTATTAGTGAAATTTATGGTGTTTCCTTAATTCGTTGTTATTCTTTAACAACATGAGTTTGAGCTTCCTATTAGTTTAGACTTTGAATTGGTTCATATCATACAATATATACTTTTTATAAAGTTAACAATAATTATATTTGTTGCAAACAACAGATTGATAATGTTAGGTAAAAGGTCAATGAAAATGATTCTAAATGCCCGACGAGTCCTCTAGTAATCAACTTTAAGCAATACAACAAAGAAGATGAAGATTACAATACTTATGTCAAGTGCCTGTTTCCAAGGGTGGGAGACAATAACTAACATTTAAATCCACTTGGTTATATATAAAGTCCTTCAATCATTCTTGCTAATTTCAAGATCATTATCACATATTTTTGGATTGAAAGTTTCTCTCGTGCACCTGCATGAGCTATATATACAATTAGTACAAATAAACTATTTTGAAAGGTCAATTAAGTGATACGTGTTCCAACTTAGATGTACTTGGAATTTGTTTGACATTAATTAAGTCACCCCTACCTCACCTCGCTAACACAAATAATTAATCAGTTGTACCTCTAGACCACCTTCTGTCTTCACTAATTGAAGGCCAAGATATATCATGGTTTTTTCTCGTTGCAACAATAAGAGATACTTATTTATGCTGGTATTTCTACACGAAGTCAACAAATGTTTTATGCAATCCATTAATAATCAAGCACCAAAGAAAGCCAATTTGATGAGGTTAATGACACACGTGTCTGTAGAATGCAACCTTTATGCAAATACACATGAAAATTTCAAGTGAAAACTAAGAATTCAACAAAAAATATGAAAATTGTCACAAACTGATGAGACTAATGACATAAGTACATGTAAAATTCGAACACCTTATTGCCAAATAATGGTCCATATACTTATCTGAAGAATAGTAGGGGTTTGGGTACCAGAGATTACACAACTCGATCCCATGGTAGGTACTTAGGTTAAAAATCTTATTATTTGGATTATATTGAACATCAAAGACACGACAATCCAACACTAGAGGGGTTAGTGGTGTGGAAACTTAAGAAGGAGATCAGATGTAGAGATGGAGATGGATCTCTAACATTTCCATCGAAACCATGATTAATAACATATGTTCCTTGCTTCTAACATCTTGATGTGAATCCGTTAGATTTTCTCTATATATGGATGTCATCTCGTTCTCATAACTCGATTTGGTAAAGGAGAGGTTGAAACAAAAGAAGAACCCCTGGAGAAGAAGAACGGGACGTGGGGGAGAATTGAGGGTGGGAAGTCAAAAATGATGGGATCATGGGGACGGGGTTTCACACAACTTCAAAACTTATACAACTTGTACGTAAAGCATAAGGAGATGTACCTCTTAAAAGTTTAAGATAATAATAACTTGCCTTTTATAAAGAGTATATATTCATAAAATGATAACAAAGAATGGATAGAAAACCGTAAACTTAAATGATTAGAACGGTGTGGTAATTATTGCACATTAGAAACCAAAACAAAACGTCTCAAACTACATGCGGGACAACTCTTCTTGACCATGTGCATACCTAAAAAGAACTTGTAATGTAAAAAGTTCATTATTATCGTTCATTTGTAATTTCTTTTAGTTAGAATAATACATATTGATCTTAGAAAATCAAGTATGAAATGTAATAGTATAAGAGCATCTCCATCAGCTATATTATATATTTTTTTAAAATAAAGTATCAACAGTTAAAATCTCTAAAAAAATTACATTCAACTTCAACGGCTACTCTATTTTAATAATTCTATCATTAACTATATATAGAGGAGCGTCTCTAACAGTTATGCTATATATATATATATATATATATATAGTATCAAAAGTTGAAATTTCTAAAAAAATTACATCCAACTTCAACATCCATTATATTTTAGAAACTAGTGTTTGACATCGCGCGTTGCGCGATGACGATATATTTTTTAAATTATTAAATTTAACTAAATGAATCGATGATCATATTTATATATTAAATTAATAAGAATCAATATTATCTTTGATATATGAATCTACCCACCTCATTTTGATTATCCGTATATTTTATACGAATTTTACAAAAAAAAAATTAATTCTGAATACAATGTAAATAACCTCGAAAAAACACTGTTTCGAGCCACTTAGGGTCATAACTGACTTTCGACCCTTCACAAAAGTGGTTGCAAGAACGAGCTTATTCCGACTTACAGTTTGTGAGATATACGTTGGCAAAGTACGGAAGCTGCACTGTCGGTAAAATCCAATTTCACAATTTCTCAACTAACCTTTATGATCCCAACTTCGCTTATTCAATCAAACAGGTAATTTTCTCCCCGACTACAAGTCCCATACTACCCCCATAAACTGAAAATCCATAACCCAAATTGCTACGGTAATACCTTTTAGTTGTCTTATGCTTGTTTGAACAATCTCGATTAATCTTGTCTTTCTTATTATGTTGTACTAAAAAATGATTGAAACTCGTGTTTTTTGGTCATTTAGTAAATATACTATTATTATATTCAAGTATTATGTAAATAGAATTATACATATTGATCATAATTTCATTTATATAAGTGAGTTTCTAAATATAATGATTATTTATATATTCGTTAATTATAAGAAATAAAG
>NC_037537.1:10307335-10314345 GCF_001531365.2 Cynara cardunculus var. scolymus | reverse complement strand
CAAAGTTCGAGAAAAAGAAAATTAGATTGCGATGCCTAAAAATGTCACTTTATTGTTGGTGTTTTTTTCTTACAAGATTACAAATTAAAAACTATAATAAACATAAAAACAAAAGTGAATCTACAACAAAAACAAAAATAATCAAAGTTCTCACAAAATTCTAAAGCCTCAATGGAGATTTCTCCTTAATCCAAGTTCCCATGCCTTCTTACATATTGATAAACTCGTGTATACTCTTCTGCCATAGATGAGAGATGGAAAGAAGAGGGGAGAGCGTATGGAGATGGAGAACACATAAATGAAAAAAAACCAAAGATTGAAGGGTTTAAATATTGAAGTTGAAACGGTCCAAGAGAAATGGAAGAGTTTTTGAGTTAAATGTGAACATTAATTTGCAAAATTACTAAGAAAAAACCAGAGATTGAGGGATTTAAAGATTGAAGTTGAAACGTACCAAGAGAAAGGGAAGAGTTTTGAGTTAAACGTGAACATTAATTTGCAAAATTGCTAAGAAAAAAAATCAAAATGTGGAAAAAAAGAGGAAAATAGGATATTTGCGTCGAGGAGATGCCACGTTAGCGTAACATGATTATGCTTTATAGATATATATAGATGTATTTTTCTTGGTTCTTACTTTCATATATACAAAGATATAAGATAAACAAAACAAATAAAATAAGTGTATTGTATTAATTGTATGACAAAATAGAATATCAAATCAACACAAAGAAAATTAAAGTAATCATAAATAAAAAAAACCATGTAAATAAAAAGCTGTCATCATTTTTTTTATATAATCACCCTCAATGTTTCAACATATCATCTTTTTATCAAAGTGAGAGATGGATAAAGTTAACTACAATCCAATATTTTGTAATCCTCAATACACATTGTGTCATATCATGTTTTTGGTTCTTACTTATAGATTATAGATTATATATTTATAGATATAAAGGTTTATTAGATCATTATATGTAACTTATATATAAAGTAAATGAAAGGTTTATTCATTTAATGATATGTTTTTATTTAAAATAATTCAAAAATTGGAAAAAATAGCAACCAATGATTCTAGCTCTCTCAAGATGCCACATCATCTTTTGATGATTCTCCTTTATATATATATATAGATATAGATATAGATTATAGCATTAGTTATATTATTAAAATATTCAATAAATTTTTTAAAATATTATTGTATTATTGCCCTCTTCTAAATATTCATTTTTTAATACCTCTTATTGTTGGAAAAAGATTAAAAATATATTTTTTCACTTGTATATAAGGTTTTAGAGATTTTCACATTCTCTCTCTTCTCTATTCTCTATTTAGGGCGTGTTTGGGATTGCTTATTTGAAACAATTTATGTTTTTCTACAAAAGTTCTTATCAACTTATTATAAGTATTAATTTAACTTCTTCAAAAACTTCTTATTATCGGTTTGACACCAATACAAACTGTTTATCTAAACACTCAAAAGTGCTTATTACCGGTGTCACATCGGAATAAGTCAATAAGATGTTTTTATAAACAATCTCAAACACCCCCTTAACATACTTTAGCATAACTATTGGACTAAAAACATTGTTAGAGCATCTCCAGTAGATTCTCCAAAAGGGAGAATCAAAAGTCAAAATCTCTAAAAAAAACTATGTTTATCTCTAACAACTTCTTCATTTTGGAGATTCCAATATTGATTATATCATTAAAATATTCAATATAATTTATAAAATATTATTTTTCTCTCTTAAATATTTAATTTCAAGTATTATGATTTGTTGAAACTTGAAAGAATAAAAAAATAATTATCTTTTCTAAACAATCATTTTTTGAGAGTTCTTTAAATTTAAAGAATTTTACATTCTCTCACACTTATCCATTTAGAAGAATGTTTTGGATCATCTGTAACATCTCAATTTTACAGAATCTGTAGGAGATGCTTTTAAATAGGGAAATTTATAAAAATAATCGGTTTACACAACCCTTTGCCACAAAATAACCACATTTTAGAGGTTTTACCGGAATGACCACACGGATCGCCCCCGGGGAAGATCCGTACACTATGGGGGCGATCCCCCCTTAAGTTTTAAAAAAAAATTACCCTCAAAAGTCGAGATTACTGTTCATTCTTCGTTGATCGTGCTTTGACCTCGCCTCGGGGAGATCCGTACTGTATGGGGGGCGATCCGGGTGAAAAAAAATTTGATTTTTTTTTCTAATACCAATTTCACTATAAATACCAACCTCCTACTTTATAATTTTTCACACCTTCCCTTTCATTTCTCTTCTCATATATTTTACTCTCACAACCCTTAACCCATTAAACACAATAAAACATCACAACCTTTAACCCACGAAACACAATCAACCATCACAAAACATGAAATTACGACAAAGTGATAATGTTTGTGTGTATCTTCGAAGTGGCGGTTTATTCCAAGATATAAATGGTGTGTTAGAGTATCTTCCGATAACCTCCCCCACATGTGCAATACGTTTGTCTTTGCCAATAACGTATTCTAGGGTCGTCAAATGTGTGACGAAAAAGTTAAGTTTACGTGGTCCTTTCAATTTATTTTTTAAAATGAATACGTTATATCAGTTTATGGACGACGATGATGTGGTAATCCTCCACAACGCCATTCGTCAAACTTTACCAGAAATGTTGACACTATATGTTGTCGACAATGTAGGTTATGAAGGAAATCCATCAAATGCAAACCCGGGAAGTCCAAACACTTTTTACACCGGTGCTGTGAGCACACTCTTCCCCGACGTTAGCGTTGCAAACCTATATGGTCCAAGCACACTCTTCCCTACCGGTTATGCTCCTGGTCTAAATCAGAGCACTTTCTTCCCTAGCAGTGGAAGTGATGAAAATCAAAGCACCTTCTTCCCCTACGATGGTGCTGGAAATTCATATCTTGAACAAAAAGTTACCGTTGAACCTGACAGTTATTTTGTTCAAGACTTGAACATGCCTCCGATGCAGTCTCCCAACCCGTACCTGATCCGGTCTCTCGAACTGTCAAAACCATTGTGGGAGGTAGATATGGCAGAAGATGTTTCTGCTGCTGCCGAAATTTTGAACATACCCGAAGACAACGATAACTCCGATTCTGAAGATATCAAGCTGGTAAGGAATAGTTTTTGGGGTATGCCCGACCCACCACCTTGTCCGGACCCAGTTATCAAAAGTAGAAAAGGAAACATTTCCTACCAGCCTATATCTCATGTCAAAGTTCTACAAACCTTTGACTCGAAGGAAGCACTTAAGCTCGCAGTGGGATTAAAGTGCGTTCATGAAAACTTTCAGATGAAAGTAAAGAAATCTTCCAAACACCGGTACATGGTGGTGTGTCACTCAGATTCGGACTGTGATTGGCGTTTGATGGCTGTTTCCATCGATGGTACCCGTATTTTTCAGGTACGCAAGCTCCATGATGAACACACATGTTCAAGGTCCCAAGTGCACCCAAACCATCGTAATACGAATAAAAAGGTTTTTGGTCATATACTGGTAGACAGTCTAAAGGATTATAAGAGAGTGTACCGTGGTAAAGAAATCATGGAAGATGTGAACCAACGGTTCAATATTAGCATCTCCTACCACCAAGCATGGCGAGCAAAGATGTATGCCTTGCAACTGTTGAGGGGGACCCCAGAATCGTCGTTTAACCTACTCCCGGTTTATTGTCACAATCTAAAGCTAGCAAATCCTGAGATTGTGACAGAGATCGCTCATGATCCACTAGGATGATTCGACATGTTATTTGTCGCACTCGGTTGTTCGGTAATAATTTTGTCATATTTTATAATTATTGTCATAATTTTATGTTCTGAAATTACATTTTTAATCTCGTTCATCTGCAGATTCGATCGTTTCTAGGACACATGAGACCGCTTCTTATAATGGACGGTGCCCATCTGAAAGGGCCGTACGTTGGCACCATGTTCTTAGCAGTCGACATGGATGGAAACAATAGTATCATACCCATTGCAATGGGAGTGGGGAAGACAGAAAGTGGCATGTCATGGACATGGTTTTTACGTAAGCTTAGGTAGTGTATCGATGATGTGCCCAATTTAACCTTCGTCACCGATAGGGCTGCCTCTATCGACTTGGCCATACGAACTATATTTCCTTCTGCGCACCACAGACTTTGTTCTCGGCATATGAGCCAAAACCTTCGCCTAAACTCTACTAAAGAGAAAAGGAAATGGTGGATTTTCTGGGAGGCATGCAAAGCTTACCGGTTGTCGGACTTTGAAGCTACTATGGATTTGATGCGACACAGTCTACCTAGAGCCGCTCAATATCTTGAGGAAGTTGGCTATGCTAGATGGGCACGATCGCACTTCGCTGGATTACGTTACGGTGCAATGACGTCCAATAGTGCTGAGTCCGTCAACTCAGTAACGCGGTTTGCATGCTATCTTCCGATAACAATGTTAGTTGAATTTTATCGGACGACATTACAACAATGGTATTTTATACTTTGGCATAATGGAGGTAAATTCAACCATCCTTTGACTATATGTTTGATTATGTAACATATGCTAATGATATCAAATATCTGCAGCGCAAATGATGAATGCCGTGACTCCTTGGGCGGATGCCAAATTAGAGAAGAGAATACATAGGAGCGCAAATTGGAAGGTATATCCCATTAGCGATTTGTTGTTTGAAGTTGACGACCGCTATAAGAAATGAACGTGTGATTTGCATGCTAAGACTTGTACATGCATGCAATGGCAACTTTCTGGAATAGCTTGTGGTCATGTGATTTCTGTTGCTCGAAGTTTAGATATTCAAGACTGTAGTCAATTCTGTTATGTTTGGTTCAATTCCGACTCTTACCGTGCAACATACGAGGAGGAAGTCATTCCCCTTCCACCAGAAGCTGAATATGTGTTGTCCAACGAACGTTTAACCGTCCTACCCCCTCCCTTGGACATACAAAACTCAGGTAGGCCATGCAACCGCGATCGTATCCCGTCACGAGACGAGGAACCAATAGTGAAAACTTGCAGTCGATGCGGCCAGAGTGGACATTTTCGATATAACTGTCCGAGTCTGATGCCAGCTCCTAGGCCGACGCACGGAAGTTCATGTAGTGGTCGAAGATCAGTTAGTCGTCCAAGGGATTGTGGTCCGTCTGAACCTGATACTACACAAGATTATGTATTTGATACTTACGATTTAAGTAAGTAAATGTACGATTTTTAAGTGTACTTTTGTTGTTTTAATGGGAAATGGAAGTTTGATTTAGAAATGCATGAACATTAACCATCAATACATTGACGAAAAGACTGAAACAACACCATTCAGACGTAACATTAAACTGAAAAAACATCAACGACAACAAAAACATTAATACATAACATTCATGTTAGTTTCCTTCTGGGTAAAGTTGTTTGCAAGACTCGATCCAGTACTGTTTTTCATTAATCATTTCTTGCATCACTGGGTACCCCTTCGCGATGTCTTTCACAATTTTTTCCTCCGCTCGAATCTCCTTTTGCAATTGCTTGATTGCTTTTTTCTTCTCTTCAATAGATTCTTCGTGTTTGTTTTGTTTCTCCCTGTTAGCCCACCAATCATCGGTGATCTTCTTAATCTTTGCTTCGGCCTTTTCAATCGAAGCCTTCATCCTTGTAGGCATTGTTTGAGAAGACGATGGGTTTCCAGCCATTTCTTTCAACAAGTGGACAAATACTTGTATCGGATTTAATATGAAGTTGTGATATATGATTTCACAAGGAATCCTTTTATACACTTTCGGGACTTACGATTTAAATAAGTTGGTCTAGTAGCTTGCATGGTGTGGTCAAATCCGATCATGAACCTGCATGACTTGTTAAATCGTCCCTGACATAAAGTTTACAAGATTCCTCCTGGCACCCTGACCCGTGAACCTACCAATTCACTGTCACAGCCTAGATTTAATAGCTGGCATGGTGTGGTCAAATCCGGACTGTAACCTGACATGACTTGTTAAATCGTCCCTGACATAAAGCTTACAAGATTCGTCAATAAAGCTTAGAAGATTCGTCTTGGAAAAGCCTGACCTATAACCCTACCAATGTACTATCGCCACCACTTTTTGCCTCGATTTTGGTGAATCTACCCAGTCGAAAATCCAATTATGACTTAAAGTGGTTGGACCCGGTCGGTTTTTAGGCTGTTTGCACATTTTTCGTTATTAATATGCAGTTTTCTAAAATTCATATAAAATAAATGAATGATCCAAATGAGACGATTCCAAAACTAATATGCGGTCAACGAGGTCAAGCGCACGGTCAACGATGAATGAACAATAATTTTTTTAAGACTTAAGACTTAAGACTTGGAGATACTCTTAGAGATTTCTCAAAATTCGGAGACTTCCATCTTCACTTAATCTAAGTATACGTTTTAGTATAGCTGTTAAAGTAAAAACTTACAAAATCTCTATATTAACATAGTTGTTGAAGATCCTCTAATAAAATAAAATAGAGACGATGATATATCTATATAACCAGGGGCGGACATACCCTTTGGAGTATGGTTGTCCGTGAAACTATAAAAATGTAGGGTCTAACTGTAATTTTTTTTAAAGATATATAAGTGTGAAACCATAAGTTTTTTGGGAAGAAATCATAAGATTTTTTGGGTTGAAACCATAAATATTAAAATCTTTAGGGAGTTCAAGAGCATCTCCTACATATTTTTTTAAATAGAGAAAACAATGATTTTGTTCTATATATTGCTCTAACAAATTTTCTATAATATCCTCTTAAAATAAATAAAATTTTGAAAAACGTCAAATTTAAAAATTCTCAAAAACTTGAATGAGAGAGAGAAAAAAATAATTATTTTATTCAATCACATTAATATGATTGAATTATTATTATATATATATATATATATATATATCTATACTATATTATAATGCATTTGGCTAAAACTCTTAAAAACTCTTAAACTCTTAATCTCTTAAACTCTTAAACCCGCTCATCCCTAAACG
>NC_037537.1:10278303-10304055 GCF_001531365.2 Cynara cardunculus var. scolymus | reverse complement strand
CAATAGTAATATTTATTAAAATTAATTTATTAACATTAATAAATAATAATTAATATTAATGATGGTTATAATTGGAAAAAACCACACCAAACTCTTAAAACATTATTTCAAGTAGCGTTTTAATAAGTTAGTTTATGGTCATCCAAACATCCATATATAAAAAAAATTAGTTTATATTTGTCAAACAACGTCGGATCATCTATGAAAAAACCTAACAAAAACCCTTTTCAATATATAAAAATAAATAAATTTATATAGATAGTTTTATCTAGAGAAATTTAATAGAAAATCAATCAAACAACCTTAAATAAGAGAAGATGTTATCTATATTTAATTCAAATTTGAAGGGGTTGATTTGAAACTTTTTCAAACTTAACAAGCCGGACTATCTTCGTTGGAAACAACGCCATGAGTTTACCCTCTTGTTAAGCTCGAAATGGGAAAATTGAATGGTTTCTTGTAAGCAAATACAAAGCACTGTTAGGAATCCGTCAACGTTTCGGCTCGCAAATCCCAAAGAAAGGGTTTCTGATTACCACACGACACTTAGAAACGCACAACCTACATTGGGTATGTGATTATCTCATCACTTTCTTCACTATCAATCAACGTGTGAAATCTGATGCATTTCGAGTTCAATTTCAGATTCTTTTACCCGTTTCAAACTGAATTTCTTCATGGGTTTACTTCAGCCAACCTTCTTACAGATGGTAAACGTGTTCAATTGATTTAGAAACACGTATTCACCGCCACCGCTGTTCCTTTTTCGTCGTTTTCAAAGACTTCATATATATATATATATATCTACACTTGTATCGAGATCTTAGTTTATATAAATTTAGAAAAAAACCCAATACATTAGAAACAAACTTCCGTTCATCGGAGACTCTGTTTATCTTTAAATTGTTCAGAACGTGTGGTATTCGATTGTAAGGAAAAGATGGTTGGAACAGAAATTGAGGGATCAACGAACAATGCCCATGCTAATGGTTTAGTTCAAAACACTAATGGTTCCTTAGAAGAAAAAGTGGATGAGCTTCGGAAGTTATTGGGTAAAACAGACGATGATCCTTTGAGAATTGTGAGCGTTGGTGCTGGTGCTTGGGGTTCTGTGTTTGCAGCCATGTTGCAAGATGGTTATGGTCATCTTCGCGATAAGGTTCAAATTAGGATCTGGAGAAGATCTGGAAGATCAGTTGATAGAGCCACGGCTCAACATTTGTTTGATGTTATCAATTCAAGAGAAGATGTGTTAAGAAGATTGCTTAGACGATGTGCTTACTTGAAATATGTTGAAGCAAGATTAGGTGATAGAACTTTGTATGCAGATGAGATTTTGAAAGATGGGTTTTGTTTGAATATGATTGATACTCCACTTTGTCCTTTAAAAGTGGTTACTAATTTGCAGGAGGCTGTGTGGGATGCTGATATTGTCATCAATGGATTGCCATCCACAGAAACACATGAAGTATTTGAAGAAATTAGCAAGTATTGGAAGGAAAAAATCACGGTTCCGATTATAATTTCGTTATCAAAGGGTATAGAGGCTGAGTTGCAGCCTGAACCCCACATAATTACTCCAACCCAGATGATTAGTAGATCAAGTAAGATTCTTGATTTTTTTATTTTTCGGGTTTTCTAGCTTTATGTTGATCTTATTCATAGCCTAATTCTTGATGTTTAATTTTATCTAATGTGTGCCTTCTTTTATGTGTTCCAATTATGCCTACCCCAACTAGTTTCTTATAGAAGACTTCTTGTTTGTAATATTCCATGCATATGTGAATAGATTTTTTGCACTTTCAGACTTTTTTTTTGGTGTATGATTGCATTTCTGTTTGGTGGTTGGAGGCCTTCATGAGGAAAGTTCTTGGAAAACTTATTTTGTAATGCTTTATAAGCTTTCTCATCATGTTGAACACCAATAAGCATAGTTCTTGTGGTGAGGTCACATTACATGCATGAACTTCAAAAGCTGCCTCCTAATAGCTTTGTAGGAATTGTGAATGGGAGGTGGATCATGCATTATGTAAACATGATATTTGATGTCCCCATGGCTGTAGCCTAGTGGGTAAGAAGGTGAACATTCTCGGTGACAGATCCAGGAATTTTGCTGATGGGGTTGGAAATTTAAGTTTAGAATCTTTTGAGGGTCAAAAGAAGAAATATTTTTATAAATAAAATAAAAATCTATAGTATAAAGAAGTGTTTTTTGAAACTTTATGCCCTTTTGGCCATAGATCTGCTGATGGACATTCTTCCTGAGTGGGAGGTTTGGGGTTTGACTTCAGGCACCACCCATCTGCCCTTGGGACACGGGATTTAGTAATTTACCTCCCCCATGATGACTGCGGATTGCATAGTGCTCAAGAGGGTGACGTCATACTCTTTTTGCATAACATGATATTTGATTATCATTGTTATATGACTGAATGAGGAGTTCTAAATTAGTTACATTTTTACAGTAAGGAGTGTTCTTTATGTAACAAGCTACTCCCTCTGTTTAAAAAAGATATAACAGTGTGCTTTGTTAGGAAGATTCAAATCCATGTGCATTCATTTGCACTTTAGCAACTGTTCCAGGAATTTTGTGACATTGATTTTGGTCTATGAGTTTTTGTTTCTAAATCATCTTATCAAGGGCATTTTGGGTATTTTGATCATTACTCAAAAACCGACTAAACCATCTGTCAACTCAACTTTTACTGCATTTATTTGGGTGGGGGAGAGAGTAGAATTCACAAAGTGAATTGCCAATAAGACATGGCCATAGTGAAACTCAAGAGATGTAATGTTTTTTTCTGCAACTAGAACCTGAACAGTAATACAACTCAAATTCAGATACCCAATCTGCAGTTAATGAAATATTTGACCGTTTTTACCTTTAACTCATGATCAAAAGCTTTTATGTGTCAATATTTTTTCATCCATCAGAGTCGGGCAAAATAACAAGTTATATTGAATGATTTAGGCATTAGATGCTTTCAACAACCGATAACATATCAGCTACCAGTTGATTGATATGCTCTTTAGTGTTCTTTTTCTATATATGTTTTCATTATTCTAGTAATTTAACTTTTCCATCTTTTAATAACGATGATGGTTTTTAACAGCTGGAATTCCAATGGAGAACATTCTATATCTTGGTGGACCTAATATTGCATCAGAGATCTACAACAAGGAATATGCTAATGCACGACTATGTGGAGCAGAGAAGTGGAGGAAACCACTTGCCAAGTTTCTAAGGCAACCCCACTTCATTGTGTGGGATAACGGTGATCTCGTTACTCATGAAGTGATGGGTGGGTTAAAGAATGTCTATGCCATTGGAGCTGGTAAGTTTCAATCCTGTTTATCTCATTGGAGCCGATATTAATTGATGTTAAGAAAAAGTTCATTAATCTATACTTCTGTTTCCTCCTTGAATTTATTTGCCCTGCAATTTTCTTCTATTTAACATTTTATTGTTTGTGATCGGCTAACCCACATGCAACTTTTGCATTGAGTGCAAGTTTTAGCACATATATATGGTTTGCAAAGAGAAAAAAAAATTCCGTTTCAAATAGTTTGAGCTTGAGGCTCTGTAAGCACTTTTCTATAAACATGTGTATAAAGGGTGTGTTAGGTACAAGGATGGACTAGATAGGACTAGACGGGTGAGAGTGAGGTAGGCGGGTGAAAAAATTGTGGAAGGTTTTAGGATTTTAATTGGCATGTGTAGTTTAGTAATTTACCAATCTTGTTCTGTTTCCTTGATTTTTGTTCCACCTATTTTGACGGGACAAAAAAAGTGCATTTCTGTCCCACTCAGGCCTGTCATCTCCCTGTCTGACGTTGCTCCAAATGTGGGACAAGTTTTTGTACTATCTTGTCTCATCCCGCCTACCATACATACCCGAAAAATAACATATTTTTGCTAAAGTCAGTATGGTGGGATATTAATGATAAGAAGCTTTTTCTATTAGACAACTTACTGAGAGAGAAAGGGATCACATAAAGGATTTGCAGATGGTGTTTATTATTACTATTATTTTACTGAAATGGTCAAACAGACACCCTGTTAGCAGCGGTTCTGGAACTCACAGCCACTTGTTGAAGAGACGTGGTACTAGTTGAGCTAAAGGCTACTAGTTGCGTATGGTGTTCATTGATCTAGAGAGGGCATATAATAGGTCAAAAATAGTAACTATGTGGTTTTGAGAAGAAGAAAGTCCTAAGAATATATGTGTGTGACTAACTACTATGTGAGATGGCATGGCTAGCTTTCACATATATCAATGGATGTCTGAAAAAAGGTTCTTTCTAAATTGTGCATTCTATAGATAATTGTCGAACTTGACTCATCGTGTAATGGAGCAGATAGTGAAACTATATTTCTATCATCGTTTTCGAGTATAGAATCAACTAAAGAAATTGGAAGTTCAATTTCCAGAGTATGGGCATGCATCATTCACATATTCATGGTTATGGAATGAAATGTTGTACTCCTTTCATTTCCAGCATTCATTTAGAAGTAATCGAGTTTTTCTGGTGTGTTATTTACTTCTCCGGTTTTGTTTTCACAGGTATGGTAGCGTCTTTAACCAATGAGAGTGCCACCAGCAAGTCGGTGTACTTTGCGCATTGTACATCTGAAATGATATTTATAACTCATCTTTTGGCTAAAAACCCGGAGAAGCTTGCAGGTCCGCTATTGGCTGATACATATGTGACATTATTAAAAGGTCGTAATGCATGGTATGGCCAAAAGTTGGCCAAAGGAGAACTAACTCTTGATATGGGTGATAGCATCAAGGGGAAGGGGATGATTCAGGTGTGTTTTCTTCTCTTTGTTACTTTTTCTCATCGTGTGCCACTTTGCCTTGCTAATCACTCTCTTTCAAGAAATGGCACGATTCATGGACTAAAACTACTAGAGCATGAAGAAAAACTAAGACCGGCATGTAGTACAACTGTACAAGTAGGAAAAACTAAGATTGACATACAGTAAAAGCATGAAAACCAAGTCCTATCATGCAGTAAAAGCAGGAAAACTAAGACAAAGCAGGAAAACGAAGACTGGCATACAGTAAAAGCAGGAAAACGAAGACTGGCATACATTAAAAGCAGGAAAAACTAAGGCTGACGTACACTAAAAGCAGGAAAAACTAAGACTGGCCTACAGTAGAAGCTGGAAAAACTGAGACTGACATACAGTAGAAGCAGGAAAAAATGAAACTGTCATACAGTAGAAGCATGAAAAACTAAAACTGACATACCATATAGTAGAAGCAGGGAAAACTAAGACTGACATTCAATAAAAGCAGAAAAATTATGATCGGCTTAGCAGGAAAAACTAAGAGCGGCATACAGTAGAAATAGGAAAATTATCTCTATCTGTATCTTACATTAAAACTTATATGATAATGTGTTAGTCCACTTGTAAACCATAGGTTATCGGTTGAAACCAAGAGGCCTTAAAATCATTAAGAAATGAAATGAAACGAAATCAGAAGCTAAGATACTCATGATTTGCAAGATCTATGACTGTTATAGTTTATGTGTCTTATTTTGTTTCAGGGAATTTCAGCAGTGAAAGCATTTTACGAGCTACTTAGTCAATCTCATTTAAGCATTCTACACCCGGAAGAGAAAAAGCCTGTTGCACCAGTTGAGCTTTGTCCCATTTTGAAAACCCTGCATAAAATACTTATATCAAGGTAAACCCTCTGATAAAAGGGAAAAGGGCTAGCTTCTCGAAAGGTCCCAAAAGAAATGTCCACGATGAAAAGACGTACAGTTTTAGAAGCGTGTAATTATTACACTTTTTAATTAACTAAGTGACATTTTTACCCTTAATAATAGAGAGAGTAATGATTTTCTCCTTCTCATATTTAAGGGCAGAATTGGAAAATATGCACTTACTTTTGAAAGTGGACACCTTTTTTGGGACAGGACAGGGGAGTAGTATTTATGAGTCATTAATGTTTATGTGTTATGTTTCAGGGAGGCTCCATTGGAGGCTATTCTTCAGGCATTGAGGGATGAGACGATGAATGATCCCCGAGATCGGATTGAAATTGCCCAAACTCATGCTTTCTACAGGCCTTCACTCTTGGGGCAGTAGCCTTTCCTTGTTTAGTGTTGATTATGTATTACTTGTTATTTGCAACTCATCTGAACTCTGTTTGTTGTACAATTTTGCCTTGTGCTATTATATTGAACCTTGTTTGTTTGTGTAACCTATTTCCCTAGTTTATCCCCTCGTCCAGTTTTCGGTTTACACACTCCACTCTCATCTCTAGTTCAAACCATACACAACACTCGATGATCGATGAAACTGATTATTGAAACCGAAAACCTCCAATAATTCTTGTCCAAGACAATGTTGGTGTCAAGAATGTATGGTATGCGTTAAGCAACCCTGAAATTGATGAAACCATTGGAGCAACGACCCCTGGAACGGTTAAAGCGAAGAGATCATCTTACAAATTAAGATCATCTTCAATAGATACTTCAAAATGTAAAAAATGGAGATTTTGAATGTTTTCCAAAACTTTCGAGAGTTTGGAGTTTTTCAAGTTTGGAGAACTCTCCAAAAATGATTACAATGAGAAATAAACGTTTTTTTATTATTATATTCCCATCAATAATAAGCTTTGGTGTTAAGTGTTTTTGTTACATGAATAAACTATTTTAATAAATGTTTCTCATGGAGGGAAGTTGTAATTAACTTCTGTGGCTAAATTTACAAGAAGATAAGTTTCTTACTAAAATAGTAAACTGTAAAAGTATAAGGACTAAAATTGTAATTTATGCAAACATTTATACGTTTAGGCGAGAAATTCTTTTCTGAGAAAAAGCGAGAGAGATGTCGCTGGTGGACTACGCTTCGTCAGACGAGGAAGATGAAGCAGTGGGGAGAGAAGAAGGTCGCCACAACGATAATCTTGTAATTTCACACACGAAGCCGTCCCATCATCCTCCCAATCAGTAAGTTCATTTATCTGTTTCCAATTTCATCAAAAGGGTGTGGAATTAGGGTTCTAAGTTCCTGAGCGGTGAAGTAAATTCTCTGATTTGCTTTATAATAATCTTCCATGCTTTCAACTTGCCGAATACTGAAATTCCTATGTTATTGTCGACTCCAACTTGCTAATAATCAATAGATATAGATTTTATGTCAAAGTTACTGTCAGCATCTTTCAATTTATTTGTCATTGTGTTTATTGAAACTATAAGAAAACTCAAGAACATTATATACTTTAAAAAAACTCAAGAACAGTAGAATCCATTGGCCCAGCGACCGGTAAACCCAACGATAACAGTGATAAACAAATTGGACAAGATTTTGGTGAATTTTAGCAGGTGGATGGTCCTTCCTTTTTATTTATTTATTATTCTTATTCTTTTCTTTTCAGCACAACTTTTTTAATTAAATAATGTAGTTGACCTGAAGCCAAGTGTGACTTGGGTTGTTAAGCAGTAGGCCAGTCCTTGGGGTTGTGGATTTTCATCATAAGATATAAAGAGATGGAGGAAAAATTGAGGTGTTGTGCCAATGAAGTTGAATTTGTTTGCTACCAACTTAAAGTTGCACATGTCTAGTTCTAATTACACAATTTGTTTTCAAGGGCAAGTTGCTTGTTTTGGTCTGCTGTTAGTTGTAAGTTTAGCAGTGAAATTGATTTATCTCTGGTGCTCTAAAGTTTGGAGGACGGTTTTATTCTGTTAATTGATCTATTGACCTTTCTGCATTGTAATAAACATGTGCTTGCATGTTGACTTCATTCATAAATAAGAATTAGGAGTTACAACTTACGAGGACATGGAAAGGATCATCTGTGATTAAAAACCTCTTAGTATTGTTTAGTAGTAAGAAATGCATGCAGAAATAACTTTTCTCATCTTCACCATTATTGTCTAGTAATAAAAAGGACGGGATATATTACCAGTTCTCTGTTGTTACCTTTGCATTAACCAAGTGTAAGGGACTATGTTATTGTTCTTCAAAACTGAATATTTGCAAAGATAACCCCGGTAAATGCTACAAATAGGAGAGAAGACAAGGAAGAGAAGACTCAAGTAACATATCTTGTTTGTATCAGAATTACATCTGTATATGTACATTAGAGCCTAACCAAGCTAGGTTGCTGCTTCCACATTTAAGATGAATTCTCCTCAAATAATTAGGATACAATAATATTCGAAGTTTTCCTTATGTACAGCAACTCTGATGATAGTAAGTAGTAGCTGTTAATAACTTCTGGCTTAGCATACTTTGACACGGGTTTCCAGAGCCTTTTGCATTGATTGTTGGAATAACTAAGAAATGGGACTTTACTTTACATTTTATCATATTTAGCTTTGCTTGTAAAATTTGAAGGAGAAGTCTGATGCAGGACACCCTAATCAATTGTAAATGGCATGTTCTGTTACTAGGCTGTCCAATACCGCGACGTCTTCCCTGACTGGATCTACTTTTATCTAATCATTGTGTTTAGGGACCTTTATGATTCTGTTGGAAAATGAGTTTCATAAGGAATCGTTATTTACTCGTTGATCTCCATGACATTTACATTGGT
Organism: Cynara cardunculus var. scolymus; assembly: GCF_001531365.2. Classification (NCBI taxonomy): domain Eukaryota; kingdom Viridiplantae; phylum Streptophyta; class Magnoliopsida; order Asterales; family Asteraceae; genus Cynara; species Cynara cardunculus. The sequence goes on along the minus strand of NC_037537.1, from coordinate 10,295,491 downwards.
GTAGATGAAACTTTAGTCTCTAGTTGGGGGAAAGGGTTTGTAGGAGCTTTGAAGTTGTCAGATGCTACAAAATATAATTTAGAGATGCCAAGGAAAATCACTACCCAGTACCCACCCACATCAAAGATTCACATTTATTTATCATGATTGGAGTACAATGTGGCACAGTTGACCTTCGAGGTGATAAAAAATGAGGAATGGACACATTAGTAGGGAGGAAGAATAACAATGATACTATGACCAATAATTTAAAAAGAAAACTAGGGAATCAAAGCGGCAACCATATTGACTATAGGTCAGAAACTGGTGGTTCAGATTTGAAACATTGGTTTTGGAGTTCATGGGTTAGCATAGGTCATTATCCCAAGGGGTCAGGCAATTAGTTGGGTAAAGCACCAGTCGGGTGTGTATTAATGACATTGACCTGTTCTCCACCCTCTTCAGGTTGACTTCTTCCTTTATTGCAAAGAAAGGAGGGGGTCAGAGTGGTCAAAGTTCCAGTGATCACTTTCACATGAGACAAGCACACGCTAAATAAAGACGACCCATTTTGGTGAGGCTAGCCTTTCTCCATCCTTAATTTGTATATTGTTTACCAACGAAACTCTAATTCATAAATAATGTGTTTCCAGAGACATATCAAGGTTAAGTGCTGGAAGAAATTGGAGTTTAGGCACCAAAACCAGATTCATACCAGCAAGTTGGTATCTGGTTTCAAGGAACCGATCTTGTTCTTGCACAGATTAGTAGGACTGTCATTTCTGAACCAGCGATATTTGCACATCACTACTTGCAATAGTCTTTACTAATCTGTACCGCTAATCTAATTGTTTTATTTAAGTGGCTCCTTGGGTTGGTGTTTTTTCTGTTTTCTGTATGACAGATATACCTCCTGTGACTATTTTGTCTGTCTTGCCTAATTTTCATTCTTAGAATACCGAGGAGCTGAAATTTTCTCGAGCAGCTTATAGCTACTAGTTATTATGTACATTTGCTTGTTGAATCTTTGTAATATTCTAACTCTGTTGGTTCTAAATTCTAGTGTATGTGAACCATGTTTAGAAATACATTTTGCAGCATCAGTTTAATTTCCAGATCTCCAGTCTTGTTTCTTACTTGGTACCATGTGGCAACATTCTCAATTACGACCTTATCTATGAGTTTATCCTAGTATGCAGATTTACTAATTGAGTCCCAACTCCTTATTTTTATCAACTCTTGTAATCAGTCCTTTTGACCCGCAACACAATTCTATTTACCTTCCCTATGCTTCATTTGTTTCCGTATGCGTAGGAAAGCGACAAGGTTGCCAGTCCAACAATCAGATAACTCTATAAATCATTCAGAGTCTTCTACTTTTAGGCTGCCTGATGCGTCGCTTCTCTTGGATTCCCCTTCTCTGCCATCCAGTATGATTGGAAGCTATGACCACACTTCTCGAGTCGCAGCTGCCATGGCTCAAAATGAATCACGCAAAAGAGATTCCAAGGAATCGACTGCTTCTTATCCTCGTGGGAAAATTCCAAGAGGGAACTTGCCCCATTCAAAACATGTTCCAGAGACAGCGTTTGGTCTTCTTCGTCCACCTCAGCTTAGTGGCAGGTGAGTTTGTATGCAGTGATTCTCATATAAAATGGTAAAATGTTATCCAAGTTATAGTATATATGTCATCTACTAGACAATTTTATGTTAAATGTGCTTTCTTAATTTTATTTAGTTTACATTGTTTACAAACACATATTAGAAACACTTCTGCTCTATATAATTCTTGCAGGTATGTTCCACTCTTGGTATCTATTTATTTTATTTTTTGTTGTTAAATGAAAGTCTAGACGGTACTCCAACCATTCCAAGGCAAGTCTAATTTCAAAATTGAGAAGCTTCTAAGAAAATTTATGTATCAAAATTTTAGTAAGGCTAATAAAGGAAGGGCTATTTTGTGGTGCTGTTGGACGACCTAGAAAGAGGGGGGGGGGAGTGAATAGGTTGTCATTACACCCAGAAATTAGACAAATAGAAGAAGAAATACAACACCAAAATTTAATCATGGTTCGGACCGCCATGTCATATGTCCACTTCCTGAGCAATCTGAAGATTTGGATTCAATAAAATTGCTCCTTGAAGGTAAGAGTAAAAATCTCTTGCAATAAATGAGGCAGTCACTCAAGTTTGCTTCAATTAACCATCAAATTGACCCAATGGTAATTTGTAATCTAAGCATTAAATACTTGAGTACTAGTCAAGTTTTTTCAACATCTAATGTTGAGATGTAGTTACACTTAGGGGCTGATTGGTTTGAAGGAATGGAATGGAATTGGGGGGATTTGGATTTGAAAGCCATTCCGATCCCACGTTTGGTTTGCAGGATTGTCCGGATTTGAAATCCAAGGATTCCTTTGAAATCCCGTTAAGTTATGGATTTGGAAATTGTAACACCCTAGTTTTTTATTAAATAAATCTCAATATTTCAGCCTTAAATACACATATTTATACATAAACAAATGCTCCAACAGCTGCTACATTTAGAAAGCAAGCTAGTGATGAGTTGTTAAAGCTAGAAGTGTGTTGGCAAGTCTAGTAAGCATGACTAGGCAAGCTAGTGATGAGTTGTTAAGGCTAGAAGTGTGTTGGCAAATCTAGTAAGCATGACTAAGCAAGCTAGTGATGAGTTGTTAAGGCTAGGAGTGTGTTGGCAAGTCTAGTAAGCATGACTAAGCAAGCTAGTGATGAGTTGTTAAGGCTAGAAGTGCATGAGTTGGCAAGACTATTGATTACAAGACAAGTCTAGGAAGCATGTCAAGGAGTACTAGAAGCATGAGTTGTAAGATTCTCTTATCTTTATTAGTGAGGTGTCAAACTCTCATAAGAGTACAATCTTTAAAGCAAGAAGAACAAGTAGTTAATGCAATGAATTTATCTATAAATAGGGGTTTAAGGGTCACTATTTATGCATACCAAAAACTAAGAAATCTCTCTATATTTACCTAATTAAGCTTGAAGAAAGGAATCAAAGGAAAAGTAGGCAAATCAAGGTGAGTACGTTATGAGATTTACAGGGATACATACATGCTATATATATGTATAAATGTTTTATGCATGAAAGAGTATTGCCATATCTTCTTGTAAAAGTTATGTTATGATTATGTGGCAAAGTACACCTTTTCTGTCATGATGCACATGTGGTATATGAAAGTTTTTATACATGTTAAGTATAACCATTTAAATATCCAACGTACGGGATACAAAAAGAAGGTACGTCTTGCAAACGGACCTTATTGGGCAGCCCTTATGTGGACCTGAGGTTAAAGAACCTGTGAGAAGTTGGTTTACTTAACATGTAATCATGAGATCTCAAAGAAATGTTTTTATACATGAAAGTTTCTAAGAATTATGTTAACTATTTGGAAAGAATGTTTTATCATGAAACCATGACTACTCACTAAGCTTTTAGCTTACGTATTCATGTATGCATCTCGGGAATCAAGGAGTAGGAACAAGATGAAGTGTTGCTATTCTAAGATGTTAGAATATTATAAGTTGTAAATTTCCGCATTTCCGCTGCTGTAATAACTCTATTATAATGAAATAAAAGTTTAAGATATGAAGTTTCTTTCATCCTGAGATCGGGATGTTACAGAAATCCTTTGGAAAGAGTTGGTATTTCAAATCCAAATCCGGTGGGATTTCATAAAACACCGCCTCCTTCCCTTTGGAAATCCTTTGAACATCTACTTCCAAAAGCTCTTGAAGATCAATGACCTGGTCCAAATCCATGCACTTTCAAGAATCGGTATGAATCGAGTGTGTAATTCGACGGCGGCGGTTTCCTGATTATAGTTCTAGAGGGAGCGGGCATTGAACTTGTAACTGGCGGTTTCTGTGCCTTCCACACTTCACCGTCGGAGTTGAAGATGCCACGGCTGACGAAGTCTTCAAGGAGAGAAATGAACCGGATTCCCTTTGGGTAGTTATCAAAGTTGGTCTTGAGCATGATTCGATGTTTGCAAGGTTGGCAGTGATGATGCCGTTGATTTTCCGGGACCGTGGAAGACAGCGGTGTTGGTTGGACAGTGAGAGAGGACTTGGGGTGCTCCATTCAAGAAAACAGTGGCGATTTAGGAGAAATTCGGGTAGGGTTCCTAGTATTGGGTAATTTTTTGAAGCCGATTGGAGTGGTGGATTTGGATTTTGGGAAGAAGAAACAGTAGATGAAGAGAGATTGAGATGATTAAAATGATAGGTTGGAGAGAATCGATATCCATATTCATGTTTAAGATGATGGATTTTTGCAATTTTGGGAATCTCTCTAATGATGAAGACCAAGATGATGATGAATCAAGAAACTGGGAATTATTATAAAAAATTAAATCTCAATCCAAATCCTACACACCAAACATGATTTATAAAGGAATGGAATTCAAATCCATTCCAAATTCTACAAACGAAACACACAAAAGGATTATTCCAAATCCATTTTAATCCAATCCCTCCAAATCCAAATCCAAATCCAAATCCCTCCATGAAACCCAAATCCCTTGAAAACAATCTGCAAACCAAACGGACTCTTAGAGAAAAATTGAGCGGAATTTCAAAGTGAAGCTTTATGGACGTCCAGATGGTGCTCCAAAGACGTCTGCCTATCAGATAATTTATTGGTCATTTATGTTATAACCGTTGAAAGTCAAAGTATCCGTTAATGTTAGGTGCGAATGTACAGTTGACACTTTGTAGCTGGTTGACTCTTACTTACTATAAGGATGATTTTTAAAAGTTGTTTTTAAAAAATCCATTTTAAAAGTCAAAACTAATAAATAATTTTAATTAATACCCTTCTATGAAATGATCACTCGAGCATCCTTGAGAAGAAATTAAAGCCCGAGTGATATTCGTAATGCGTCATTGGAAGTTTTCTAACTTGTCTGTGTTTGACATGCTTTCCAAGGTTGAGTTTCAAGTCTTGATTTGTTGTTGTAGGCTGCTTGAGGTTCAAAATTGCTTTATTAAGCAAAAACTTGAACAATCAAACTTGTTAGTATCAGGGGCTAGTTTGTCAATTGTCGCTCATCATAACTTGAGGGGTCGAGAATTGTAAATTTCGGCTTCTTTTATAAAAAATTTTACACCTCAACCAATATGTGTAATTACCAATGGAGCTTTAATTTTGGATCAAAAACTATGGGCAAATGGGATTCTCTTGGAATGGACTACTTGACAGAATGTGCGGTATCTTAGCGTGCCTATACATGACACTTTTAAAAGCCTGACAATACAGCCATTAGTTCTTCTCTTTCTGAAACTTCTTGTTGCCTTTTTCTTATTTACTCCTGATATCCCAAAAAAAGAGGCAAAGTTGAATTTTGAGGTCAAAACCAAGTTTATACTTCTAAATGATCTGATTTTGCTACAGAATTCAGTGTTGACATTTTATGGTTTAACAGTGTTTTTCTAACACTGGGATAAACCGTGTACAACTTCTGCCCGAAAGCTAAAGTGTTTGTTATGAAGGTCAATGTGATTATCATATCTTAAAGTTGTAACTGTTTTATTTCGACTTGAAAGTCAAATTACGTTCGCTTTACTTGAAACAAAGGAATTTTGTTTTTTGCACTTGTGTAAGCACTTAATTGACATAGCCCATGTGTGTTCTTCACCTTTTTATTTTTATTTTCTTAGGGGATAAGCAGACAACTTGCTTTATGTAACCACAGAACTTTGGTTTTTGATCGATTTAATAACTTGTTTTTGAAGATAAATAGTCTACATGATATAGTTGTGTGAAAAAGCATGCTTCATCGCTTACACTTTTTCTTATTCAGTAATCGCTTTTATGTTATTTTTCTTTGTATGGTATATCTATTACCTTAAATAGACATGACTAATGAGCAACTGTCTCTCTGTTCTGTAATCGATATAATTTTGTACGGTTTGATGATTAAAAATGGGGTTTTTGGTGCAGGAGTAATGTGGTTACAGAAGATATAACCAAGTTATTTACGCGAAGAAATGGGTCTGAGCCCTCCTCTTCGTCTAGCAGATCGACCTCCGGGTAATTTCTTTGTAACTTGTAAAGTATGCAAGGATTCATGAAGACAGATATATTTTGCAATTTGGAATGGTTAGTTATCAAGAATAGCAGCAGACACATGTTTTGAGTAGGATTTTGTAGAGCTGGATATAAATTCTGTTGATCTTTATACAAAGATTCAGTTGTTCTCTCTAGGCTTATTACATTAATATGTATTAGATAAAAATATTGATGTGCCCTTTCCCATCTGCCAATCACACATCCGCATTTTTAATGAAGTGTGAGAACAAGGGGCCGTTTATTAAACATTTACCCAGTAAGTGATTACAAGGTAATTTTCCTTATGGATGAACATGGCATGAGTCCAAAATCTTACCCGGTAAGAGCAATGATAAAGATGGATAGGTGAAGGTAACGACTCTTACCTCGGTAAGTGCTTACCGGGTAAATTGTTGCATACAATACCATTTTAATGTACTACAATCTTACCCGGTAAAATAAATTATATTATTGACTCCTAACATTAAACGCTTACTGGGTAAGCATTTAGATAAACGGCCTTTAAGAAAATTAATTAAATAAACATATATTGGATAAACATGTTGATGTGCCGTAGAGTTTTGAGATGGGAGATCTTTATATATTCATCGTTGTATCATGTATGCCAAGTACGTGTTGTTGACATGCATGGATAGGGTGTGGGTGTGTTGTTTGGCATTGTAAATACATTATTTTTATACTAGCTGTATATCCATACAATACTTAAGATGTTAAAATTTTATTCGGAAAATTAATGCAATTTTCATTTAGTGTCTATAGAATTTACTTGATATATTGGTTGATTGTGATTTGACATATTTTTACACAGTCTAAGAATTGTATATAACTTAGTGTCTACATCATCAATAGTTACAAGTTAAAATGAGTATGAAATAAGAACCGAATGTTTGTTACACTAATTGAGAAATTAAAAAAAAATTCACCGCTGTGTTAAATACATGTCTTAAAACATTATTTAGCTACTTGTTATGCAAGAAGCACTACAACTTTTCAACCGGTGCTATAAATCTACAATAACAGCATACCCTTGTATATATTTCAATAGAAAAAAATAATAATATTCAGAGTACCATAAATAATGACCAATAAATCAAAGTAATATAGTTTTTTTTTATCCCCAAGGCAAAATTTAGAAGACTTAAAAAAACCAAACCAATCTGCCCCTTGTATTCTACCCTCCCTTTTAACATGAAGGTTTTAACAACTTGTAACCAAACCTCACAAAGAATATAAATATAAAAATTGAACCTGAAATGAAAACTTTCAAGCCATGTCTGGACCCCTGGGAAGTGGTTCATAGCCGTCGTGCTGCTTGACTGCACCAGGTTGCGTAGAAGATTCAACCGGGATGAACTTGAGGATGGCTCCAACCGGCAGACTAATGGCTCCCATCAGAACGCTGGCTGACCACAAATTCTTAGATAGTGGTACCGTGGATGCAAATGTCCCTAACAATTCGACTATGATGATTTGGAATGTCACAGTGCAGATCATAACGATCATGAACACCCAACTATCAAATATTCCTCTTAGCACATTTATCTTCTCCATATCACGACTGTTTATTTCATTAAATACCTGAAAAATAACACTAACATTACAGAACTATAATGACCAAATGCGAGTTTTTTCCAGACATATTTGAAATAGAGCGTCTTATTAGTTTTTTTTATATGCCGTTATTTGAAAAACTGTCTTACAAAAACAAGTCTCCTGATATGTTCATAGGACATTTCTCACAAAATCTCCAGTAAAAAAGCTAATAGGACACTTATTGAAAAAATACTTTAAAAAACTTGTTAGGATGCCTAAATACGTTTTAACATCAAGACACACATTTGTTTCAATCTATAAAATTAAGTCCTATAAAGCAGTCTAATCTAGTTTTATACATCTTTGGCGTCCTAAAAAGACATTTTCTTGTAGTAATGAATATGAGGAGACAAAGGTACCTGGCAGAACACGAAGGTATTAAAGATCAATGTATTGAGGATGGCAGTAGAATTTGAACCATGGAGATTAAGAAGCCGCTTTCCATCAAATTGGAGAATGCCAAGGACGATGAGTTGATAAATGCTTTGCCCAATGATGTTCCGCCACATAATCTTTGTTATAAAGTTGACATCTCTCCCAATCGGAGGTCTTTTCATTAAGCCATCATGAGGAGGTTCTGTAGCCAAAGCTAAAGCACCAAGCGTATCCATAATCATGTTCACCCAAAGCAATTGGACAGCAGTAAGAGGAGCAGAACCTGAAATTGTACTCCAACAGATTCTTAGTGATAATTCATGGCATGTAGATAAATAAAGAACTTTAACTTGAGAACATTGATGAAGGCTATGTTTGGCTAGCTGATATGTTAGCTGTTAGCTGAAAAGTTAGTTGTCGGCTAATAAGCGAGGGGGTGTTTGGTTAGAGTTATTAAGCAATGATCAATGAAATTTGAAACTAAAAGTAACTATTTAGTTTTATATAATATAATGAGTACATTCCCTCATAAGCCCAAATTTTCATTTCAGGTTAAACTGGGGATAATGAAAATTTCTTCTTATTTTCATTTTCATTCTCCTACTTGAACCAAACAGTCCCTAATTGTTAGCTGATAAGCTTATCATGATTGGTAAAAACTAGTTGATAAGCTAGATGACAATGTTAAACAACCTAAAATGACATGTTTTAAAAAATTTAATTGGAAAAATATAAGGGGCATAATTGGAAAAAAAAACCTGGAGCTTATTGAAATGCTGCTTGAAGTAGCGTTTCAAAACTCTAGCTTAAAAGCTTGCTTGTGGCTAACCAAACGGGCTTTCTCACTAAGCTCAAAAAATAAGGTGGCTTATGGTTGTCAAACATGGCCTAAGTTATAGAGGGAAGAGAAAAGACCTGCTGTGCATGCAGAAACAAAATTTGTCATGAGCGCAACCACATTAACCGTCAATTGGAATTGCACAAACTTTTGGATGTTTATGTAAACTGAACGACCCCATCTAGCAACGTATACTATTGTCCTAAAATTGTCATCCATAATCACAATATCGGCATTTTCTTTTGCAACCTGTCAAGATAAAAGAACATATTTCATTATGGTCCTTCTGGTAATCAATGTTTCAATCATCATCCAGCAATCTCCGATTCCTTCGTTGATGGTAATGAATCTTTTGAAGTTTCATTTCACAATATTAACACGTCAAAATGCATTTAAATCAGTCAATACTTGAGACGGTCCAATGGTTATTCAATTTGCTTTGGTTCATAAGTCATTTGGGGAAAATCACATCCCATCCCCTAAATTTGATTATGTCTTTCATTTGAAAAAGTGAAACTTGTTCATCAATTTCTTGGTTTCATTGTCACCCCTAGAGGTAATTCATATATATATATATATATATATATAGACGAAGGATCGTGTGAGAATAAGAGTTAAAAGTGAGAAGAGTAAGAATAGTAAGAAGAGATCTGGACTATTGATCACTTCTAATCTCACCCCCACCCATGAATTGAGTTTCTCAAGGGAATTGATCTGGTGCATCTCATTACGGTTGGTCTTCAATTGGGATTGATCCAAGGTTGGAGGTCCTTCCTTATCCTTCTCACCATAACTTCTATTCTCACAGGAACAACCCTATATATATATATATATATATATATATATATGAACAACAAGTTGCATAGTGGCAAGACACGTAAAATTACTATTCCTGAGCGCAGCATCAATACAATGAACCTCTATGACTCTATCTAATGAAGATCCCATTCAAACTCCCTATCATGCCTCCATGTTCTTGCAAACATGATAAACTAGTTACTAAAATTGAGAATGCGGGAAAATGGGTTGAGGAGAACATGTGAGTCCGAAAAAATTGGACTTTCTTACAGGGGAAACAAAAAAAGATGACTGGAAGCTTGTTTCTGCTGTGTTCTTGAAACCTTTTTATGAAAGAAAGAAAAGGGAGGGAAAGGAAGGGGAAAACGTGTTCTCGAAATTTTTAGGAGAGAACGCAAAGGAATAGGAAGGAAAATAAATGATATGTTTGCTCCCAAAACTTTCCCCCCAAATGTTGGAAGAAAGGGAAGAAAAAATAGGGTAACCCTCGGACAGTTTAGTAAAATTACAAAACTACCCATCAATTTAACACCATCAAAAGAAATATAAGGGTATATTTGTAAACAAATATCTTTCCATTCCTTTCTCTCTGGTTCAAGAACATGAAAAATTGTTTCCTTCCCATTCCTTTACTTCCCCTTTCAAGAATACAAATAAAAAACTTTCTTTATTTTCCCTCCCTTTACTTTCTTTTCTTCCCAAATTCAAGAACACGGATCACGTTGTTGTGTTGTTTTATTTCCACTATTCTTTAGTTCCATTGTATGACATTTTGCTGGTGCTTTAGTTCCTTTTTTGCGTTATGTTTCGGGGGAGGGAAGGCATAGATTCTTTTTGTTATTCTTCTGTTTTATCTTTCATTCTTTCTTTTGTAGGCCTCTTTCCAATTCTTCCCTCTTTCTTTCTTCTTTTAGAAAGGGGGGGGGGTATGATAGAACCAAAAGAAAGGAAAAAAAAGTTGAGCATATCAGGCACAAACCTCAGTTCCAGCTATACCCATGGCTAGACCAATATCAGCTTCATGCAATGCAGGAGCATCATTAGTCCCATCACCAGTTACAGCAACAACTTCCTTGAATTCATTCCTTAAAAGGGTAACTAACTTATGTTTATCCAGAGGCAATGATCTTGCCATCACTTGAAGTTTAGGTATTATATCCTTTAACTGTTCAAGACTTTTTTCACGAAAATCAGGCCCTTCGATCGCCAAACCATCTGCTGTTAAAATCCCACATTCTCTAGCAATGGCTTTAGCCGTATTGATATTGTCACCAGTCACCATCCTAACCATAATTCCCGCATCCAAACAAGTCTTGACAGCCTCTTTCACCCCTGGCCTTACTGGATCCTTGATTCCAACTACTGCAATTATCGTGTAATTACTCTCGGGAATATTATCATTACTGATGGATTCCTTCTCTAGATCCTTGAAAGCCAAACATATCGTTCTAAGAGCTTCACACGCGAAACCATTTATCACATCTGTTATAGTTTTCCTTTGTTTTTCTGATAATTCTACAATCTCTCCATCTTCATTCACAATCTTATCACAAATTTTTAATATAATTTCAGACGCACCTTTGCAGAATGCTCGTAGTTTTCCTCCCGGAAGAGCCACTAACACAGACATCTTTTTCTTCACCGAGTTAAAAGGTTCAACTTTCAGTATCCTAACACCTTTAGAATCTGCATTGTAACTACTCTGAAAAAGTAGTCCAAACTCTAAAAGTGCCGTCTCTGTTGGAGAACCGATTATATTGGTCTTTCCATTTTCATCCTTCACGATCTCGGAGTTGGTATTTAAAAACACAGATTGCAAAAGAACACTCAAAACTTTCTCAGGTATGGAAGATTTGAGGTCTTTAGTTCTAATCTCTCTAGATTCTCCGGCGACCCAAAGTCTGGTCACGACCATATGATTTGTGGTTAAAGTTCCTGTTTTATCTGTACAAATGCAGGTAGCTGAGCCCATCGTTTCACAAGCAGAAAGATGTCTCACGAGGGCCCTATCGTTCATTAGTTTCTTCATGGCAAAAGCCAAACTTAAGGTCACCGCCAATGGTAGCCCTTCTGGCACAGCAACCACCAATATAGTCACTGCTATAGCAAAATAGTTCAAAAGCTCCAAACCATCGCTCATATACCATTTACCCATCTCATTTCGAACAATTTTCATAATTATAAACCGTGCAGTCAGCACCAGAAACGTCAAAACCGCAAAAGCTAGACCAATTTTCCCAATAATGGTAGCCACCCCATTAAGCTTCACCTGTAATGGAGTCTCATCATCCCCACCTTCACTCAAAGTCACCATTAATCTTCCCCATTCTGTTTTCATTCCTACAGAAGTTACCAGCATTTTACCGGAACCATCTTGAACTTTAGTCCCTGATAAAAGAAAAGGTCGCTTTTTGTCTATATTCACCGGTTCACTTTCACCTGATAAACTTGATTCATCAATAGACAAACTATAACCATCGATAAAGATCCCGTCTGCAGGCACTTGATCTCCAATCGACAGGTGAACAATATCCCCTACCACCAAATCATAAATGGAAACCTTCTTTCTCGTCCCATCTCGTGTGACCTGAATGATGATGTTTTTCTTTTCTTTGTCCAAATCTTTGAATTGCAAAGACTGCTTATAATCACTAACTGCAGTAACCACCACCACCAAAAATATGCAGAGAATTATTCCCAGCCCATCATACATACCTTTCGGCCACCCTTCCGTGGCAATGCCAACGCCAACGGAGATCACAGCACAAACCATGAGAATGATTAGAGTCAAATCCTGCAACGCATCCCAAACAAACATCCAAACGGGCCTCGGAGGCTTTTCCACAAACCGATTACAGCCAAAGATTTGTTGTCTTTTTTCTATATCGCTTGAAATGACACCATCTCTCAATGAGACTTTGATTTTTCTTGAAAGTCCTTGGAGTCCTCCATGGAATTCGTAGGTCCGGTTATTATGGGAACGGACTATATACGCAAGATCTTCAGGTTCTATATCGTAGCCTGCTTGAACGACTTCTTCAGAGAGCTTACGCTCGGTTCGATTAGCAGCTGTACTAATCAAAGCACAAATTTGAGAAGGGAAACAACATTGGAATAAATATGGCATTTATAAGAACTTGAGAATTTTATTCATAATATTTTAGACTATACCATCAATGAACTGCAATGCTGCTTTTTGAACATATAAAGCTATCCGAATCTTCTCCTGATTTACAGAAAAAACAAACCCCATTAGAGTACAGAATCCAAGAACATATAAGAAAGATTCAATGAATTCCCATTTTGGAAAATAAAGGTTAGAAGCCTCCAAATGCATATATTTCAAACTGGTGGTTTGTTGAATGTTTTACTTCAGTCAAAAAGAATGGCTAGTGAGAAATGTTAGCACAGACTTTTCCTAATCTCTTCGTGACATTTTCACAAACACTTGGCATGCAGATCCTAATTCAAACATTTTCCCACCTTCAAAACCATGAAATCATCGCATACTGGGATATCCATGAAAATACGTCAACAGTTTCGTTACAAAAACCGAGACTTTACGATCATTCAAGCACAGAAATTCCCCCAAAACTAACTACAAACGAGATAGCCTTCTAATCCGGAAAAATGATTACGAGTATTGGTACTCTTCCGATCGAACCAAATTCATCAAAGGAAATAGAACACCGACGCGATTGACTCCGCTTAATAGTCAAATAATCAACAGTTTTCTTGATCATTATGGTTCTTTTCAGTTACAAAAAGGTGGTGGGTAAGTGAAATCCGTGAATAAATTTCTTGGGTTTCAAGAAACTCAAAGAGTGTTCTATTTTTTTATTAGAGTTTTACTGTTTCAACATGAACCAAAACAATCCACAACGTCTGAAACCTATGACAAAAACCCATGAAAAGTAAGCAAATGATCGGAATCAGTGTCAAAAAACGAAATTTCGAAGGAAATTGCTGGTAAAATAGGGAAGAATATGTGTTTGTTTTGTGGTTTATAGGAATAGGACCATGGAATAAGTCATGCACATAATATTCCCAAAGGATTGCAACGTTGGTGGTCATGGCACGTATGTCAAAGGTTATGGTATACAAAACGATGGATGCATTAAACTCCGAGGAAAACACGAATGTCGTTATAAAAACCGCCCCACTGAATGTCAAAGAATAAGAAAAATGATGAAGACTTTTAGACTCGAGATTTTTATGAGCTTCATTCAAAACACCCTCTTATGTATGTAACAAACAAAAGTTTTTTAAGGTATGAGATTTTAATTAAATCCATGATCTCCTGATTCATATTTATTAGAAGATCATAAATTTAATATAAATTTCATTTGAAGTTGTATACTGAAATACCTTATAAAAACACTGTTTTATGTCATAAGAAACGTTGTTTCTTATTTAAGAACGTATCCATAAAGTATGGGAGTTACGGATAAGAGTTAAATTTGAGATGTTTTTATTTTCCTATGGTTAAGAAAAGAATAGTAGTAGTGTAATTTCTTTGAAAAAATAATTTGAAATTTATGTTTCAATAAAATATAAATAATATTTATCTTTTGTATGGATATATATATATATATATATATATATACACGTGCGCGATTGAGGGGTGTTTAACAATACATAGGCATAATCATTTGATACTTGAGAACTTGTACATTATGTGTATTTCTTGTTTTACAAACATGCCAAAAAAGTTCATAGTGTAAAACAAACAAATTGTGAAACAAACATATGTTTATTAATATTCCAAATTTTAGTCTTAGATGAAAAAATATAATATGAAATAACCCATATGCACAAGTTCTCAAGTTTATCACAATTTCATGGATTCTCAAAAAAAGGCCCCCTAACTATATATATGTATGTATGTATGTATAATGAGAAGTAATAATGAGGGTGCACAGAGATGCACCAGATCGATTACGGTCAGAAGGTGTGCCAAGATGCACCAGATCAATATGTATTCATGGGTTTCGATGAGAAGAGAAGTTACGATGATAAGTGTAAGAAGAGAATTTTACCTTTAGATTAATCATAATTGAATGTCAACACTAATGAGGATGCATCAAGATGCACCAGATCAATTACCTTCTAAAACACAATTAATGGGTGAATATGAGATTAACAGTGATATATGGTCCAAATCTTTTCTTGCGCTTCTCACCATAACTTCCAACACACACACATACACACACACACACACACACACATATATATATATATATATGAGTTCCGGTGAAAATAAAAGTTATGATAAGAAGGGTAAGAAGAGATCATCACACTTAGATCAATCTTAATTGAAGATAATCACTAATAAGATGCACTAGATCAATTCACGTGATAAGTTCAATTCATGGGATGAGGGTGAGATTAAAAATGACCAAGAGTTCAGATCTCTTTTTACGCTTCTGACCTTAACTCTCATTCTCACATGATCTTTTGTACAAACCGTGCAAACCACCCTCATCCGTCGATTTCATTGTTTAATCTTATGAAATTGTTTCATATAATAATTTTTTTGATTAAGTTGTTTCATATATGGTTATGAAATTGTTTTATATAATACTTATGAAATTTTAATAAAACTGTTTCATGTATTTTTCTAAAATTAATATAATGAAAATGATAATATTCATGATTAAAATCATCCACAATAAAAATAATTATTCAACCTCTCATGATTACAAAAAAAGTGAACAAAATAAAAATTATGATTAGTTGAATAAGGTTTCTACGGTTGTACAAATTACATGGTTTACAAAGTAAACCTTCTCTCTCTCTCTCTCTCTCTCTCTCTCTCTATATATATATATATATATATATACACACTTCTCTCCCTCTCTATATATAACTTAAAGTTAAAATAAAATTAAAACAAAAGTCTTGATACCACGTCATGTCTTGTAGAACACATTGTTTCTAAATTAGAGGCTAAAAATGACCCAAATTTTCTTTCCATTATTAATTCTCATATTCATATATCGTATGATCAATTCATTAACGAGGTTTTGGGACCACAATATACACATTTATACATCGTTGACATATGTATATATAGACACACATCATACATACATACATACATGCACATGTGTTTTATCTTCATGTTTGCATAATGCATTCCTCCTAAGAATTCGTGTGAATAGAGATGGTAGAAAATTAATTTCTTCCGTTTTTAATAGAAAACTTTATATGTTACTCGTGATTTTAATAATTTCCAGCTCCAAAATTCAAGGAATTATTAATTTTTATATTGTAATCTTTAAAGAAACATCTATATATACATACACACAGAGGAAAATTTTCAATTGCAACCACAATTCCATCGCAATCATGGAACCACCGAGAGCATGTTATGTGTTCATATTTTACAACATTCATGATGAATATTCAGAATACGTAGCACGATGATTCCCTGGTTCACAAGAAAATCAGGTTCTCAACCGAACTTGATCCCAAACATATACATACATACACATATACACACACATATATATAGAGGGAGGAACACAAAAGATTGTTAACCATCTAAGAGACTTGTATATATAGATATGAAGAATGATCACATGATTTACAATATTTCACCCTAAAAGAATGTAGATATATATCACTATGATCATGGCTCATAAAATATATCCATCTCTTTTCAAAAGAAACAATTCATGTCTACGTATTCATGTGTTAATTTCAAAGAAAATTAATAAATGGCAAAAGAAAGATCGAACCTGGATCTTCCTTCGTTTCTTCTCGGCTGCTGCCCGTTTGGCAAGATCAGCCACCATACGAAACCTGCGACGAGGGTTCTTGACGAGCCACACGGCCGATCGCCATTTCTTGAGCGCTTCTTCAGTCGGGTTCTTGTGTTCGACCTCAAAGTTCTCCTTTAGATAACTCTCCATAGCTTTTCGTACCCAAACCAATCACATGTGAAATGGAATTACGTTTGTGAATTGATGTGAAGATTGGTACAATGATCGATGGATCAGAAATGTGTTTGTTTGTATGAGTTTAAAGTTGTAAGGACATGTTCAAACTCCGTAAAACTCGAAGTGGAAGCCTACTACTATGCTCCTACAATGGCTGACCCTTTCCTATTTATAAGTGCTTGCAAAAACATTTTATTTAATCTACCCCAAACTTTACTAATATTGCAATTTCTAACCCTCAACTAGCAACAAAAACTCGAACCTGTCGCTTGTATATATATATATATAGGGAAGGGTTCAAACGAGAACCTCTGTAATTTACGAGAATGCGAGAACAACCCAATAACCACATATTGTGATAAAAAATAAAATTAAAAGATTTTTAAAACTAAAATTGAAATTTAAAAAGATTCAGGAAATATTAAAATTAAAAGGGTAATAATGGAAATGATATCATAAAATCTTTTAATACGATTACACGATCATGATTATTATTATCTAATAAACGGTTAATTATGTGATATGGGTGTGATAATCATGTGATTATCACACAAT
>NC_037537.1:10275554-10277458 GCF_001531365.2 Cynara cardunculus var. scolymus | reverse complement strand
ATATAACTCATATATTAATGACAAGGGTAATTAAGTAATTTGTCATTTATGTAACTCCCAAATCATTAATTGGGAGTTACAAATATAAAAATCTCAATAGTTGATGATTACGTAATATTGATATTTTTTTATACGTGTTCATGTTTTGTAATTTCGATTTATTTTATCCATAATGATATTGATTTTGTAATTGTTAAAAAATTTTCAATTGTAAAGATTTCGATATCGTCCGAGTAATATGGATAAACCTATTCGAAAACAGATCGACAACAATGAGAATGAAAAGGTTAAAAYCGTCTACGACTACAATCGGAATTCGAATTCATATGTAATTGTTAAAGAATTGTTCACAAGTGTTCATATTGTGTTCATATATACACTAGCTGCATATCTCAACATTGGTTTGCTCTTGAATGTGTTCATAATGAAAGAACTATTGTTCACAAACTGTTCATATTGTGTTCATATGTATACTAGCTGCATATCTCAACGTTGGCTTGCTCCTAAATGTGTTCATAATGAAGGAACTATTGTTCACAAACTGTTCATATTGTGTTCATACCTGTTTTTTATTTATTTACTTTCGTGTAACAACTATTCTTATTATATTCATATTGTGTTCATAAATTCTATACAATCCAAGTTCATATATATGTCAATTTTTGTTCGTATTTGATACAATGATTCATATATATATATATATATGTGTGTGTGTGTGTGTGTGTGTGTGTGTGTGTTCATATGGTTCTTACAATAACAAAAATAAATTAATAAAAATAATGAGATTTTTTGATTTTGTAACTCCCAATTAATGATATGGGAGTTATATAACAAAGAAAATTACCTAAATACCCTTTTCCCCTTTGTTCACATATGTTATTTGAAATTGTAAATTTAAAAATTTAATTTTTTATAATGATTAATCACAATCCTTTATTATAAGAATCAATAGCCAAGATTGGTTAACAAAGTTAACACAAAAATCTTGGTTAATATTTGAACCAAACTCTCTCTCTCTCTCTCTATCTCTCTCTCTCTCTCTCTATATATATATATATAGGAGTGATCAAATGAAAAGCACCCTTATTTGTAAAAACCGTACAAACCATCCTCATAAGTCGATTTCATATGTTTAATCTTATGAAATTTTTTCATGAAATTGTTTAATCTTGTGAAATTGTTTCATATAATACTTTTTTTTGATGAATTTGTTTCATATATGGTTATGAAATTATTTCATATAATATTTAATAAAATTTTAATGAAACTGTTTCATGTATTTCTCTAAAATTAAAATAATGAAAATGATAATATCCATGATTAATACCCACCACAATAAAAATGGTTAATCAACCTCTCATAATTAGAAAAAAAAAATGAACAAAATGAAAAATTATGATTGGTTGAATGAGGTTTTCACGGTTTTTACAAATTGAGTGGTTTTTATTTGAACGCTCCCCTATATATATATAGGGTATATTTCTTTTACAACCTTGTGCATTTGTACAACCTTTGCAACCCAATTAATTGAGATATTTATAGAAATGATTGGAGTTCATTTATTATGATTTGAATATTTATGAAATATGAATAGAGTTTATTAATTATGATTAWTACTTTATATTAGGAAACAATTAATTGATTAAAAATTGAATGGTTGAGATGAGGGTTGTATAGGGTGTAAGAATGGCAAAGGGTATAGAATAATATCCCTCTCTCTCTCTCTCTCTCTCTATATATATATATATATATAGTTTGTTTCAAATACAACCCATCGCATTTGTACAACCAATGCAACCCAATAAATTGAGATATTTATGGAAATGATGAGAGTTCATTTATTATGATTTGAATATTTATAGAAGATAAACATGGTTCATTAATTATGATTAATAATTTATATT
>NC_037537.1:10264318-10274814 GCF_001531365.2 Cynara cardunculus var. scolymus | reverse complement strand
GGGGAGGGGTCAAGTTAAAGGAAAAAACGGTAAATAAATGAAAATTTGAAAAATCACGAAAAAGTATATTAATATGAATGTTAAATTAGCGAGAAAAATATGATCGATTTTTTGATGTAATTAATTTTGCTCGAATTTTGTTTTTTTTGTCTTTTTTCGAAAATTTAGAGTTTCCTCTTGAACCTCGGTCTTTCTAATTTTCTCCCTATTATATATATATATATGTATATATATATTTATATGTATGTATGTATGTATGTATGTAGTATGTATGTATGTATGTATAGATGAGCGATCAAATGCAAACAACCCATATTTGTATAAATTGTGCAAACCATCCTTATCGGTCAATTTTATTGTCTAATTTAATGATTTTTTTTCATGAAATTGTTTAATATAATACTATTCTAGAAGAACTTGTTTCATATATGGTTATGAAATTGTTTTATATAATACTTGTGAAATTTTAATGAAAGTATTTCATGTATTTCTTTAAAATTAATATAATGAAGATGATAATATCCATGACTAACACCCTCCACAATAAATGATTAATTAAGCTCTCATAATTATAAGAAAATGAAAAATTATGATTGGTTGAATGAAGTTTGTACAAATAACATGGTTGCAAAGTTAACCTCCTCTGTATGTATGTATGTATATATATAAGGACCTAATCAAATGAGAACTAGATAGTTTGTGATAACTGTGAGGCCTAATATGAGCCAATTGTTTTAGATAATTAATGTTATTTATTAAAATAAAACAAAGGGTAAATTAGTAAATTATATTGATTATTCAATTTACTTTAATTAGTTTAATATTTCAATTTACTTTAATTAGTTTAATTATTTTAATATATGCATATATATACACACACACACGAACACACATGGAGATGAGCTTTCCATGCTTTATGAAACAAATGATTCCCTTCCAAGGAGATACCTTTAACATAACTCGATCACCTACTTGAAATTCTATTGGTCGTCTCTTCTTATCAGCATAACTTTTATGTTTATTTTGAGCCGCTCTCAGACGCTCACAGATTGCCTTCACCTTATTGGTTGTCTCTTGAACGATCTCTAGAACCGCAAACTGTCTCTCACTTCTAACCAACAAATTGGAGTTCTATATTTTCGAATATACATCGCTTCAAATGGAGCCATTTTGATACTAGAATGGTAATTGTTATTATAGTTGAACTCCACAAAAGGCAGATACAAATCACAAATTCCCACCAAAATTGATAACACACGATAGCATATCTACAAAGGTCTAGGTGGTCCTCTCACTTTGACCATCCCTTTAAGGATGATAAGTCGTGCTTACCTTTACCCCAGTACCCAAATATTTTTGTATCCCATTCCAAAAGTGAGATGTGAACCGACTATCTCGATCTGATACAATAGATAATGGTATGCCATGCCTCAAAACAACCTCGTCTATGTACATTTTTGCCAATTTATCCATTGGCAAAGTTTCCTGCATCGCCAGAAAATGAGCATTCTTGGTCAAACGATCAACAGTCACCAAAATGGTATCATGATCCCTTTAAAGTCTTGGGTAGTTTGGTGACAAAGTCTATCATGATGTGCTCCTATTCTTATTCCAGAATCTCCAAAGATTGAAGGCTTCTGTATAGTCTTTGGTATTCGGCCTTGACTTGGAGACATGTCACACATCTTTGTTAATCATCTCTCTCTCTCAGTGATTTGATGATAATTCCTTTTATCTATTGAAATGTACTATCTCTGTATTCATTTTCAGCGATCATCACCGAGTCTGTTCAGTGATCGCTGAACATGTGTTGTAATTCGTTGAGAGACCAGTATCTTTCAGGAAGACAAAACTCACACCACAGATTTTTCAACGATATCGAAGATAGAAGCTGAAGATAGAGACCAACAAGTTCGTGATCTGAAGCGGTTTTCAGTGATAACAAGCTCGTCTACACAAGTTTGAAATCTACTCAATATTCAGCGAACACTGATAAGACCTCCAACGTCATTCTAGTGTCATCAATCAAATGAATCTTATTGTACAAGATTAGTTTTTGTCTTGTCCTTCTGCACAAAAAGGACAAACCCATACATTTCAAAGTAAAATACTGTATGGAGTTCTATTGTCTCCAACATGCTTACCTACTTTATGAAAGATGAGTGTTCATATACGACCAAAAGACTGTATATCTGCAACAAAGGACAAGCTCACCTCTTGAAGCTGCCTATGTGCTTTGTACCTTCTTAATTGCATTTAATGCAATGTGTATAAATAACTGAGTAGTTCTTCTCAATTTCTGAATCTCAAATCCAAGCATCCTTGCCTTTAAGATCTTACCCACGAAGGTACTCCTCCCTCTATCTCTCTATCTAAGAGAAAGACTTCCACTGTAACAAGTGAAGAGCACAATACTTCTTAACCTATTTCTTGTAGCAAGTCTTTTCTTCTTGCGATCTGTATTTTGTGTGTATCTTTGATTGTTTAGATAATTTATGTATCTTATCTTTTCTGCAAACAATCTTTAAAAATCTATATTGATCTTCTTTATGAATATAAATTTTTAAAAGTTAAAGTTATTATGTTTATATTCATCTTCCCCCCTCCTTCTACAAATTGTTACCTATAAACTCTTGTAGATCCGGCTGGGACCAACAAATAGTATCAGAGCACTGTTTCTTTTTGTATTGTATTGTTGTTTTATTGGTGTTTTATTATCTCTTCTTTCTAGATAATTTATTTACCTTTCAAAATGACTTTGCAAAACATGAGGATAAACTATCACGATAATGTGACCTTCAACATTTCACTGTACTCCTTCTGGCTTAGGGCATCCGCTACGACGTTAGCCTTACCCAGATGGTATTGAAGTTCACAATCATAATACTTAAGTAATTCCAACCATATATGTTGATGCATGTTGAGTTCTTTTTTATCGAACACATCTTCAAGCTTTTATGGTCCGTGTACAGGGTGCACTTCATACCATATAAGCAGTTACACTGATAACTGTAAGGCAAAGACAACTGTTGCAAGTTTTAAGTCGCGGGTCAGGTAATTCCTTTCGTGCTTTTTCAATTGTCTTGAAGTATAGACAATTACTTTCACACGTTGCATCAAGATGTTATGCAAGCCTAATCTTGAATCATCACTATACACTACAAAATCTTCAGACGCTTTAGGCAAGGTTAGTATCGGTGCTTCTTATAACAACTTCTGCAACGTTTTGAATGATATTTTTGAGTCTCGGTCCTTGAAAAATTCACATTCTTCCTTGTTAGATCCATCAATGGGGAGGCAATTTTAAAGAAGTCTCGGATAAACCTCCGGTAATATCCCGCCAAACCCTAAAATTTACAGGCTTCCGGTTTGGCTCTTTGGCGGTTCTCATGTCATCATAGCTTTGATCTTTGCTGGGTCCACCCTCACTCCTTCCCGAGTCACCAGGTGGCCCAAAAACTAAACCTCTCTTAGCTAAAAATCACATTTGAAAACTTTAACATATAATTTTTTTTCTCTCAACACCGTCAAGACTTCACGGAGATGTCTATCATGTTCCTCCTTATCTTTGGAATAAATGAGGATGTTGTCGATAAACATAATCACTGACTTTTACAAGAAGGACGACAAACTCGATTCATCAAATCCATGAAGATCGCGGATGCATTGATTAATCCAAACAGAATAATCATAAATTGATAGTGGCTATATCGCATCCAAAAGGCAGTTTTCGAAGCACTTTCACATCTTACTCTCACTTGGTGATACCTGAAGCATAGGTCAATATTTTAAAGCATTCCAGACCTTGAAGTTGATTGAAAAGGCCACCGATTCTGGGAAGAGGTACTTGTTCTTCACATTCACCTTGTTCAGTTCTCGATTGTCGATACACATATGCATGAAGCCGTCTTTCTTGTTCACGGACAAGAAAGGAGCTTCGTAAGGAGAACAACTCGGTCTAATAAGTTCTTTATCCAACAAATCTTGTACCTACGCCATAAGTTCTTTCAATTCTGTTGGAGATAATTGGTGAGCCTCTCTAAAAATTGGCACCACCCATGGAATAAGGTCGATTTAAAACTTCGCTTGACGTTCCAGTGTTAAGCCAGGTAAATATTTGGGGAACACGTCTAGAAACTCCCGAAATATCTTCATCTCTTTCTAGATTTCTCCTTTCCCGACTAAGTGATAAGTGTTAATTTATTAACCTTATTACATCATTTTCTTAATCATTTTCACTTGTTTTATTTACCCATTAGTGTCCTAAGTGAGTCTTTTTATGTCATATTTATATATTA
Organism: Cynara cardunculus var. scolymus; assembly: GCF_001531365.2. Lineage (NCBI taxonomy): Eukaryota > Viridiplantae > Streptophyta > Magnoliopsida > Asterales > Asteraceae > Cynara > Cynara cardunculus. The sequence continues at coordinate 10,270,516 of NC_037537.1, read as the reverse complement.
GTGGTAATATATCATATCTAATGTTAATTCTCTATTTATGCAGACTTTTGATGATTTTTGGGCCAAATCCTGCAGCAGTCCTGTAGGAGCATGTGTGGTAGAGTCCTATAGCACCAGTCCATGAGCTGCACCTTTTGTCTGGGCCGAATTTCCTTGGGCTGCTCCTTTGAAGCTGCTGGGTCTAAGGCTTTAGGCATGGTCAAAGCCCGTTTTTGAAGACCCTTTTGTCCTATTAGATGACCCTCTTGTGCAAGCTTCCTTAGCCTATAAATAGGAGCTTAAGACTTTGTTTTTAAACACACTTACACACTTTTACACACAATACCTTTGTGTTAATACCATTGTTCTCTAAATATTTTAGCTTTCAGTTTTATTGCTTTCGGTTTTCTTGCTTCCAACCAAGAACCGAGTTTGTGAAGTGAAGTTGTGATTACATTCTTAAGTTTTAATTCAAGTGCTTGTATTTAATCTTCATCTCATTTCTGTTCTTGCTTTCAAGTTATAAACGTTTTTCGACTTTCGTTACAAAGTTGAAATTAATCGATCTCTGTTGCTTTACATTGGATTTCATCCTTTGTGGCTCACGATTAATTTTTGTAGACTAAATAATCTGTTTCCAAGTGTTTGCAAGTAACTCTTCACTTTTAGTCACCAAACTTGTCTTGCAAGTTTGGTAACTTGGAGTGAAAGTTTCTCCCAAGTCTTCTCTTCTTTCCATGCTTTCAATTGTCACTTTTTAGTAATCAATTATTTACTTTATGTTTAGTCTTTACTCTATGTCTTAGAATAATCTTAATTAGTAAGTATTTGTTTCTTAGTAATTTCATTTCAAGCTTTTATATTTCACTCTTTACTTTTCTGCATTTTACTTTATTGCAATTTACTTTTCTGTATTTTAATTTCCAGCAATTTACTTTCAGTCATTTATATTTCTGTCATTTAATTTTCAGTACTTTAAATTCCAGTATTTTAATTTCTTGTAATTTAATTTCTTGCAATTTACTTTCTGCAATTTATTTTTCCGTATCAGTTATTTATTTTTCAGTCCTTACATCCTTCGAGAGAAGAAACCGAGCGATGATGGGCGAAACGCCTTAGCTTGGGGTGTAACGGGAAATGAAGACCAAAACCGATGTGAAAGTACAAAGATGTCTTATTAGTATTATAGTCTACTATTTGTTTCAGGTGCTTAATATTTCATTTGAGGATTACATTAAAATTAATTAACAACTGATTTTGTGTATAAAAATGTATTGACTTTCAAAACCTGAGGTAATAGGAGAAGACTATAAATAGCTTTAGTATCTGACAAATGCTATACTCCTACGGTGTAGGATGATAACACTGTGTTGTGCTAGGATTCACAACGTCTAACATAAATGATATCGTATCGATATCACGTTGACCGGTGTGTGCTCTTGGGAGGCCGTCTGACCCGATAGTTGATGTTGTGACAGTTATATAAAATCATTTATTGATTTTAGATAATTGTGACARGAATGCTATGTCACCTTTTTGCTGAATCATTTGTTTAATGTCTTAATCAACTGTTGCAACCTGTGGTTCTTTTTAAGACTGATATTTTCTTAGTTGTTAATCAAACCTCCCAATTTTAGATAAATCAAATCCCTCGTTTCGCCATCTGAAATTTGTTTTTATAGATTGGACTTTTGACGAACTTTACAAAGCTATCTCTGTGAGAACGATATCTGGTACTTAACCATTATTACTTGTTACAAGACGACAGTAGTTCAAGGTGTATACTTGCGTCGAGTTCTATTTTTGTGTTGAAATCTAGGTTGAATAAACCGACAAGCAAGTTTTTGGCGCCGCTGCCGGGGATAGCACGCTAAAGTTTTTCTTTTAAAGTAAAGTTCATAAAAGCTAATTTTTCTATCATCTGTTACTATTATAGAGAACATCATACATATTGCTGATTCTCGGGATAGAGGAATCATAGACTATGTTATTCCTGTTTTTAGTCAATTAAATTTAGGAATACTAAGGCCACACATTAAGGCAACTCGCTTTGAGCTCACACCTGTCATGTTTTATATGTTGCAGACTAATGGCCAGTTCAGTGGTTTTCCATCTAAAGACCCTCATTTACACTTAAAATCTTTAATAGAAATAACTGATTGTGTTAGACCCCACAATAGATTGTTTTCTTATCCTTGGAGTGTCTGATGATGCCTTAAGGCTGAAGTTATTTCCATTTTCTCTTAGGGATAGAGCAAAATTATGGTTTACTCTTTACAACCAAATTCTATAATATCTTGGAATGACCTTGTAAAGAAATTTTTGAGAAAATATTTTCCTCTCAACAGGAACGCTGAATCCAGAAATGAAATATGTTTGTTTAGACAAATGGATAATGAAGCAACACCTGATGCTTGGGAAAAGTACAAAGAGTTGTTGAGAAAATGCCCTTACCATGACATTCCTTACTGTATCCAACTAGAGACGTTTTACAATGGTTTAACAATTGTTGCTAAGCAAATGCTTGATGCTACTGAAGGAGGAGCTTTCACAACTTGTACTTATAATGATGGGTATGACTTGCGTGAGAAAATTTCAAATAATAATGGATATTGGGCTGATCCACATGTATTAATACAAAATAATACAGTTGGGATACATGAAACAGATGCATATAATGCATTCACAACAAAACTCACATCTATAACTAACATGATTAAGAATATGAATGTTAGCCCAGATGTGCGAACTGTTGATGCAACATCGTATCCTACTGTCAGTTATATAGCATGTATGTTATGTGGAGGAGGTCAACCATTTGATCAATGTGTATCTAACCCAGAGTCAGTTAATTTTTTTGAAAATCAAAACAGGGGTTGTTATGATTCTCAAGCTTACAATGCAGGGTGGCAACAACACCCAAATTTTTTCTAGAATGCTCCAACCTTGAATGAACCTGTTGGTTTCCAACAACAACATCAAAGTGATTCCTACAATCACCAACCCAATTTTTACCAACACCCTACCCAACCGATTTTCAACCAGCAAACAAGTTTTCAACAACAAATTCATCAACCCACTTTCCAAAATACAACATATCAGCCTGTTGATTCATCTACTTCCTTGGAAGCAATGATGAAAGGGTTCATAACCCAAACTCAGGCTTCAATCAGAAACCTTGAAAAACAGGTTGGACAAGTAGCTTTGGAAATGAGACAAAGACCTTTAGGTTTTTTACCTAGTGTTACAGAGATACCTTAGAGAGGAAGAAAAGAGGATGTCAAGGTTGTGACATTGAGGAGTAATAAGACTTTAATAGAAAATCCTCAAAAAGAACAAAAAGAACCAAGCAAAGGAGAGCCTGAAAAGAAAACTGTGGTACCAGATTCTGTTACCCCAATACTATCTCCTGTTACTACCATTCATATGAACCAGTCAGATAGTATTAGTGGACCTAAACTCATAGTTAAGCCCATTGATATTACAACCATTCCAAAAAGATCAGAATTTCCATTACTATTTTCTGATGAACCCAAGAAAACCCAGGCACCCAAAGAAAGTATTGTAGTGGATGTCACAATCTGGTGGCAGTCCCACAATAGCTGTCCAGACCAGTCCTATAATCCCTTGTAGAACTGAATCAAAATCCATTGTAGAACCACCTTTGAACACCATTTCAGCACCTACTCTTCAAAAGACTACTTCTCATACTGCAGTCACTCCTTTTATTCCTTATCCCCAAATGTTAAGGAATCAAAAGGAAGAATTACAATTTAGAAAATTTCTTGATGTTTTTAAACAGTTACATATAAACATACCTTTGGTTGAGGCTGTTGAGCAGATGCCAAGTTATGCAAAGCTTCTAAAAGACATTTTGAGTAAAAATAAAAAGTTGACTGAGTATGATACTGTAGCTTTGACTGAAGGGTGTAGTGCTTTGTTGTCCAGTAAAATCCCTCCTAAGCTGAAAGATCCTGGAAGCTTTACAATCCCTTGTTCAATTGGAGAAAAAGAAATAGGAAAAGCCATATGTGACTTAGATGCTAGTATAAACCTCATGCCTTTATCTATCTTCAATACCCTAGGCATAGGTGAAGCTAGACCTACCGCTGTGACTCTACAATTAGTTGATAAGTCCATAGCCCATCCTAAAGGAAAAATTGAGGATGTTTTAGTTCAGGTTGATAAGTTTATTTTCCCAGCTGATTTTATCATCCTAGACTTTGAAGCTGACAAAGACATTCCCATTATCTTATGAAGACCTTTCCTAGCTACTAGAAGAACCCTGATAGATGTACAGAAGGGAGAGTTAACCATAAGAGTCCAAAATTAAAAAGTGACTTTTAATGTTTTTAATTCCATTAGGTACCTTGATGAGAGTGACAAATGCTCCCATATTTGTTCCATTAGATTTTTGACTCATGAGAAAGAAGTAAAGGACATACAGAGGAAATGATTGAAGCATAAACAGAGAGAGAAATATTCCAACAAGTTGCTCCAACTAACAAATATCTCAACCTCGGTCCTACAACAACATTCTAACTCTCCTACTCAATCTGAGTAGGACAGGTTCTGCCTTCTTACCATACTCTGTGTTTTTATGTTTAACTTGTGTTTCTCTATTTATTGTTTTAAAATATGTCAGTGTCGGTATTGTTGTGATCATAAGAGACAGTCCCTCTCTTATATGTTTTTGTGTCCTTTTCATTTAAAATGATTATACCATGCTTATGCTTGATTATCTTTGTTTTTCTATTTCAATAGTGCTTAGCTTTGAGTCATTTTATTTTTAAAATGATCAAGTTACACTTGTGATTAATCATCTTTGCCTTTTTGTTTCAATCTAGAATTTTGGGCACTGATTTTAGTAGCATATATTATTTTGGCCATCTATGCACCAAAAATAGAATAAATAATGAAGTTGTTGTACAAATGATTGAATTGATGCCATAGCCACAATAATCCGAAGCTTACCTATCTTTGTCTTTAATTAAGTCTCTAGAAACAGCCAACCATTCTCAAAGCTTTACATTGATTCAATTGGGGCTTCATTTCAATTTGGCCAAATTTGTAGCCTTGATACAATCACAATGAGGACATTGTTTTCTTAAGTTTGGGGGAGGGTCTTAAAAGCACCAAACACTATAGAATTCATGAAACATATGCACTAAGACCAAAAGACAAACAAAGAAACATAGTTCCATGTCTTGTGCATACAAAAGAGTGTCAAAGTACACCAAAAATGTTTGAAAAGGACCAAAGTGTCCAAACATACCTCAATATGAGTTGCATAGCAGTAAAATTGTGTTATGGAGTGAAAAAGTGAGATGAGGTAAAAGGCATGCATTGAAAAGAAAAAGCCAAATGCAAAACCCAATTCAAAGTCTCAAATTCTTTGTTGAATCTAGTATAGCAACAAGAAATGTAGGCTAGCTTATGGTTTGACAATATGAAAGATTTAAGTTTGGGGGAACTAAGTTTATGAAGCGCTATGGATATCAAGCATCAAGTCAGGAGTAGAACACTTCATTTTTAAAATTTCAAAAACATGCATACTTTGGCTATTGAATATTTATGCTCAATTTTTTTAGTTTATGAGAAATTTGAGTCTTTTAATTTGTCATTTTCTGTTGTTTGGGGACAAACAACRATTCAAGTTTGGGGGTGTGATAAGTGTTAATTTATTAACCTTATTACATCATTTTCTTAATCATTTTCACTTGTTTTATTTGCCCATTAGCGTCCTAAGTGAGTCTTTTTATGTCATCTTTATATATTAGTGGTAATATATCATATCTAATGTTAATTTTCTGTTTATGCAGACTTTTGATAATTTTGGGGAAAATCCTGCAGCAGTCCTGTAGGAGCATGTGTGGTAGAGTCCTATAGCACCAGTCCGTGAGTTGCACCTTTTGTCTGGGTCGAATTTCCTTGGGATGCTCCTTTGAAACTGCTGGGTCTAAGGCCTTGGGCCTGGTCAAAACCCGTGTTTGAAGACCCTTTTGTCCTATTAGATGATGTTGATCATCTCTCTCAGTGATTTGATGATAATCCCTTTTCACTTATACATTGTATTTATGTTTCTGTCTTTTCAGTTCCAGCGATCATCACTGAGCCTGTTCAGTGATCGCTGAAGAACTTGTATTGTAATTCAATCAGAGACAATGATACTTCAAGAAGACAACACTCACACCAAAGAACCTTCAGCCAAAGTCGAAG
>NC_037537.1:10262087-10263624 GCF_001531365.2 Cynara cardunculus var. scolymus | reverse complement strand
TTCTCTCTTGTCAAAACACAAATCCTTCTCTTCAAAATTCTCAATGGCCAACTGGAATTCCGCTTATAGTGTTGGCTCTCTCACCAAGCCTCCAACTCTTCAACGAGAAGAATATCTACAATGGAAGATCAAAATGGTGAATTTCTTGGAAGGAATGGACAGGAACCTCCTGCGATCTGTAATGGAGGGTCCTTACATTCCACAAACTCTTGTCCCAAGAGTTCCAGGAACAAACACCACGGCTGAAATTCATGCCTACTACATGCCCAAGGATGAGAAGAATTGGGATGAAGATGACATGGAAAGAGTAGAAACAGACAAGAAGTCCAAACGATTGATAATCATGGCCATACTCAATGAAATCTTCCAATCCCTCGACGCATGTTCCACAGCCAAGGAACTATGGGATGAACTGGCAAGCCAACTGGAAGGAGGAGCAAAAACGAGGAAAAATCGTAGAGCACAATGTCTCAACGAATATACTAATTTCAAGGCCCTTCTTGATGAACCAATACAGAAGACATATGATCGTTTTAACACATTGATCAATCAATGTCGTCGAAACGATATCTCCAGAACTAAGAAAGAAAACAACGTTTTATTCCTAAAAAGTCTGGGCGATAAATGGACTCAGCTGTCTATGTCCCTTCAAGCAAACCAGAACCTAGACAGCTGGTCACTTCATGATCTGTATGGAACGCTTGCAGCACAAGATAATGACATAATGAAAAAGAAGGTTTCCATTGGTGGACCTCTTGCTCTTGCCGCCGATGAAAAGGAAAAATCAAGGACCTCTACCAAAGAACATAAAAAGAAAGGCAAAAAAACCTTGGTGGTAGAATCAGAATCTGAAGAAGAAACTTCTGAATCAGATGATGAAATTAATGCTTTTGCCAAATCTTTGGCCTTGATCACAAAGCAGTTCCAGAAAAAGTTCATCAAGWAACCCTATGAACGAAAAGAGTTCAAGAGGGAAAGGTACCAGTCATCGTATAAGAGGAAGCCATCCAAATTTCATCAGAGGGAAGACAAAAGAGATCGGAGAGAAGAAAGAGAAGAAATAAGAGAAGAAAAAAGAAACGAGAGGGAAGAAGACAAGGATGGAAGGAAAAATGACTTCCGATGCTTCAGGTGCGGAAAACTCGGTCATTTTTCCAAAGAATGTAGAGGACGATTGGTAAAGGATGCAGACTATTACAAAAACAAATACAAATATAATTCTAGAGAGCGAAGCCTGATGGCTGAGAAAGAAAATTGGGTGTCCGATTCTTCATCAGACGATGAAGACAAAACACTCATCTGTTTGATGGCCACGTCCAATGCAGAATCCGCCCACAACTCTGATGATCAGGTATGTGAGTCTATCTCCATTGAAACCAACTCTGCCCCATCGGAGCTAGAGTTAAGGGTAATAAAACTTTCAGAGGATTTCCTCAAATTAAAATACAAATTGAACTTTGAAAAATCTGAAAGATTAAAAGCGGAAAAAGAAGCAAGTTTCTACAAAAGAGAAACTGACCTTCTAACCGAAGAAAAA
>NC_037537.1:10210873-10261987 GCF_001531365.2 Cynara cardunculus var. scolymus | reverse complement strand
TCTGTCTTCACATCGGCTAGTCTTCGATTTTGCCAATGGCTTTAAGTACGTACCAAGACACCAACTTACAAAGAACCAATAACTACTAAGTGTTGCTAAGGTAGAGGAACAGATCAGTGGGTCATCACCAAATCAATAGGTGACCCAACACAGGTTAATAAAAAAAAGATAAAGACAAGAAGTACATGATTTGATGCAGTTTTCAACGATAACAAGCCTGTCTATTGTAACATCTCGCTTGAACAAACCCCAAATTACCAATTCCTATAAAATCTCCAATAAAATATAATTTATTGATTATTGGGACCAAAATTGATCCTAATTATTTTAAAAGTTTTGTCAAAGCAATCGGGGCCAAGGATGCAATCGGGGAAACGGAAGGACCAGAGGCAATGGTTGCATTAGTCCAGAGCCGATGCAATGGTCCAGAGCCGATGCAATGATCCAGAGACGATGCAATGGTCCAGAGACTATGAAGAACCAGAGGCTATGAAGAACCAGAGGCCAACACTTTGAAACATATAAATCTGAGCATAACATTAATTAACATCAAAATATGAGATATTAATTTCTAGAAAAACATCGAAATATCCGTTCTACTTTAGTGATAAAACCACCGAAAACACAATTTCAAACCGGATATAACGAATTTTTACTTACAACCCAAATTAAGTAGCCAAAAGAATACGGGACAAGACTATATATATATATATATATAAGCTACTATTTACCCAAAAAGCAAGATCGAAATCTTCAAGTTCCCCGATAAATCTTCAAGTCAAACAACAGGTTCTTTCTATTTATCCGTCTTCTTTCCTGAGAAAGGTTGCCACTTAAATGGTAAGCCAACGCTTAGTGAGTTAAATAGTTAAGTATTACATATNGGTTCTTTCTATTTATCCGTCTTCTTTCCTGAGAAAGGTTGCCACTTAAATGGTAAGCCAACGCTTAGTGAGTTAAATAGTTAAGTATTACATATCAATATCGCACATATTTATAAACATACATAATAAACTCTTATCAATAAAAGAGTTCAAGACATCATCCAGATGCAAACCGAAACTTACAAGAAACCGAGTGAACAATTACGTACCGGATGCTAAGATCATAGGATTCTATATTCAAATCACCATCATACACCATACCATTGATGCTCAATACAACAAGGAGACATGATCAACGACCAAATATATTCAACAACGTTAGAATACCAATAATATCAAGAACCAAGAGATCGAATCGGTAAACATAACGAAGACATTGCATCACCCCGTCCTTCACCTCCCGGGCTCATGCCAAAGTCTAAGTCAGAAATCATACATTACGGGAAACCTCGCACTGCCCGCCTTCCTCTACCGGGTATGTGCCAAGGTTCCCTACTCATTGCTCTTCCTTCTTTTCGAGCAATGAGTATTCACAATCGTAGAGAGTCTCACCTGTCCAACCTAGGATCTTGACTTCACCATAAAATTCTGGTGTACCACACGAAGTAGTACACATACTATGGCGTACAATTCAAAGGAACAAAACAACGAGTCTGGATTCAGAAAGCAAACCGATGTACCGAGATAGTAATAAGGAATCGACTCAAGAGACGGAATCAAAGACAAATCAAGATCGTGTGACTCCATTCAAGACCAAAAACATTCATATGAAAATATATATGTTCAAATCAATATGTAACAATTAACTATATAACTCATCGGGCAACCGTACAATAGCGAAAAGCTTCGAATGAGCTCACAAAGCAAGTCCAATCTACCACACTTAGATTGCTTCCAAAGTATCAAAACATGTCCTAATTACCCCCTGAAGTAAATGTACAAAATCTCATAAGCAATCAATATAAGAAACTCATGATATACACATATCCTATTTGAACATTTTACCTAAATTTCTATATACAGCTGCTGCATGCAGAACTGTTTTGCCCATTTTAAACTCGAATTCATGCCTTGATCATAAAATAAGAAGTAAACTAGACTCAAATATCTAACTAAGAAAATTGGCCTCACCTCATTTGGATTTTTCTACGATTTTATACAGATTTTCAAAGTCTGCACACTTTCAATGCATTCTTAAGTCAACATTCTCATTTTCAAACATTTTTCTCAAACCATTTCGATTCCAAATTATTCCAACTTCTGAATCCCAACTTAATATAACATATTTGACATAAACAACCAAAATTCAACCTTTATTTTATCATTTATATTATCTCTCAAATCATTGACTTAATCAAGTCAAAGTTCATATGATGAACTTGTATAAATCTTGATAATCTCTTGAATCTAATGACTATTTCATGCTATAAACACTAAAATGCACTCATTTTACACACTTAAGATCAAACACATATGAAACCCTAACTCTATCTCAACATGCAATCCATAAAACAAGAATGTCAACCAAGAACAAGTGCAAAAAAATAGATTATACCTTACTTGATGATCAAATCCTTCCAAGATCTTGTAGTTCCTCTTTGATTTGAGTTGAATCAAGCCTATGTGTGTGAAAATCGCACCTCTAATATGTGTGTGTGTGTGTGAGTTTTGGACTTAAATGACAAGAAAAATGGCCAAAATTCAATTTATGATGCTAAAACTCGAGTTGGGCCGGTTTGTCCCGGCTAGGTACCCATTTTGACTATCAACACTTAAAATATTCATAACTTTTCACTCGGACCTCCGTTTTCTATGAGGTTTTAGCCTACACGTTCATAAAGAAATAATATATAACATCCAACAAAAATATTCCAAAAAAGATCTCCCAAAAAAATCCGTTTTACGTATCTATTTGACGTGATATTTTCCAAATCCTCTAATATATTCTTAAAAAATATAATTCTAAAACTTCAGATCCAAACTCCCACTAAATCATAAGTTCTCTTTAACCCAATAATTAAATATACTAAGCAAATAATTAGGCATATTAGAAATTGGATGTTACATCTATACAAGTGTGAAATCTATTCAAGATTCAATGAACACTGAAAAAACCTCAGCGTTATTCCAGTGTCAGCGATCAAATGAATCTTGTTGAACAAGATTATTTTTTGTCTTGTCCTTCTACACACAAAGGACAAACTCATACCTTTCAAAGTAAATTACCTATACGGAGTCACTCTATTGTCTCTAAACGTGCTTACTTACTTTGTAAAAGACTACTGTTCAGATACGACAAAAGCCTATATATTTGTAACAAAGGACAAACTCACCTCTAGAATCTTGCCACATGCTTTGTACCATTTGACTTGCATTTAATGCAACAAGTATAAATAGTTGAGAAACTCTTCCTTATCAGAAAACCCACTCAACCAGAGGAAGCAAACTGATGCCAATAATTCTACTTCTTGAATAACAACTCTCTACCTAAGAGAAAGACTTCTTCCTAAGCACAAGACTTCTTAACCTTTTCTTTTAGCAAGTTTTTTCTTTCTTGCTTTCTGTATCTTGTGTGTTTCTTTGATTGTGTTAGATAAGTTCTGTATTTTATCTTTTCCGCAAACAATCTTAAAATTATGTATGGATATTCTTTATCAATAAAGAATTTTAAAAAATGAAAGCTGTTGTGTTTGTATTCACCCCCTCTATAAACTGTTACCTTTAAACTCTTGTAGATTCAGGTGGGATCAACATACTTGGCCGATAATTTGTTGCCTGAAGAAGAAGGGTTTGACATCTTGATGTGGTGGAAGTGCAACGGCTCCAAGTTTCCTGTTGTCCAAAGGATTATAAGAGACGTTTTAACCATATCAATTTCTATGGTTGCTTCCAAGTCTGCTTTTAGCATGAGTGGTAACAAAAGCACAAAATAGCATAATCAACTCCACCCACAAACAGTTGGAGCACTAATATACACTTAAAGATGGTTACAGAAAGAACTTCAAGGTAAGTATTATTTAAATTCTTAATCATAAATGTATTTACATTTTTTCTAACTTGTCTTAGTTTTTGTAGATAAAAAACATGGAGAGCCTAATTTGATGAAACAGTCACATGTGATGCATATGTCGGTTACCAATTAATGGTGTTGGTTTTTTGGATAGTAGATAGAATGTAAATTTTTGTGAAGTCTAAGTGAAAATACAGTTAATCAATTACTTGATATGTTTTAGATATTATTCGATATGAATTTGGTACATTTCACGTTGATTTTGATGGTTCTATTTTAAACTGTTTGCTCTTGTTTAAGTTTTAGTTTAACTTTGATTTAATGACTTTTTCTTCTTTGGTTGCAAATTGCAATGTTACTGTTGTGGTGACGTGGTGGTATTTTTAAACTTTTTGGTAGTATTTTTAAACTTTTTGGTGTTTTTAAAACATTAAAGAAATTCGTTTCTCCGTTGGGGATCCCCTTTCCCCATTAGGTACGAGGATGGAGATGTGACATAATCCCTGGTAGGGACGGGGATGAGGATGGATATGGAGGATTAGAGACGGGGACAGGAATTGGGGCGCCTACCCTTTCCCATGCCCAACGTGTTACACATAAACACTACCAATGAGTATGTCAACCTATCAGGTAGCACACAAAGAATACACTTGTTTTTATCTATTAGAAACTTGAATACATCATGATTGATTGTTAAATAATTACTTGTAGAATGATTAATAATATGTGTAAAAAATATAATATGATAATTATGAGGCATTATGTGTCACACACACACATACTAGTTGTGAACTTGCGCAATTGATAGCTTAGAATCGTTCATGTTCACACAGTGAGCATAAAGTCCCCACAGTGGCGGTGCAAGTGCACACCGACACTATGATCGCTTACCACTAATAGAGTGGTAAAATACTGAGATCGTTTTCACATGGATTGAACTACTGAGGATCGGAGAATTTCATGAACTTCTCGAGCATGTGTTGGTTTGTGAACAAAAGTTTTTGTTAAAGAAAAATTTAAAGAACGAAATAGACTTATAAATAAAAAATGGGCATGGATGTAAGTATTCGTTAAGATAAAAATAACAACATAATGGTAAGAACTTATGGGATGTTTATAAAAATTTCAATATCTCGAAAGTGAATATTTAAATACATAACCCATAAAATTTCACTCTCACAACTCTGAAGCTTGTTGATTTAGCTAGAGAGAAAAAGAATGAAATTCATACTCAAATATCTTTTTAATACAAATATCCAATGCTTGAACCTTAGTTAAATACATACAAAATTTGTATCTCTACGTAATTATCAAAGAAGTAATTAGCTCATAATGGAAAGCATAATATAAGACAAAAAATAAAACTTTCATTACAAAAACAAAAGTCTGTTGCCACAGTGTGATGAGTCTGTATGCAACATATTACAATTAAGAAGCTTAACTTAAGAGTAGGAGTAGAAAGACTTTAACTGAGTTGAGTTAGAAGTAGAGAGACTCTAACAATTTTGCCATCTTAGAATCATAAAGAAAACTCCAAATATAAAGAATTTTTTATCACTTGAGGAAGAAAGAGAAAAATGATTATTTTATTTATAAAATTGAGTTATTATTTTTTTAATAATTTTTAAAATTTTATTAAGATAATAAATTAGAAAATGTTTTAATTCTCAATTCAAAAAAAATTTATAAATTTTTTATTAAAGATGTCATCCAATTCAAACATGAAAATTGAAAAAACACAGACGCCCCTGACCACTGTAACCAATCGGCAATCCGTGTGTAAACCACACATTATATCTGGACCGTTGATTTATTTTAATTCAATGACTGATATTTAGCGGTTCCATTTTAAACTGAATCCGAGTGAATACAATCTCAGCCAATCACAACTCGTCATCTTTAATCCTCCTGACGCTATTAATAAATATCCCCCCATTTTTCATCCATTTGACAGTTACAAAGTTCCCCCTCCCTCTCTCTCTCTCTCTCTCTCTCTCTCTCTCTCTCTCTCTCTCACACACAAACACAAACACAAACACAAACAAACAGTAATGGCCTCTGCTAAAACCGCCATTGCCAAAAAGGCACCGTCTACGAAGAAATCCAAGTCACATCCTCCTTACGTTGAGGTATTTTTCAAAATTTCTTATTGTTTAATTGAATAATCTTAGTGATTGTTTGATAATTTCGTTTTTTAATCGTGTTTATTCGTAGATGATCAAGGAAGCGATTGTAGCGTTAAAAGAGAGGACTGGATCTAGTCAGTACGCAATCGCGAAACACATCGAGGATCATCAAAAGGATTTGCCGGCGAATTTTAAAAAGCTTTTGCTTCTTCAGTTGAAGAAACTTGTTGCAGCCGGAAAACTTACCAAGGTTAAGAACTCGTTTAAGCTTGCTTCTGGGGAGAAGCCGAAAGCCGAGAAGAAAGCTGTTCCTGCTCAGAAAGCTCCGGCGGCGAAGAAAGCAGCGAAATCTGGTAGTCAGGTGAAGGCAACGAAAGTAGTGGCGAAAGCGAAGGCCGTTGTTAAGACTAAAAAGGTTGTTGTAAAGAAAGCTACTCCGCTGAAGGCGGTGGCGAAAAAGCCAAAGAGCATCAGGTCTCCGGCGAAGAAAGTTGCGGCAAAGAAGGGAAAGAAATAAGGTGCATAGTAGTAATAGTAGTCGTATGATGGTGTAAATTTGTAGACTGGTGGTGTTTTTAGGATAATTGTAGTGAAATGTTGGGGTTTGATTTGTTGGCTTGGTTTTAATTAATATATATATATATATATATATATATATATGTTTTATATATTGTGAGTTTCTTGTGAACCATTTCTGTTGCAAATTAGGTCTTGATTCTAGTTTCGTTTTTTCTCTTTCCTTTTTCGGGGAAGCATAAAAAACACACTACCATGTTCTTTGCTATTGCTTAGAGCAACTTCAACTACATCACCATAAAAACACACCAAAAACATCAAATATGATGGGTTTATAAACATTAAAAAAAAAACTCAACTCTAATCACATTTTAAAAAAAATATCAAATTTGTGAATCTTATATTAAAGTAATATATTTTATTTATCGAAAAGTTAATATTTGTAATTATTTATTTATAATTAGATTGAAACAGATTTGTTTATCCGAAACTTAAAAATGATAAATGTCTCATCTAGCATTTATATTGATAAAATTATGAAACCATTTCGTTCTAAAAAAGTAGTAGTTTTTTATTATTCAAAATGTTTTATTATGTTAAATTGATTATAATATGTTTTATTTTTATTATTGATTTATTTTAATGATGGATGTTATTTTTTTATAAAATTTGAATATAAAATTAATATATTATTTTACAAATGATTTTGTTTTATTATTATTACGATATACATGATACATGATATGATTGTCATTAATATTACCACTATTAAAGTTATCATTTTGCCTTTTTTGAGATTATAAAACAAATTTTTATTTTTTATTTTTTTAATTTTCTAATATAACTTAAATTAATCTTGACCATTGATTAAGAAAATGGATGGATGAGATTGGTTTACATGGTTTACACAAATGAGCGATCATCATGCACCTATTTCATGATGCACCTATTTCCTCATTCACCCATTTCATAATCATTTTCACTTACTCTATGCACCAATTTTGTAACACCCTAAAAAAACAAGGTAATTTAAACTGAAAATATATACAACGAGAACCCGAATCTAGAATTAAAATTCACCCAACAAAAGGTAATAATATAACGTTTACAATTCAGCTATTGAGAAGATAAATAATAACTTACTAATCTAGATCATTCTATATCTAGATTAAAGACGGATGTTTTTATCAATCTCCAAAAATATCGTAACATCAAAACGCAACGCTCAAGAGTAACAAAGGCTATAACTCCAAAAGAGCCTTTCACGAACCAACGCTTCTCTCAACCCTTTTTAGCCCCGCCGCTAAAGGAACCTGATAAGCAAGCCATATCAAGAAGAAGTGTTAGGCTACGCCTAGTGAGTCCAGTTAGCAGAATAAAGTAACCAAAAGAACCCATATAAAATTATGCGTCAGCACGTGGTGCAATTTTTAAACATTTAAAAGGATTAGAAGACTTGATAACTCAAAAAGGGGGGGGGGGGGTCAAAACATCCGAAGATGACGGGGGAGTCCCAATTTACCATTGATCCTGACGGAACACAAAGTAAGTCATGGATCAACGTTACAGAGGATCACTTACAGGTTTAATACCATCGACATCAACCTAAGCCAGTCATGTAGTCGGTCGTGATCTTAAGCTCTTTACCTCGAAAATTACATACTGATCTTAATGCCTATTTCCGAGTAAAAATGAGAAGATAGGTTTGGAATTTACATAATTATCACAATGCTTACATCCAAATCATAGCAATCTTCTTACAAGATAATTAAATCAACATTCGCACCCACATTCATTACACTCTAGCATTATGACCGAAAGTGACGTCTTATGCAAAATCTCATTCATTTAATAGACAGTATTACACGTGAGATCTATAACCAAGAATTAATTTCTTATTTCTAAGAAAAGCTCCTCATGCCCATATTATAAAGGTCTTAAAGTTTCTAGGCTGACGCTACACGGAGTATGTGCATTCTAATTAATGAGTAATCAAATTTCAACTCATTAACTAATGGCAACGAAATTTCCAAAAATAATACCCTCTTGACCTATAATTCTCATACCAACTAAATAAGCAATTCATAGAAGTTTAGATATATGGTAAACTAATACTCTATCACAACTATTTGAGGGTTTTCAAAAAAAAGGAAGAGTGAACTCACATAGTGGGATTCAGGATAAATCCCAAAAATCTAGACTGTTGATAGATGTTGCTGTTTGGGAGCAGCACACGTAGAAAACAGCACCTCAGGCTGCTGTTCGTTGCTGCTGCTTGCTGCTCGGCGAAGACAGATGAAGAACTAACCCGGCTGCACCGTGGACTGCTGTATGGGCGAAGACCGGTGAAGAAACAGTACAGCTACGGCTGCTGTTTTCTGTTTCTGTTTGATATGGCACGGCGGTCTAGCTGCTGACTGGTGGCCTGAGAAACAACAGAATACGCAGACAACTTTGCTGCTGCTGTTTGCTGTGTGGCGAGGCACACAGTAGTCGCTGTTCTGGCGTAGAAAACGCAGGAAAACAGCTACTGCTGTCGGCTGTTCGGGCAGACAACACGAAGAAAAACAGCACCTCCGGTTGCTGTTTGCTGTTGGTGATCGGACGAGATCACGCAGGTAAGACCTGCTGCGGCTGCTGTTAGACGATGATTCGAAGGGGCACAACAGCCCTTCTTTCTTGCTGTTGCTGTTTGGACGAGAGAGCGGAAAAAAAAAAAAAAAAAAGGGGACAGCAGCAACTGCTGCTCGTTGTTGCTGTTTGCTGTAGGTTAGCGAAGCACGGCGACAGCCCTTCTTTCCCTTTCTTCTTTTTTTTCTTTTCTTCCTTTTTTCTGCTGTGCAGCCCCTTCCCCTTGAAAGACTAAAAAGTAACTTGCTCAAGATTTTATTAAAAATAACACATGTAACTAACAGACGAGACGAGACGAGACGAGACGAGACGAGACGAGAACTCTTGAGGCGAACGGAGAAGAGAATGGGGAAAAATTACCGGTGTTACAAATTTCACCATGTATGAAATCGATTTCCTCATGCACCCCTTTAATAATCATTTTCACTTACTCCATGCACCAATTTCACCATGTATGAAACCGGTTTCATGAATATTTTTTTTATTCAACTACCGATTTCATTGATTTATTACTCTAATAACTTACGATTTTCATTAATCTTGGCAATAATAAATCGAGACAAAATATAACAAAATCCAATTTTTAATATTATAATTTAATTAAATATTTAAATATTGTTATTTATAAAATTTCCTTTATTATGTTGTATTAATTAAGATTTATTAATAATTTTCATATTTAATAGAAAATAATACAAATGACCAATATGCTCTTAATGATTAAATTTAATTAGAAAAAATGGAAATTTCCAATTGGTCGAAATTAATTTACACCGTTTCTAAAAATTACATGGTGTTCATTTAAACGTGCCTCTCTCTCTCTCTCTCTCTCTATATATATATATATATATATAATATATATATAGGGACTGGTTACAATGTTAACCAAGTTTATTGTATTAACTTTGTTAACCAATCTTGGTTATTGATCTTTGAAATTTGTGGCTAAGATCATTTATGACATAAGGTGTAATTAATTGCATACATAGATAAAGTAACATAAGTGAACAATATTTACAAGGGTATTTTGGGAAAATATTTTAGTTGTCCATTAATGACAATGAGATGTTTTGTAACTGTCCATTAATAACAATGTAACCATCCGAGAATTAATCTCGTAATCGAATCAAAACCAACAACAATATCCTCGACACCAGATTCTACAGTTTTTTTTGTCAATGGTTCATATGTGAACAAGTATTCGTGGGAATTGTTCAGGTGTAAACATGGTGTATATGGAAAAAAGTCGTAAATGACACAAGTGTGCATATATGTCAATCTATGTTTGTATTTGACACAAGGGTTCATATATGTCAATTTGTGTTCGTAATTGACACAAGAGTTTATATATGTCGAGTTGTGTTCATATGGTTGTACGAATGTTAATATATATGAATTTGTGTTCATATGGTCACACATGTTCATCATCTTTCGTATGTTCATTTGTGTCAATATGTGTTCATATTTATACCAACTGTACATATATGTCAATCTGTGTTCGTAATTGACACAATGGTTCATATATGTCAATTTGTGTTCATAATTGACACAAGGGTTCATATATGTCGAGTTGTGTTCATATGGTTGTACGAATGTTCATATATGTCAATTTGTGTTCATATAGTCATACATGTTCATCATTTTCCGTATGTTCATTTGTGTCAATATGTGTTTATATTAATACCAACTGCACAAATATGTCAATCTATGTTCGTAATTGACACAAAGGTTCATATATGTCGAGTTGTGTTCATATGGTTGTACGAATGTTCATATATGTGAATTTGTATTCATATGGTCACACATGTTCATCATCTTTCGTATGTTCATTTGGGTCAATATGTATTTATATTTATACCAACTGTACATATAGGTCAATCTGTTTTCATAATTGACACAAGTGTTCATGTATGTCATTTTGTGTTCATAATTAACACAATGGTTCATATATGTCGAGTTGTATTTATATGGTTGTACGAATATTCTCAAATTTTAATTTGTATTCATATGGTCACACATGTTCATCATCTTTCGTATATGTCAATTTGAACGATATCGAAAACTTTACTACCGGGTCTCCTCCACCAATCCCAAATTCATAAACATTAGAGATAAAAAATCATTATTAAAAAAATAACAAGATTAATAATAAGTTAACACAAATTATGAGATTTTATGATTTTGTAACTTCCAATTAATGATATAGGAGTTACATAAGTGAATGTTTAAACAAGGAGCAAAAACTGACTTTTGTGGTTTCTGTTACTTGATTAAATCAACTGTAAACCTCACACACACCTACTTAATTAAGTAATCCTACATATGCATACGATCACGATCACGATCACGATCACGAATGTTGCAGAGAAAAGTAAAAAATAGCTTACATGAAAAGATTATTGCTTCAAACCTTTCTACATTGTTTTGTCAACTAAAACCCCAACCTTTTTCTGTCCTCCAACTTGGAGGCCAACTCCTCTTCTATCGGAAGCCGACGTCTACTTGTCAACATCGTCCGCCACCAACCTATTAGTTCATCCTGTAACACACCAATATCAAGATTTCCCTACCTATTTCATAACAAATACAGAAAGAAACCCTATGTGCACAATATGTTACATATTTACAGCATCGATGTGCAAGATTCTTGATTGTTCAAAAATTGCAAAAGTTTCATAATTTACCTCAAGAAAATCGCAGTTGGAGATATATCGGCTTTCAACCAAGCATTCCACACCTCCAATGTTGACACAAATAGGCTTCTTGGACCCTTTTGATGGATTATCATCTTCACAATATCATTGTAAATCACTTACTTATTAACAAATGTAATGATTCAGAATCACAATCAAGATTTACACATGCAGACTAGATGATGGAATGGAAACCATACCAGTTATGCAACCAACATAGTACCCTGCTCCCCCTACTCCCTCTTCACATTTTGCAAGCTTCAACCGTAGGAAATATCCGTCTAAGCTTGAGATTGGCAAACGGGAATTCATCCATCTAATTAAGATAACATTCACATAATAAGCTAGCTACAAAATACAAAATATTATGGTGAAGACAGAAACGAAAAAGTCTTACTTGAGGATATCTGTACGAGACAGCCTAAGCCTCCTTATGGTGTCAAACATTTTTTTTGGTATTCCGAGTATCTTCCCAGAGCTTGAAGCAGGATGCTTTGAAATTTCATTGAAATTTGATACCTTCTTCTTGAACAAGACATTTCCCTTCTCTTTCAGCTTCAAGTTCAAATCAGACCAGCTTTCCTTGGTCTTATAACCCCTCTTCGATGGACAAGCAGACGCCCAATGGTTGAGCTGAAAGCATTTGATACATAAACATGGAGCTTCTTTAGCCAGTCCTTCATATAATCTAATGTTCTTCATAAAACCCTCCACTTCTTTCTCATTTATCTGTATACAATCACGTAACTCATGGCCTCTTTTGCCACAAAAGAAACAACTTGTCTTTGAGTGAACCATTGGTCTAGTGTGCTTGAGAACATCTATTGAAGTCTTTAAAGTTAATGCTACAGGTTCCTCCAACTGCTTCAAGCTAACAGAAGCAGAAGCCTCATCAGTGGATGAATCTCTGGCCACAAAACTTCTGAGGTCTGAGTTATTTGAACTTAACAAAGTGGAGGGTGTTTTTGGAGAAAAACGAGCGATCCACAAGTTCCCAAACGCTTTTTGGTTCAAAGTATCATCTGGGACATGGTTGGATACCGTTTTGTCGAACAAGATGACTTCTTTAGAGTCACCAATGAACTTATTCTCTATCTGTGTTGTTGTTTCAAGTCGTTTTGCATCTTGTGAATAGAGAGACTGAAAAACAGTTTGAAATCCCAATTTTTTGGTAACAAAATTCAAGGTTTTGTCACAAGTGTCCATCTTCTGGTCATCATCAATCGGATGGCCTAAGCTAAGAGCAAGAGAATGACCATGACCCTCTTCTTGACATGGCTTTATACCCTTGACCATGTTTGAAATCCAATTCATGAAAGAACTATCTTGTTTTATCACAGGTGTTGAGAATGGACATCCTTGACTTTGTTTCTTGATTCTTTTACTTCCAATAATCAACTGCTGTGAAAACCTCCATCTCTTATTCCCTTTTGACAATGAATTAGCACTGTTGCAACTCTCCATGCTTCCATGGCTTTTATTACCTTCTTTACATGATTCCTCTCTATTTTGGACTCTCATCCTGCTGTCACTCGAGGGAGCTTCACCTGGAACCAAATCTCTCTCTACATTCTCCAAGATAGCATCTTTAGCGATTAGATCCTGAACATCATTTTCAGCAGTTTCTTCCATCTTTTCAGGAGAGCTACCACTTCCATTCGAATCATCTTCATCCCTTTTGACATGTACTGTTGGTTCTTTTATTTCCAAAGGCAATCTAATATTCAGGCCCAATCTGTCAGTACCATCACCAATATTTTCAGTCTTGCTTTCTAATAGTGGCAGAAGATCAGCAGTTCTTTGGTTGTGTGGACCTACTAAAACCAAGAATTCAATTGAATGTATAAATGAGCTTATGACACTCAGAAATTTTCGTGTCCCATTGATCTCAAAAGCCACATCATGCATAATTTGAGAATAAAAGATGTAACGGGAATCATGAAAAGTAAGAAAGACAGATTGTTATTGCACCTTCACTGGTTCCAGCCACATTGCCAACCAATATGCTCTTTAAGTTGGTCAAAGACTCTGTTTCCTTGCCCTTGCTCTCCATTTCGATGAACTGCACACACTTCATTTCATCAACATTTTCATCTGTTTTTGAAAATAAACCTCTCAATACGATACCCTTAATCAAAAGAATACAACCAAGAAAAGGAAAATTGATCCCTGAATCGCACATTTTTCATGTTGAGATGATGGAACATCCTTATAAAGACAGCAGGGGTTGTTGTCAGCAAAACAGGTGCTGCAGTCAGCACACTTGATGCTTAAACCATTTTGTGTAGACCAAACCAACTCAGGTAACGGACAGGGTCGCACAAATGTCTTGTTATCTATTCTTAACCTTGAATTTGCATTTGAACCTGCACCTGCACCTGCACCTGCACCTGATGACTCCACCTGTTGTTGGTTACTACTACCAAGAGCAAGCCCCAAATTAATTTCACTCTCATTCGCCATTACTCAAATATTAACAAATCCTGAAATCATAAACACCCTGTCAGTGGTTCCTTTCGAACACCCATTTCAACCAGAAGCCCGTTGGTCAATAAGGTTATGATTTAACAACAATGTCTATGATCACATTATCAAGAAGCACACAGATGTTTGTCGTTTTGACTATTTATTCTCCTTTATTATCACCCTCAAGAATCCAGACTATATGAAAACAAAACATCCATTATTTTAATCTTAAACCAGCTCATACATAATAGAGTTTAATCATCCGAATTGGAAACCAATCATCACTTTATAGAGAGCAAGAGTTGTAAAACTAATGGTTACAGAATTCAATCATCCTCATGATGATGCATGTCACATTTCATTACCAAGAAGACCATGAATTTGCTTAGAAGGGTTCAATTCTAACCGAAAACTTAAGGTATATGGACTTCCATGCTAATTTATCAATCATTTTGACAAAAAATGGCAAAAATTAAAACTGGAAAATAACTAGGTTGACTTGAGACAGAAAAAACATATTCTTATTCTGAATGGAACCTAGAAGTGACATCAAGTTGTGTAATTATTCTCCAACTGAAAATGACAAGCAGTCTATAATTCCATGAAACTTAACCAAATTATTGGCATAAACAATCAAATCAACTTGAAATTCTAAGGATTTGACTTCATTTTCTTATGATTGGACTTTATTGCATTTGAGAGAGATCAAACTTTGACCTTCGACATTATAAATCATAAAGCTATCAGAGAAGAAACCCCGTTGGTCTTAATTCTATCGTGCTGATTGATACCGACGATAATTGATTACTACATCAAGTTATTGAAGATCATCAAGGAAAAGGTCAAAATATCTATGGAGATTTTGAATTCGGAGACAATTTTGTCTGAATTTCAAAATCTACGGAGGAAGTATCAACATCCAAACTCATAGCCTTAAATTACTCCCCAAAATTAAACCAAAGAAATTGGGATGAACAAAGAAAAACACCAAAAATCATCATTCCAAATTCAATTAAACGAAAATCCAATTGAGCATGAACAAAATTAAGTAAAACCCATTTGGGTATAAACAGAATTAAGAAAACCCCAGTTACCAAAAAGCCATGAAACCGATTCAACTATTTGAAAACTCAATTTGTTTACCTTTTTGTTTTTGGTGTTGAAGCTGAATCACTTCATCCAATAAACCCAACCCCAAAATGGAATGCCAAGGTTTGTGGATTACTACAAATGGAAGAGAGAGAGAGAGAGTGTGTTTATAGATGTGCGGTTGGATACATAATAGTAAGCTGTTTTCACTTCAAGTTCCAATTGTACACACAGCTGTTTTGCCATTGTGGCTCAAGATCTGCCACGTGGAAACTTCTGTATAGAGCTTGCTTTACTTTTAAAACAGAATATTTCATCCTTCAACATTCTCCCCTTCGAGTTCTTTTTTGGTTATTCCTTCCCCATTTCCTAAACTTTTCATTCCTTTCAAAGTTGGACTTTTAATTACAATCGAGTCAAATGTTTATTCCTTTTTCCATGTTAAGAAATGTCTGAGATAGAGATTATTTGTTTACCTTTTAATAGTTTTATTAAAAAGTAACATCTGAATCGTTAATAGATAAATCTTGTTTGACAAAAAAAAAATCTGCTTCTTAATAGTTCTATAATCCTCTGAATGATTTTGTATCATGACTCTCCCTTAACCATTTAGCGCCCTAATTTCATTGTAAACAATCATCAAATAATTATATTTCATTTTGCACTATATCATAAGAGCCTATTAATCATTCTGCACCAAACCATTCAGCAACTACCAAACAGCCCCATAATATGAACAACAAATACTATCTAATAGCTGATCAGATTATTCAATTAGCAATATATAGCAGGTGGGGATTAGTCGGCTTGCATAGCGGGTTGGATATCCAGATTAATCAATATATATAGCAAGTCTTTGGATATTTGGATGCCCTCAAAAGTGACGAACGCATATTTGAGATTCTGAAATCTAACTCCGACAAATGTTTGTAAATAAGTGGTTGGGTTTGTCTCATGCTTTTAGTAATTGTATTCGCAAACCATATGAAGAGTTGTTATGAACTGACTGATTCTTGAAAACAAATTCAAACTTGTATATATCTAAGGAAGCGTTAGGTTTGTAAGGTATTCAATCAAGTTTGATCACTCGCTTGGTTGATAGGAAATGAAATAAAATCTTTCAAATGAATTAATCAGTTTGGTTCATAGAATATAAGCTACTCTAGCAGAATAACAAAAGTATGTATTAAAAGTGTGATTATAATAATTATATGGTTTTATGTGTAAATGTATTTTCATATACTTTTATTATGATTAATAAAATTAAAATAAAACCTAATTTAGGCTTATAGATAAATGGGCTTAAGGATAATCATAAGCTTGACAATGATTTGGGTATTGTGGTTTGTCTATAATTTAAATATGTTGACTCTAAATAAAGTGTTGGCCTCAGTCGAAAAGGTTAATTAATCTTTTAGGTTTAGAGATTATCAGAAAAAAAAAAAAAAAACAGAAAAGGAACATTTTCTTTCTTTTCTGTACCTCATACTAGATTTAGGGTTTTAGGCTATCACCCTCTGGAGGCCAAACTTGTTCGTGTGTGGATCTACGATAGAGGAAACCTACTTTGGTTTCTAAGTGCTCCGTCAAAATCTGCATCAAATCTAAATGGTAATATTTTAAACACTCTATGGTTTGTTTAGATTCGTTTAGAAGTTGTTGTACCCGGTAGAGTTTCTTTAGAAAAGTTTTCTATATAAGTACCCTAAAATATTTCCCGTTGTGTTTTTATCAAAATGTTACTTATTCATTTTGAAACCCTACAAATATGATGGTTGAAAACACCGCGTTAATCACCCTCATGTAACTGGGTTGATAGATACAGATAATGGATTTAAACCATATGGACCAATTTCTTTAAAAAGGTACAAGCCACCGTTTCTTCTACGTAATAAATGAAGTTTAAGGATCAAACCCATAAAAAACCCACATACCACAACGACCAAATCTGTAATTTACTTTTGATTTTATTACAAATAGGTTTAATAGTTTGTTCTTCTAGCCATCTGCGTAACACCTGAATCTTTTGAATATAAATATTTTGAGTTTTGCATTAAGTCTCGATGTTTGATGTAGATTTACAAGTGTTTTAGTTGGGAAAGGGTGTTGATAGAATCCCATGCATGAAAACCTAAGAAATGGAAGTGTTCTGGCAACTTTGTGGTAGGCATGGTGATTTGCCTTGACCCGATGAGGAACCCGGTCCACCCGATCCGATCACGATTCTCCGTTAAACCGGGTACTGGGGATCCCCTACTAGACTAAAACTAGGGTGGGGCTGGGTGATTATTCGCTATCTTGTAATCGTTGATTCTCTTTGGGTATAATTCTTTATTTTTGTGTTATCTTCGGGTTCTTTACTGAGGTTAAATTTAATGCTACTTCCTAAAATTTTAGGCGTGTTAAAACAAAAACTAGTATGAAAATACTAAAAAAAGCACAAAGCACCAACCATACAATCTCTAAAGAAACACATAGTGACTATTTCAATTATATTGAACTACGTTGCGTGGTGGCGATAATATCATCTTCAAAAGGAATGTTATAGACTAAAACTTGAAGTTATCTTCTAAACAAATTTTAGGAAAATGTGTGCGTCAAC
Organism: Cynara cardunculus var. scolymus; assembly: GCF_001531365.2. Classification (NCBI taxonomy): domain Eukaryota; kingdom Viridiplantae; phylum Streptophyta; class Magnoliopsida; order Asterales; family Asteraceae; genus Cynara; species Cynara cardunculus. The sequence goes on along the minus strand of NC_037537.1, from coordinate 10,243,970 downwards.
TACTCATTAACATTAAAAGTTTTTAAGAGAAGTTGACAACAATCTTAAAACCATATGCTAATTTAGGTTCTCTAACAATGCTCGAGAACGCTGTTGCAATGTACTCTATAAATGTTTGACTAACGTTAGTAGTTTGTTTAACTTGAAATCACATTTTTTTATTGAAATCTCATATAAGGTGACAAAGTCACGATTTTAATTTTCATAACAAATTTAATTGAAATCTCATTTGAAGTTATGAAAAAAAAACATTTTATAATATTAGTGAAAATTTGAGCAGTGCGTAAGCTGTAGCAAAAGTAGTGGAAACTCAGGATGATGCTAAAGAACCACATCACCAAGCTAAGATAATGAATGTTCTCCCGTAAAACAATAAAACTAATATCAAGTGGGGTCGATGACCCACATATCAGATATTAAACTGATAAAAACAAATACTACACTTTACCGTAACATTCTATAAGATTTGAATTGTAAACCAGAGAGGTGTTGATAGTAGTAACATCAAGACTACGGATAAATAACTAAATCACCAAGTAGTATAACAAACATTCTCATATAAAAAATAAAATACCATGTAAGATAAATAATCATATATTAGATATCAAACTAAGAACATATAATAAATTTGATTTAAACAAAAAACCTAAAATTTAGGACAAATATATAAATTAAAAACATGTGTTATATTTGATCTTAAACAAAAGGTCGAGATCCGAGAAATATATGTTTGTTCCATTTTTAATCGTTTCTTTTTGTAACAATATCCCTCGTCACTTTCATTCCATCATCCAATGTGGGATGCAAGCAATATTAAGCAAAAAGTTGGTCATTTTCTTTTTGTATACACCTCCCACATGTCTCTTTAATTCTTTGATCCAATGTGGGATGCAAACAATTATGTGAGAAAAAAATGATTTATAATGCTTAGAAGTTGTCATCAGATTATCCATGGTTATTGTTTTTACATGGATAAAAGTAAAGATATATAAATATTATAGATATATAAATATTGTTTTTACAACTATAACTTCTACCAATTTTATGGTGTTGATTTATTGTCAACTTTATGTTATTTTAATATAGTTTTTGGTATATAAATTTTTTATAAAAATGGTTGTCCAAAAAATAGGTCAACCTAAAAGTTGCACAAACTCTCTTAGTTTTGAAAGATATCTAACTTTTTTTAAATATTCACTCATTTTGTATTATTTGGTTGAGTTTGATTTCAATCATGGTTATATATTTTGTATTATTTGTTTGGTTCCTCTTTTAATATATTATATTGAYATTGACATTGATTGATGATTGATCTCAAATTCATTTTTTTATTCTTTCAGATACTTACCTCCATCTTCGAATATATCACATTCTCATGGACTTACGGCAATACCTGAACATGTTGCTTCTTTATATATATGCTTATTTTATTTTACTTATAATTATATAACCAAGTTTAGTTATAATAAATATAATTGTAGATTCAATTTCAATTATAACAAACTAAAACAATCAAAAATTTGTTCGTTATATTATTTTAAAGTTTTTAATTCAACTTTATAATATATATATATATGTATATATATATATAGTAAATTCATATAATTACTTTTTGTTGTCATTTTAAAGTCAACTGATATAAAAGAATTTTTAATATGAATAGGATTTTTGCAAAAATAGAGGAAAGTTAAAAGGGCAAATTGCATGAAAAAGTAACGTACTTTAACTTGATTCATATTTTGGGTAATATACTTTCAAAACTTATATTTTTGTACCTAAGATGTAAAATTTTAAACATTTAAGTACCCGGATAAACGGTTGAAGCATTAACCAGTTATCATATTGATGTGTCGATTGATGTGGTATCCAACTCAATATTATTTGCTAACATGGTTAGTGGCATGATTTTTTTTTAAATCTAAAATTACTCTTCAATTGGTTATTCGGGTACTTAAATATTTAAAACTTTACATCTTAGGTACTAAAATAAAAGTTTTGAAAGTACGTTACCCAAAATAGGAATTAAGTTAAAGTAAGTTAAAATGAACTAACTCTATTATTTAATGCCATACCTGACCCTGGGCATGTACAGCCCGTGCAGCCGCATAGGGCATTAAAGCCCAAAGGGACATCAAATTTTTGTATGGACTGTAAGATTAGTTTTGAGTTTTGGGGCTTTTGGGTTTAAAAATTTAAGACTTGGCATTAAATATTTAATTATAAACAAGCCCTGGCCCAACTCAATGACAAACCCAAAGATTGAATCAGATGCATACAACCACATTTCACCAAATCACAATTGACGATTGTTGTGCCTGTTTATTAGACAATTAAGTGTGATATATATATATATATATATATACATAATTATATTAGAGGGTCTAGAGTGTAAATGTATCTCTTATATATATATATATATATATATATCCCTGATTGTAATCGATATACAATACACAAATTACCAAGTTTATCTTGGTATCAGAGCCGGCCTTAGACACCCTACAGCTGTTGCCCTACGACTGCCGCCCTACTGCTGCCATCACAAGGCAACCCTAAAGCTACCGCACCCGTCTTCTACCCTATGGCTGCCGCACCTTTTGCCGACCACCCTCTGCCGTCACAAGGCAACTCTAAAGCTACTGCACCCGTCTTCTATCCTACGGCTGCCTCACCTTATGTCCAATGACAATTGTTGCAGCTTTCACTCCAATCGAGAAAACCACCCATAACTCCCACAAGTTTGGCTTCACTTTATCACCAAACAACTATGGCTATTGGAAGGCAATAGTTCAACCGTTCCTTGTCACAAACAACTTGTTCGGCTATGTTGATAACGCTTCTTCTAATGATGCAATGGTTGATTTTTTGAAGACTGAAATTGATTTGGTTTGTGAAGGTGAATATTTTCATGTTAGGTGTTGCACACACATTATGAACCTAATTGTACAGGATGGATTGAAAGAGGTTGATAACGCTATTATAAAGGTTAGAAATACTGTGAAGTACTATAAAGGTTCACAATCTATGAGGCAAAGGTTTTTAAGTAGTGTTGCACATGTAGAGCTACAATCTTCAAGGCGTTTAAGACAAGATGTTCCCACTTGATGTAACTCGACTTACATTATGTTGGATTCAGTTTTGTACTATAAAAAAGCTTTTATTCATTTAACGAAAACTGATGCTAATTATTTGCATTGTCCAACAAGTGATGAGTGGGGAATAATTGAAAGGACTTTCAAGTTCTTGAAGGTTTTCTACGAGGTAACTTGTGCATTTTCTGGCTCTAAATATACTACTACCAATCTTTATTTTGCTAATGTTTTGACGGTTAGAGTGTTGTTACACAAAGAAAAAGACAATGATGATACTTTCATGAAAAACATGGCTAGTCGGATGTATGAGAAGTTTGAGAAATATTGGGCTAATTTTAGCATAATTATGACATTTGCGGCTGTTTTGGATCCTCGTTATAAATTTCAGATTGTTGAATGGGGTTATGAGAAAGTTTATGGGCACGAGTACAAATCTAAGTTGGCAATAATAAAAAAGAAATTGTTTTCATTATTTAATGAGTATGTGGATGAGTCACATTTGAATAAAACCAAAGTTGGTCAACCTAAGAGTAGATCGTTGGACTCCCAAGAAGGATCTCAAGATGTGCTAGATGTGGCTTCTGCTTCACTTATGATGGTATATACATTTACTATTTTTTTTCTTTTATACTTTTTTTGATTTATGCTATTTATCTAATATCTTTTTGTTATTTATCAGGACTTCGATACCTTTTCAAATAAGGTAACTTCTCAAGCCGTAAAATCTGAACTTGAATGTTATTTAGAGGAGAAGCTCATGCCTCGTGCGAACAATCTAAACATTTTGGACTATTGGATAACTCATGAGGTTAGGTATCCAACTCTTGCTCGGATAGCTAGGGACATCTTAGCTATCCCTATCTCAACAGTGGCATATGAATCTGCTTTTAGCATTGGCGGTAGGGTCCTTGATGCTTATAGAAGTTCATTAAAGTCTTCTACAATTAAGGCTATTATTTGTCTAAGAGATTGGGTATATGGAGAAAGTTTGTTCAAATTTATTATTTGTATATTTCCTCTTATCGTATAAAACCATATATTTGCTGCAAGGCTATAACTAAGTTAATAATTTAATTTATTTTTGTAGTACAAGTGGAAGCGCATCTTGAGGCGCGATGTGGAGCAATCATGACAGAAAAGATAGAAGATCAAGAAGAAAGTAATACCGATAGTGAAATTGGGATTGATGAAAATGGAAGTCAAGTTGCTTAAAATTTAATTAATTTCAACTTATTTTGAACAATATATTTGTTGTAGTTGTGTTTTATTCAGACTTTGAACAATTTAGTTGTATTTGTGGTTGTGTAATGTTTTATTAAAAAAGTTAAGTTTTCATCTATGGTTGTTTATAAATTTTTGAGTATATTACATTTTCATCCCTATGGTTTGTTAAAAATTCTAATTTTTCTCCTTATGGTTTAGATATTGCGGTTTTTGTCCTTATAATTTGTAAGCCATTGCTATTTTCATCCTTATAATTTATTGTCGTTTCAGTCCTTGTAGTTTATAATTCTTTACTATTTTGATCCCGTGTACTTCAAAAAGTAAGAATTAGTTCAGGAACGAAAACAACAATAAATTACAAATCACAGGGACGAAAACCATAATCTCTAAACCACAGGGATGAAAATCGCAATTTTTAACGAACCATACGGACGAAAAATGTAAGTTACTCTAATTTTTTTTATCAAATTGTTTTGTATCTTCTTTTTAGAAGGGTAAACATAAAACGATGTTTCAATATACAGCCAACGGTGAGGTTATGTGGCTAAAATCTAGGAACTAAATGCAGCTTGAGATGATACATTAACATTAGACAAATTGGCGAGGGTTAACGCCAATACCTTCACCCCATTTGCTATATCTTCAGGAGCTGCATATTCCTCAGGTTTATGGCTGTACCCTGCATCACAAATTAATAATAAAACCTTTTATTGTTAATTATATAGAGGGAGGTTAAGGAAAAAACCTTAAAAAAATTGAAAAACTTAAGAACACACTGTTATAAATACGTGTGAGGGGACCTGGTGGCATAAGGAAGACGTGTTCTACGACTTAGGCCGCGCCAAAGGTTGTATACGTCTATGATTTAGCATCACATGTGATGGTCTTGATGGATTATAGTATCATATCAACAACACCCTTATCACATGTGATAATACATGTGAGGGGACTTAGTGGTGTAAGGGTGACTTGGCCGGCAACCAAGATCGCGCCGAAAATCGCCGGCGTCTCTAATTTAGTATCACATGTGTATCATATGTGATGAAATAATAGAATCACATGTGATTCTCTATTGTAAAAGGGTGTTCTCGCGTTCTCGTAAAATAAATGTGTTCTCGTTTGAACCCTTCCCTATACATATATATATCTATAAATCCTAATAAATAAGTAACTTTTGGGACACGTGTCATGTTTCTGTACGGCGGTTATTGATTTTTCCCGTCTAAACATTATCTAGACACAATTTCACTTACGGTTCAAATAGGTCTATTTAAGTGACATGTGTCCCACTACACGTTTATTTTCCTTTTTTCGTGGTTTAACTGATTTCCCAGACTAAGTAGAAATCTCTGATATGTTTTCTGTAGTTTTAAATCTGGAGAAGAGGACTAAGATATTCATCTTCCAGACTAATTTGAGGTCTTGCGGGAAAGTCTGAACCATGTGTGCATTCCATGGGAGTATAAGAATAAGAGGATTTGCATGTACTATGCAGAGACTCTGTGTCAGATACAGAGCCTCTTAGTCTAGAGTGAAGCTCTGCATCAAGCACTTAACCTTTTTGGCGCTGAAGCCTTGATCTTCCTCGGAATACAGCATGGGCTCTGTATATGAGGCACTTAACTCTTGAGTAAGAGCTCTGCCTCTTGATATATTCCAGATTTTTGGCTCCAAACTTACATGAAGAGGACTAAGATATTCATCTCCCAAACTAATTTGAGGTCTTGCGGGAAAGTCTGAACCATGTGCGCATTCCATGGGAGTATGAGAGTAAGAGGCTCTGCATGTACTATGCAGAGGCTCTGTGTCTGATGCAGAGCCTCTTAGTCTGGAGTGAAGCTCTTTATCAAGCACTTAAGCTTTTTGGCGTTCAAGCCTTGATCTTCCTTGGAATACAGCACAGACTCTGTATATGGGACACCTAAATCTTGAGTAAGAGCTCTCTCTCTTGATGTCTTCTGCATGAGAGTTGTAAGTCTGAATTTAACTCTAAAGTGGCCTCCAGACTGATAACATAACTTTGGAAAAATTCAGAGTTGTAAGTCTGAATTTAACTCTGAAATGGTCATCAAAACCAGGTTTAAAATTTCAAATTCGGATTTTTGAAGCATTTTTCACAAAGCAATATTACCCGGGGAAAAAATTCCAAGCTAACTTGGCAGCTCGACCCCAGCCACCCCGCCACCGGGGGCACTGCCCCCGGACCCCGTCGTTTTGGGGCTTCACCCCTAAATCAAAATAAACTCAAACATAACTCTTAATTGTTCTATTCCAAACTTAGTTCTATAGTTTGGTGACACGTGTCATGTTTCTAAGTTATAAAAAGTCAGAATTCTTGTGACTCAGAGTTATGCTCATAGATAATTTCTAGACTTAGAAAACAACTCTGAATTCCTCTTATTCAGAGTTAAGTCCAGAGTTATTTTCCAACCTAACAATAGAACTCTGATTTTTTGTGTTTCAGAGTTAATGTTCAGAGTTTTCTTTTATACCTGAGGAAAAGTCTCAACTCATTTTCCTCATTTAAAATACCCCGTGTAATACACGGGGTCAAACCTAGTATATATATAAAGAGGTAGGTTCATACAAAAAATTATACCTATTTAAGAAAATAAGAAAATTGCCAAACTACGTACAAAATCACATGCGATTTTACATTAACGTCCAAAAAAGTGTGCACACAACCCTATGGCTGTGTGGCAAAGTCACGTAAATCACATGTGATTTTGTAAATTGATGATAGTGTAAAATCACATATGATTCGGCCATTTTTTTATTTTCTTAAATAGGTACCATTTGCATATGAATGCAAATGGACCTGACTCTATATATGAATATATATATATATATAGAGAGAGAGAGAGAGTGAGTGTATTATACCTTTATAACATGGAATGAAGATCATTCCCATAGGTGCTTTTCTGCAGTCAATGAAATATCATATTTTTAAGAAATTGTTTCTTTTTTCTTGAATTGGCATAAAGAGTGAATCAATTTCTACCTGGCCATAAAGAGTGAATCATGATAAGCTCTACTGATCATCTTCTTGTAACTCAAATTCAGTACTTGGGTTGCTGATTCCATTGCTTTGATGATGGAGTCATCAGAGCAGGCAGGCGGATCCTGGTTTACAATTTTAAACTCCAAAACCTCAACTCCTCTCCTTTTCGATATCTCCACAGCAGATTCATGGATCTTTTCAATCACATTGTTTCTTCGTTTTTCATCAATGTCTCGTGTATCTGCAGTACCAATTAGGATTAAAATATAAGCTTTTTTTATCCTGCATGAAATACATAACAAGAACAAATCGAATTTCTGATGCATACCTATTTCCACATGTGACTTGCTAGGAATGCTGTTGATTGCTCCAGGATGCAGCTCCAGGATACCTTCAATTCAAACTAAACCATTTTAGAGGATGTGTCATATTGTTATCCATTATACACTATTCGGGTAGAGAGAAATTTATTTTTAAAATTTGGAAAAAGAAGGAAGGTTACCAACTGTCCCAACAGTGTCTATGGATCGAGACTCCAAGACATGCTTTTCCACAGCTAACGCCAACTCTGCAGCAGCCAGTCCTGCATCATTTCTGTTCCAAATTGTTAGAACTGATAACATCAATATTGGAATGAAGAGGAAGTTTTCTGTGTATTCATAACAATGTCAATCTTACTTACAAGTTACAATCGAGAAAGAGAGAAGAATTATATATAGAGAGGGAGGTTCAGGAGAAAACCTCAAAAAAATGAAAAACTGAGAACACCCTGGTAACTATTCATCTGGACGGTATGTACATGTGCATACTGGTAATTGAAGTTGTTTCTTGGTTTTTATGCACGTGTGCATGTTATGCACATGTGCATACCAGACAAATTGCTTAAAATTACCGGTATGCACATCCAGATGAACGGTTACCAGAGTGTTCCTCAGTTTTTCAATTTTTTTGCGGTTTTCCCTTGAACCTGATCCTATATATATATATATATAGGGAGGTTATTTTACAACCTTTCCCATTCCTACACCCAATACAACCATCATCTCATCCCTTCAATTCTTAATTTATGGTCAAGATGCATTGGATGGCAAAATTGTAATAAAAGGGAAAACTATATGCACGCGCCTGATAGATTGAGGGTAACCAAGGGTAAGATTGGAATTGGAAAACTTAATCTATTCTAGGAAGGGATTCTATGAAATCATGAATGCGATAATCACTCTGTTGTAGAAGACAAATAGCGATATTCATTGAAAATAGTTTCATCAGCACACTTTATAAGCTTTGACATACGGACAACACGCTAGATGAACTTAGTTTCATGTATCTATCATAACCTTTAAAATAAGGTTATGAAACTGAGGAAAATGGTTTCATCAGTACACTGACAACAATTCTGCTGAACTATGTTTTTATGAACTTAGTTTCATGTATCCATGACACCATTAAAATAAGGTCATGAAACTGATGAAAAATGGTTNGTATCCATGACACCATTAAAATAAGGTCATGAAACTGATGAAAAATGGTTTCATCAGTACATTGACAACAATTCTGCTGAACTATGTTTTTATGACTTAGTTTCATGTATCCATCTCACCTTTAAAAGCATGTTATGATTCTGATGAAGATGGTTTCATAGAAATGGGTTGGTTACGGTGAGAATGAAAATTACGGTGAGAAGGGTAAGAAGGGATCTCCAACCTTGGATCAATCCTGATTGAAGAGAACCACTAGATCAACAGTAACGAGATACACTAGACCAATTCCCTTATAAAGCGCAATTCATAGGTTGTTTTGGGATTAAAAGTGATCAAGGGTCCAAATCCCTTCTTACATTTGTGTCACCTTAACTCCTATTCTCACACGATCCTTTGTCTTATAGAAATAATATAGAATATATACATAAAGACCTCTAACAACAAAGAGATTATGAGTTCAAGCATCATCAATTACAAAGATGATAGATATAAAATGTCAGTAAGCAAATGGTATCCATGTCATACAATGACATTGGACATTTAGGCATTGCTAGAAATGGTTCTTTTGAAATCATTATTTCCTTCTTATAGACTTCATTTCCTGTACATTGCTACAAAAAGCATAATCATTTTATAAGCATATCATTTTTAAAACAAGAGGTTCTTTGAAAATAAAGTTTGTTACCAGAAACTCTCAAGGATTAAGATTACTATTACCTTTGTGGCATTAAAACAGCTCCGGCATGGCCTCCACTTCCTCCAAACTCAACTTTGATGCTTGCCGGTGCAGCAATAGCAGTAACGATACCAATAGAAACACCTTCCAAAGACAAAGTAAATTGACATTTATATATATGAAGCGTAAAAAAGGGCAAGGTAAAGCTATAGAAAAGCATGCAACCTTCATTTTCCAAAATAGGACCTTGTTCTATGTGCAGCTCTACAAAAGCTGAATAGATTCGGTCATCCAAAAACACATTGGAGAAGTCCTCGTTTTTTGCATAACCAGCAGATTTTGCAGCATCCAGGAATGAAATATTGTGATTATCTACCGTCTGCTTAAGAGCTCCAGCAAGCGAGACACTCCCAGCCAATAATCGGCTGAGAAAATTCAGATAATTATAAGAAAAAGACGCTTAATTATTGAGTTTTCTCGACACTTTGTGTTCCAAAAACAAACCTACTACTTTTCATAGTGCAACATTAAATGGATTCTGTTATATAATGTCAAAAGTTGACACAAAATTAGACTATATATATTGCCTAGCTAAAATTTCTACTGTAGTTTGTTAGGATCGAAAACATCCCCAAGGAACAAAGTTATCAAAACCTAACAATCAATAGGGAAAAAGCTTGGAACGAGAAATGTGTTAAATGAACTTATCTAACTGATCACTCAATCTAAAAGCATCAAAGAAATCATTTAAATATGAAAAGCAAAACCAAAAGAAATAATCAACACAAATTTAAGTGAAGGAGAGGAGGGATTTATATTTCACTAATAACGAAATGAGTACAAGGATTGTCTTACTAGCTTCAATCTTCAAATGGATGCTATTAAAATTGCTAAAACCAAAGAGGAAGCAAAAGATCACTTCAAGCGTGAGTTCCAAATCGCAAGAACTCACCCAGGATGCAAATTTCTCCAATGCAACATCCAAAGCGAGGTAACCAAGTCACTTTGCAAGTCACAACATGTACAGAGAGTTGCTCAATTTTTCATGTACAAAGGCTATATATACACAAAGAATATTAGAGGAAAAGGAAAGGATTCCTAAGATCTTCACAGCAGCTAATTACAAGGAGATATTACCCATAATCTCCAATTCCTATTTTACAATGATATCGAGTATCTTTAAGGATACTGAATATTTCTACACCCCCCCCCTCAAGCTGGGGAATATATATTGATCATTCCCAACTTCAAGCATAGATTTTCATATACCGGTCCTTGGGGAGCTTTAGTAAGGATATCTGCAAGTTGTTGTGATGGTGTGTATCCAATACTAATAACTTTGGCCTCAATTTTCTCGCTTGTGAAATGTCGATCAATCTCAATATGCTTTGTCCGATCATGGTGGACCGGATTCTTTGCAATTCTTATAACTGCCTTATTGTCACATGAGAGTTTGATTGACTCCAAAGTTTCAACTTTGAGTTCATCGAGAAGTCTCTTAAGCCACATCCCTTCACATATTCCGTGTGCCATTGTCCTATATTCAGCTTTTGCACTACTTCTTGCAACAACTGATTGTTTCTTACTTCTCCATGTTACAAGATTGCCCCATACAAAAGTACAATAGCCTGAAGTAGACCTCTAGTTAGAGAGACCCATCCCAATCTGCATCAGTGAATACTTTTATACCTCTATCTGAACGTAAAAGCAGTTCCTTTTCCAGGTGTGGCTTTGAGATACCTCAAAATTCGATATGCCGCCTCCATGTGTTCGTCTGTGGAATTGTTCATAAACTGTCTTATAACACTTACTGGAACCTATATCGGGTCTTGTGTGTGAAAGGTGGATTAGTTTTCCCATTAGCCTTTGGTACCTTCCTTTGTCTACTGGAATCCTGTCTTGCTTGATAATTGGGTAATAGACCCTTGTAAGATACAAAATTATTTATATGATGTGAAGTACAGGTCCGAACCCCCTTTCTTAGAGCAATAGGAAGATCTAGATTATCAGCATTAGTAGGCTCACTAGGACACATACCTTGAGATTCAGAAGCTGGAATTGGTTGAGACTCGTGGCACTGCTCAGATTGTACGACCTGTACTTCCTTGTCCTGCTTCCTTTTCCTGGGGTAGACTAGGGTTTCCTTTCGAGGGTTGAGGTGCGTATTTTCTATTGGTTAGGATCGGTTGAAGGATGTGTGAGGTTAGTTTGGGCCGGTTCAATTTCTAGCACATACGGGAAGAGAGTTTGATCTTCTTTGGGTTTTGGAAGAGATTGGAGGAAGAGATTGGATTGGGTCGGTGTGAATACCTTCACTTGTGAGAGGGTGTTCAATCATATTCCACCCTGAACATCCGTGTAGTATGGTTTATTTTCAAAGAATGTGACATCCATGGAGGTGAAAAACTTCCGTTCAGAAAAGGGATAGCATTTATACCCTTTTTGGTTTGGAGAACCGAGAAAAATGCATTTTGAAGCTTCGGGGTCAAGTTTGCTTCTTTGATGTGGATGAATATGGACAAAGGTTGTACAATCCAAAAAAAATGGAGGTATATCTGAGACAAGGTGAGTGTTAGGAAATGACTGTAGAAGCCTGGGTTTTAGATTTCAGGACTCAAGATGGCTTTAGGTTTATGAGATAGGCAGAGGTGAGAATAGCATCTCCCCAAAAGTGTTTGGGAACGGTAGAGGTAAAGAGAAGGGAGCGAGCGGTTTCAAAAGTGTCAATTTTTCCGCTTAGCAACCCCATTTTGTTGAGGGGTATCGACACATGAGCTTTGATGTACAATTTGAGAGTGATATTCAGTGACACTTTGATGGATCTGAGTTCCGTTACTTTGGAGCAGCTTCCATTGGCAATTCGAACAAATAAATGTGAGGAGCATGGTTTCAAATCATCAAACAACTGTGGGTTCCGTCATGTGATCTGATGCACCGGAATCCACTATCCAGGTTTGAGATGATTCATTTAAGACTGTAAAGGTTGCTAGTTGAAAAACCTGTTTGAGCAACATTTCCCGAGCTTAGGGTGGAAGAGATTTGAGAGGATGCCATAGTTGATGTTTGGCTACCTGCTGGTTGAACCGAGCCAAACATCTTTTGAAGCATCTCCATTTGTTCTTTTGTTGAATGGAGGAGTCTCGGCCTGAGGAGGATTAGTTGCACACACAAGGTTTCCACGAGTAAATGTCTAATAGTCCCCAATCCCTAAACTAAATGACCAAGTGAACCAACTAATACTCCACAAGATCAGCATCATCAAACCCCAACACGGGTTCATCTCCCTTATTTGGTTGTACGACAACAACTCACGTTCTATTTCTTTTTTAATCTGATTGATATGCGAGTGCAACTTCTGCTTCTTCTATTAGTGGATGTCGACTTCTTCTATTAGGTCACCATTCAGTCTCACGTTTTATTTTAATCAACTAAAAACTGAAAAAAGGAGCCCAAACATGAAACATACAGGATGCGCTAATGCATAGGTGATGCACGCATCGTGTGATGCATAGGTGATGCGAGCGCATCATGGAATCGCAACGCATCAGCCCATCTGATGCGTTTCCTCCGGCGCATCAGAGCGCATCACGCATCAGAGCGCATTATGCGCGCATTTTTAAACCAAGATGAGTGATTCCCTCCTGGATGTGAATTTAAGTGCTGATATGAGGATCCTAGTGCAGCAAGGGCAGATTGGTCAACTTGTAAGGTTGAAGGGAATGTCCCCATCATGACTTTCTTACAGCTTTCTTTTTTTTATGACCCCCAAAAACACCACCTGATTGGAGGTAGTGGTTTGATTCCTAGAATTCGTCCTCGGACTTCATCCAAGTCCTTGTTAAGTCCCCATAAGGAACTTGAATCTCTACCATTTTCTGCATTGTAGCTTGATCTGCAGGATTCATGAACTTCATAAAGATCGAGTTGCTGCCAATGCCTAGTCATTAAGTTGTAATAGGCAATGACAAATAACTCTCCTTGACATAAATCATGGAGTGTGCTTTCGATGGCAATCAGTTCTGCAGTGTTCTCGTTAATGGAACATGTATCTTGGGCAGCCTCCCATATTTCTCGAGTCGTAGAATAGAGAAGAAATTTTTTCCCTATTTCTAGGGTCATAGAGTTAATCATCCATCATCACCATGCTGTTTTCTGATTTCCAGTTCTTGAAACCGGGCTTATCAGATTTAGGAGCAGGAACAGCCCCTGTGAGGTGATCGTCCCTTCCTCGACCATGTATGTATAGCATGACCGATTGAGACCATTGAAGGAAATTATGGCCATTTAGTTTATGACCAGTAATTGGAAGGGAACTCTCGAGTTTCCTAGAGAATTTGGATGAGAAGTCTTTGAATTGTAGATGACTTCTGAGTGGGTTTGGGAAGAGGATTTTGTGCCAATCATAATGATATTAAGGAAGGTGAGAGGACAGCGACAACAAGGGGACTGTGGAGCTCAGTGTTGTTGCTTGATCGCTGTTGTGATTGCAAAACAGCAGAAAGAGGAGAGTAGTCTGGTACCAAAGAAGCTCTGACACCATGTGGAATTCTTTTTATTTCACTTGTCTCAGAAGAGGGAGGTATAAAGGCTATATATACACAAAGAATATTAGAGGAAAATGAAAGGATTCCTAAGATATTCACAACAGCTAATTACAAGGAGATATTACCCATAATCTACGATTCCTATTTTACAATGATATCGAGTATCTTTAAGGATACTAAATATTTCTAAAGCAAGTTCCAATCAAACTTGTCAACACTGTACCGAGAACATCCTGCCTTGCACACACCAAAGTTGTTAAAGGCTCAATACGCACTTAGGCGCAAAGGGTTCCCGGTGCCTAGGCATGAGGCACGACCTCAGGAACGTGAGGTGCATCTTATAAAAAAGTATATACACACACAGTTATACACAACTCAAATCTATAGCAAGTACTCCAGTGCGGCAACCAGCAGTACTTCGATAGAAGCTTAAGGGAGAAGGGTTTAAAGCGTGAGCCATGAGCGAGAAGTATTAAGGTCTGGGTATCTATAGAGATAGAGGCTTGAAGTTATAAGAACTGGGTATTTAATATTAGGATTTGACTTATGTCATGTATTTAGTAACTCTTTTTTAAGATGTCTAGGAGATAAGAAGATGAGAGAACTTATTTAATATTGGGGTTTGACTTGGTATTTAATGACTCTTTACAGGGTGCACCTAGGCCCACAGGAGTCCCAGCCAAGGCATAGGGCCTTAGTTAGCCTCATGAATACGCCTAGCCGCGACTTTAAAAAAGCCCAAGAACTTGAGCCTTATAAGCCTCAGAGCCTAGAGGTGCGCTTTTAACAACTATGGTTAACACAACTTGCTAAGCAAGCTGCAAGTCATGTACAGTGTTCCTCCTTAAGTTTCGGATCACTAATTTCAACATAGCTATCCATAGTTCCTAAAAGTTAAACAAATCATAGCAATTATCAAGTTGAAATCAACTATATGACATTCAAAGTCAAAGAGTATCAGCTTGTTCTAGAATGAAGGGCCTGTTAACATATTCATAGTGTTTGACTGTCTTCTATTGTTTAACTAACGAAATATAAAATGATGAAAAAACAGAATAACAATCAAATGGAGGTACAAACCTTCCCAAACAGCTGATTCCATATCTTGTAGGCTCTTCTGAGGTAAACATGATTACCTCCAACGACCTTTTGGGCTTAAATCCATATCTGTATATTCCAACACATTTAGATACAAGCACAACTTTATATGGCAAAAAAAAATGCATTGCAAAGAGAAGACCCCTCCAAAATGGTAACTTCTAAAATAATATTTATGTTTCTAAATAATTATTTTAAGCATTAAATAGTAAGAATGCATTTAATTCGGTGTCCTCAAATTCTTTCTGGATTTTTTTGAAGAAATTTTTTCTAGATCTGAAAATGGACTCACTATTGGGACAGGGGGATTGTCAAGGTCTTTACCAAGCCACCAACTCTTCTTATCCCAACACAACATGTTTAATGTATAACTAAACTTTATTTTCTTGTTTTGCAAAATGATGACTTGCATGCTATAACTAATAAAATGAATGTTGCACACACAATCCATGGACAATTAGGAACCAAAAGCATGCTTAGATAATGTATAAAGTTCATACCTACAATTTATCATACCAAAAGAAAAACATTGCAAAATTTTCAAATCTCGCAAACTTAATTACAAATAATAATAATAAAATCATGTTGGAACAGATTGCTATGTTTACATACATAGATATACACATATGCATACACGATAAACTACTTTTTTGGAATCCCGCAAGATAAATAGTCCCTGTAAGGAGATTTCTCCATAGAACAACATATTTGTTCCATTAGATGGAGGCTAATGTGTGGGATAGAGCTTCCACAAAGCTCTGTTTTCCATTTGGAGATTCCACAAATGCAATTCTACACACACACACATATACATATATAGGGGTATAGTCAAACAAGAACTCCATATATTGTGATAACCGTGAGAACTTTTACCTTAAGGTATTGTTTCACATATTTTTTTCATCGAAGTCTAGTATTTAATGTGCTGACTAAATACATTTGTTTCCTGTTAGAATGTAAATACGGTATATATTTACTTAGGCCCATTAAGCCCATGGACCCTTAGGATTTCTCTTTTGTCTAGGTTTTCTTCTATATATATCCTTGTATCCTTTCTTTGTAATATGCAAGTTAAAAGCAATAATATGATCCCTGATTACATGGTATCAGAGCTCGGTTTCGTAACAATCACTAGTTTCACAGATCGAAATTTTTTGGTACGTTTTTTTCCTCAGATCGAAATTTTTATTCATCGTTTTTTTCTTGATCGACAAGTTTCCTTGGGTCGGAAGTTTCGTCGGTTTCTTTGGCACCCTGTGAGTGCAATTATCCTCATCTCTGTTCGTTGGCTATTTGGCACCCTGTGAGTGCGTCATTCGCACTCTGGTTTGTTATCCTTCGTCCTAAGTTCTACGTTCTCTCTTCTGGTTCGTGATTTGGAAGATGGCTGGAGAAGACAAAACATCTAACAGTAACAGTAGTTTATGTGTATCTGAGATGCTTCCAGTAGATGTTAAGCTCACCGACAAGCTTAATGGCTCCAACTACTATGAGTGGAGCAAAACTATTCGTATATATCTCTGGAGCATGGGAATGGCTTCTCATCTCACATCGGATCCTCCTAAAGGTAACGGTTTTGATTCATGGTTCCAAAGTGATGCTCGTTTGTACTTGCAAATTATCAATACTTTTGAGCCTTTTGTTTCGACTCTGGTTAGTCACTGTGAATATGTGAAGGAACTTATGGATTATCTTGATTTTTTGTATTCTGGACAAAGCAACATCTCTCGAATCTATAGTGTTTGTAAGTCCTTTCATCGTGGAGAACAACAGGACCGATCACCCACTACGTATGTCATGGAATTTAAGAAAGTGTATGAGGAGCTTAACTCTCTTCTTCCATTAAAGTGTATGAGGAGCTTAACTCTCTTCTTCCATTAAGTGTTGATGTCAAAGCCATGCAGACTTCGAGAGAACAAGTGGCTATTATCAGTTTCTTGACTGGTTTGCGACCAAAATTTGACTCCATCAGATCTCAGTTCTTGAATGAATCTGTCATTCCTTCTCTTTAAGAAGCATTTGCCCGTGTTCTTAGAAATGAGAATCTTTAGGCTTCTTAAATTTCTGATCACAACAGTGCTCTAGTTGGTCGAGGGGGATTTCGTGGTGGCTACCGAGGAGGATTTCGTGGGGGTCACCGCAGTGGCTCTAGAGGTGGCCACAATGACCGAACAACCGACTCAAGGGCTACTATTCCAGATTTTGATGATGTTGGGCGTTACTACTGCCACGAGTTAGGTCACGCCAAGCGCACATGTAAGAAGCTTTTTGCCAGACATCCGAGGAGTTCGTCAGCGCACGTTGCCTCTACCTCAGATAGTACTGTTACTATACCCGCAGAAGAATATGCTCAACTTTTAGGGACCGGGAATTCCACTGCTCAGACTGCTGCATTTGCTGAGATAGGTAACTCTAGCACATGCCTATTAGGTGCTTCAGATCACATGACAGGTAATCCCACCATTTTCTCTAATTTCAATAAACACAAATCCCCATCACATGTCACAATTGTTGACGGGTCTACCTGGTTCTGGCACCATCGATCTTGCCATGTATGTTTCTTTATCTTCCGTATTGAGCCTACCTAATTTCTCATTCAATTTGTTATCAATCAGCAAAATTACTCGTGCTTTAAATTGTTGTCTCATTCTTTCCTGATTTTTGTGTCTTTCAGGATACGTCGACGAAGAGGATTATTGGTAGAGGGCGGGAGACTGATGGCCTATACATATTTGAACATTGACTTGTTACAACTCATCATCTCCACTTGAAGTTCATTGTCGATTAGGTCATCCATCTTTACAGAATTTGAAGAAGTTGTGTCCAGAGTTTTCTTATTTACCTTCTCTACCATGCGAGTCTTGTCAGTTTGCCAAACATCAGCGTATTCATTTAAGTCCTAGAGTCTGTAATAAGCAGGCCTCATCCCTATTTGAGTTAGTCCATTCTGATGTTTGGGGACCATCAACTGTTACTTTAAAACTTGGGTTTAAGTATTTCGTTACGTTTGTTGATGATTACTCTCGCACTACTTGGCTTTGCTTCATGAAAAATCGATCTGAGGTATTCACACATTTTTGTTCACTCTATGCTGAGATTAAAACCCAGTTTAAAGTCTTCATTCAAACTCTTCGTAGTGACAATGCAAAAGAATATTTGTCGCAAACATTTCAGTCATATATGATTCAAAATGGCATTCTTCATGAGTCTTCATGTGGACACACCAACCCAAAATGGGGTTGCTGAACGAAAGAATCGTCATCACCTAGAGGTGGCTCGGGCTCTATTATTTCACATGACTGTTCCTAAAGTCTTCTCGGTTGATGCGGTTGCTACCGCTTGTTTTCTTATCAACCGAATGCCTTCCATTGTCTTGGATGGTAAAAGTCTTTTCTCAGTTCTGTTTCCACAAAATCATTGTTTCCTGTCGACCCAAAGATCTTTGGTAGTTCATGTTTTGTCCGCGATACCCGACCTCACATAACTAAGTTTGATCCAGTCTCTGAATGTCTCTCTTGGTTACTCTCGACTTCAAAAAGGGTATAAGTGTTTTTCCTCCCTATGCTTAATCGATACATTGTATCACGATACGTTACATTCCATGAGAATATACCCTTCTTTCCTATGACCATTCCTTGCAACCCAAGAGATAGTGATGATTTGTTGGTGTATACCATACTTGTTCTTGAGTCTACTACCCCATCCGACTAGACACAGACCCAAGAGCCTACTGAACCACCGATAGTTCATGTATATAATAGGCGGCAACGACCTACATCAGATCCCAACCCAACACCATCTTCATCATCATCATCATCATCATTGTCGTCAGCCTGAGTTGCCCTATCTGATACAGTAGCTTCCGAGCTTGATGAAGCTGTGGAAGTACTATCAGTTGTAGTATGGCGCTGATCAGAGTCTCCCCTCTCCAAGCTACCCCTCTCAATCACATTTTCCCTCTGCTCAAGACCCTGTTCAGGTACCCCTTGTACCTGAACTCTTGAACTTCAGTGTGCGCTCTTATTCGTTGCATTTTGAAACACAGGCCAATTTCACTTGCTTATCTGGCCGGAATTTCTTCGTTGGCGCTCATCATTGCTTTAATAATCAGTTGAAGAAATCTCTGAAATGGTACGAATTTCATAGCCTTTGAAGGAAACCTTTTCGCATTGACCAACTCCATTAGTTCATTCCAGATCACTAATGCAAAATCATAATGACGGTTGAAGACGATTCCGTGGAAGAATTTGAGAAATGGACTGCTGCACGTACCGATTCCGGCAGTTTTTGAAGTCAAACACCGGTTGAGTATAGAAAACAGCAAGTGCCACACGGAGGATAGAAACCGTCTTCTGAAGTGTGACGGATTAATTAACTATTGCGAGTATCCTAATCGTCTGATATCTCGGCATAGCTCTTCATCAGTGATGAATTCGTCAAATTGTTGTGATCCAGAGGCAGTTGGGCTTGGCAATCTAAAATTCTTCTCAACGTTTTTAAAGTCAAACGACTCATGAAGTCGTCTACATTCCCTTCAAAGTAAAATAGGTCTCTATCTTTTGACATGGTAAGAGTGTTCCAAAATTGTTGTAAGTAGACCATTGGAACTTCCGCAGTAGCTGATAAGGCATAAGCTATTGGGTGTCCTCGCAGAATTTCAGGAATGATAGGGTATTCGCAAGGCATGTCAAAGTTAAAATGGTGGTTGTTTAGTTTAATGTCTAAGTATAGGTATTGGGGAAAAACGGCTTCATCTGGGATCGGGATATTGTCTGACTGATGTGGCTGGGAAAGGTTATCCGATCTGACCGAGGGGATATGAGTTTCCTCATCAAACCAAAATTTGCCTTGTAATTTGTGTAAAATTGTCATTAGAGCTAATCATTGAAGAATTGAATACAAATCATTTGGGTTAATCTCTCTCTAATTGTTCATCTTTTTCTATCAAGATTTTATCTGATTTGGTGATTGATTGGGACGAACAGGTACCCTCCATCCGCCTGTCTATTTCATTAGCCGCTACTTACGACTGGGTACTACACCAACCGGATGTGAAAAATGCCTTCTTGCATGGTGATTTACATGAGGAAGTCTATATGGAGCAACCACCTGGGTTTGTTGCTCAGGGGGAATCTGGTAGAGTCTGTAAATTGCGTAAATCATTGTATGGTTTAAAGCAATCCCCTCGTGCTTGGTTTGGACGATTTAATGTCGTAGTGACTGAATTTGGCTTACGGAGGAGCTCTTGTGATCATTTTGTGTTCTTTACTTCGTCATCTTCCGGATGTATTCCACTAGTGGTATACGTTGATGACATTGTGATTACTGGGTGTGATGAGACTGGGCTCAAGAAGCTAAAAGATTTCCTTGCATCTCGGTTTCAAACAAAGGACCTACGTCCTTTAAAATACTTCTTGGGAATTGAAGTATCTCGTACTCGGAAAGGGATGTTTGTCTCAATGGAAATATTGTCCGGATATATTGAATGACTATGGTATGATTGGAACAAAACCTTGTGAGGCCCCAATTATTCCAAATATGAAATTGAAAGCGGACGATGGAGATCTACTTGAGGATCTAGAAAAGTGCAGAAAAATTGTGGGAAAGCTAAACTACCTGACGATTACACGTCCTGACATCGTTTTTCCAGTGAGTGTAGTAAGTCAATTTATGTCATCTCGGAGAACTCCATATTGGGACGTTGTTAGGCATATACTAAAGTACCTAAAGGGTGCTCCTGGTCTTGGTATCCTTTATCAAAATCATGGTCATCATGTCATAGAAGGGTTCATAGATGCCGACTATAATGGGGATCCTACTACTAGGCGGTCTACRACAGRCTATTGTGTGTTGGTTGGAGGGAATCTAGTTTCGTGGAAAAGCAAGAAACAGAATGTCGTTTCTGTCAAGTGCTGAATCGAAATACAGGCCTATGGCCTAAACCACTTGCAAGCTGATATGGTTGGCGTAATTTGCTACGTGAAATTGGGTTTGCTCAATCTAAACCAAAGAACCTATATTGTGATAATGAGGCGGCTATCCACATTGCAAACAATCCCATGTTTCATGAAAGAACAAAACACCTTGAGGTTGACTGCCATTTCATTCGTGAAAAGCTAGAAGATTGAATCATCTCAACTCCCTTTGTTCGAACAAGAAGACAACTTGCTGATGTCTTTACCAAAACATTACCTGGTTTGTGAATCTCTTTTATTTGTAACAAGTTGGGCATGATGAACATCTATGCTCCAGCTTAAGGGGGATTGTTAGAATGTAAATACGATATATATTTACTTAGGCCCAATAAGCCATGGCCCTTAGGGTTTCTCTTTTGTCTAGGTTTTTTGTCTATATATATCCTTGTATCCTTTATTTGTAATATACAAGTTAAAAGCCATAATATGATCCCTGATTACATTTCCCATTGTGTTTGCTTCATATGTATTTGGTTCACAAGATGAAACTTTTTTACATGTATTTTTTTTGTTTCATAAACATGCCAAAAAGGTTTACATTGTGAACCGAGTACATGTGAAACAAATATACGTTGATCAATACATTAAATCCTAGTCATAGATGGAAAAAAATAATATGAAATAGCTTAAGTTGCACCAGTTCTCTCACAATTTTGTGGGTTCTCAAAGGAAGGGTTGAACACCTTCAATTTATGAAAACGGGAGAACACTCTTCTACCATAGTCAATCACACATGTGATAGTGAATCAGAGACACATAAACCTTTGGCCCGCACACGACCAGGTCCCCTCATTTGTATTATCACATGTGATAAGGGTGTTCTTGTATTTTCGTAACATGAAGTTGTTCTCGTTGGAAGCTCCACCTATATATATAATGTTTAGAATTTGTTCTTACCTCTTTAGTACATTTATGGCTTCAATTGCACCCAATACACCAATTACCCCATCATATTTCCCTGAGTATGGAATAGCATCAATGTGAGAGCCTGTTGAAACAACAGATAGATCTGGTTCACTGCCTTTCCTGTATAGAAGCAAACAAGATGAAAAATCAACTTTTAGAGCTACTTGGTCGTGTTTGGGAACACAAGTAGTAAATGAAAATGAGTCCTCTCTCTCTAGAACCGCTTTCCCAAACTCTTCATCTCCCCGTCCTTTTGTAGCCTCTGGCTACTGGCTTTGGGAAGGCGAAGGGCAACTTCCCCCCACCCCTAACTCTCTTCTTGCAAATCCTATGGTCTTTATCTATTTGACCAACTCTATTTCGGTTTCTCTTCGTTAGAACATGTTATGGTTCTCTCATTTTTGTAATTATTCATAATTTAGGGTTTGTTATTAAATATCAATAGGTATATAATGTTTCCTTCCCTTCCTTGTTTTCTAATTCACTTCTAAATCAATATAGAGAAAACCCGTAGCCAACAATATGAAGATGTCCTTCAGATTCTCACGTATCATAAAGGCACTTAATTTAATGACCTATATTTCTCATCTTCATCCTCCTTGGAACTTCGAGATTATTCAGATGCTAATTGGGATGGCTTGACTGATTGTGGCTCTATTATCGAGTATTGTTTTTTTCTTGGCAACTCTCTTATATGCTAATGCTATGTTGTTACAGCGTCAAAATTCAAAATAATGGTCACAACTGTGGTTTAATATAGCCGTTATTGCGATGGTAAAGTGGTGGTATAGCGGTCCATATGACAATTGGCAGTATATATATACATATATAAGTTAATATAGTATATATGTATCCAAGAAAAAGATACAATTTAAACATCAACTTAAACAAGTCAAGTTTCACAAAAACGAAATAGCAAAAGAGTTTGTATAATTCATGAACCCGTTGATAGTTAAACGAAAGTTGTAGATTCCAAAGGTTGGGCTGGTAAATCAGTTGACTTTTGTCCACATGAAACAGAGGAAGAACCAAGAGAAGCCTTGTCATGGTCGTCATGGAATGTAGAAGAACCTAAAAAAGCTTGTCGAGATCCTCTTGGTAAAACTGGGAAGAACCGAAGAAGCCAAAAGTGAAAAGATTGTCGTATTTAGCAAATAGTGCCTATAGCACCACAATTTTTGCTACTTCTAAACCAAATAGTGGCCGAATATCGTTATTTTTTTTTTGTAAGGGTGTCCGAGCCAAAGCCCGACTAATCCCCGGCAAATTTGGAGGCTAAACATGGCCCCACTTAAATGTCGCCAACACTCCCCTCCCAGGGCTCGAACTCGGGTTCATGACTATGCCAAGCCCAAGCCTTAACCACTAGGCTGGAAGGTCATTGACCGAATATCGTTATTTACGGGTGCTAATAGCTGGACTGCCGTTTTGACCGTCATTTTAACGCTGCTATTTATCCCAAGACTGCAAACCGCTACAACACCGCTAAAGTGGCATGGTAAACAACATAGCTTATATCATGGCACCCTAAGAAATAGTCTTTAACTGCTCTATCCAGTACTGATCCAGAGTATCTTGCACTTGTTGATGCTACTCAAGAACTTGTTAGGCTTTGATGACTCTTATCCAACATGACTGTTGAATAGCATTCTCCGATTATCATCTGTTGTGACAACCACAGTGCTATTCAGTTTGTGCATCAGCATGTGGTTGGCAAGATGTCCAATCTTTTTGTTTCTACACTAATCAACGAGCTAATGTTTTCACTAAAGGACATATTCTGGGGCGTTTTCAGACACTTATTTTTAAACTCAATTTGGTCGTCCCTAAACCATATTGAAGTTTGAGGGGAGCGGGTGTTTGAATATGTTATAGTTCTCTCACTTTTGTAATTATTCATAGTTTTAGGTGTGTTATGTAAATAGCAATAGGTATGTAATGTTTCCTTCCCTTCATTTGTAGTTTATTTCTAAATCAATAAAAAGAAAACTTGTAACCAACGGCTAGCTTCAATCTATGATCATCTTCACCATTGTTGAATTGATTCTGATCTACTATCAAATCTAACACTCCCGGGTTTTCTTTTCTTATGAATTTCCTTTTGGCACTGTTTGTTGGGTTTTTGGCTTTCTCTAGTCATCATTTCAATTCATATGTAATGGTTTAGGTGGAGGTTTCATAAGAGATCTCAGCCGGGTGGTGTTTCAATGATGGCGTTCTTCTTTGACATTGGCTTTACGAAGTTGTCTCAAGTGGTTTGTTAAGGGGTCGTCAAGGCGGCATTTCAAGTGGCAGTACTAGTGCAGGCCAACTCTCCAACCACTTCCTCCTAGAATCGATGTCGTACACCACAAGTCTCAATCATTGTTATTGTTTATCCTAGGTCTATCTTCACTACCTATAGACCATATACAGAAAACTCACCACCGACCAAATATGTTGCCCACAGCATCCTCCCTGACAGAGAGGCCAGCATGTGCCATCAAGTTTTTGATGAACCTACATAAAAATTGACGAGGATTAAACGCAAAAGAGATTTAAAAAGAAAATCTACATAAACAGTATAAACACAAGAAAAAAGTGTTGGCAAATGTAACAATCAAAAAATTAAATACTAAATTATAAGGTATTAATATGCAAATTACAACATCTTGACCATCTCTTGCTAGCATTTTCATTTCCTCTTGAGTTCTCGTACATTTATGCAGTTATGGCTAGATATCTCATATCTAGGGCTGTAAACGAACCGAACGTTCAGCGAACCGTTCGTGAACTGTTCGGCGGGAAGTTCGTTCATGTCCGTTTATTTAATAAATGAACGAACATGAACAAAGTTTTTTGTTCGTTTAGTTAGACGAACGAACATGAACAAGAGTCTCGTTCGTTCATTTATGTTCGTGAACGTTCGTTCATTTACGTTCGTTCATTTACGTTCGCTTATTTTCGTTCGTTTATATATTAATTTTAATATATACTTCTATTTATTTAGTTTGAATTCAAATTTTAAAAAGCCTTTTAAGTATTGGGCCTTTTAAGTGTTGGTATATTAACGATGGTTGATGAATGGTGATTGTTTTGTGTATGTTTAAACTATGGATAATTGGTGAGTAATAGTTAATTGAATGACAAGTATTTGTGTTCGTTTAGACCTGTTCGTTTATGTTCGTTTAGGTTTGTTCGTTTATGTTCCTTTAACCCGTTCGTTTATGTTCGTTCGTTTATGTTCGTTCGTTTATGTTCGTTCGTTTACGTTCGTTTAGCATGTTAACGAACGAACATAAACGAACACGAACACACCTGATTTCTAAATGAACGAACACGACTCGTGTTCGTTCATTTGTTCAGTTAAGCTAAACGAACGAACATGAACAAGTCTTTGTTCGTGTTCGTTCGGTTCGTTTACAGCCCTTACTCATATCCAACACTCAAATTTTTTAATTATAATCTAGATCAATAAACAATTAGCCTAATTGCAACAAGTTTGATGGATACAATCAACCTCACCAAATTTCATATATTAAACATCAAGTTATGGTGGACCACTCCGCTCAGACAGGATATTGTTTGGCAAATTATAAAATGTAACACCAAAGGTTTGTGTTTCTTCAAAATAATAACCACTTTCCCCATTTAGTTTATGGATTGTTCATTCTATAAATGATTATATACATTTTCACAACCCAACTTGTTCCATTCTTGTAAAGATCCCTACTGGTCATATTTTGTGCATATCCAAACTATATAACTTCAAGTAGAGAAATAGTTATATAGAGAAAGCAGTGGAAGATGTTTGCATAAAGTAGTATGGTAAAAAGTTGTTCATTCGAAAGTTCAAGGTTTTATAAATGGCTTGCCACGGTATTTGAGAACAAGTCAACCAGTTTGTTCTTGGGTTTCACTTTCACCTGTTAGTATATATCAAAGGCAAGAAATGACTTGATGTTTAATCATGCCATTACCTGTGCAAAACATTAGTCAAAACCATAAAACATAAAGGTATGAAATTTATGGAAGCTGCCAATTTGGTTAGAGCAAGGTGTCTTCAGGTATGGTCAGTTAACCCTTTAACACTAATCATGAGATCCACTAATTGTTTCAATGTTTGGTTGGTTCCTTTTTGAAGGACATTAGCTATGCAGTTAATAGAGCGCAACAGCGGTGCTATAGTGGCGAAATAGTGGTCCTTGACTAAATAGCAGTCCATAAAATGCGGTGTATTATAGCAGTACCGCAAATAGCGGCCACTATTACTGCTAATGACTGCCATTTTGACCCCAAATAGCGGTCACAATTTCTAATGACTGCTAATTTAATTTTTTCTTTAAGAGGCCTCTATCTAGGGCTGTTTTTAAAGTCTTTATAAATCCTCTGTTTTGGATTACTATTTTTCTTTTGGGCTTTTTTTAGGGGCCTCTATCTAGTGCTTTTTTCTTTTGGTATGTTTTGGTTGTGTCATTTGGTAGGCTATGTAGAGTCAAACTTAGGCCTGCCAACAAAAAGAAACCAATTAGGTCAACAAAAAGTAACTGCTTAAATCTACAAAAAAAAAAAACAATTAGGTCAAACTTTGGTATCAATTCCAAGTCCAAAACTCTGCTCATTGATTCCAAGTCCAAAACGCTTCAACAACTCGAGTTTTCTTCTTGATTAAACCGTTTGATTCCATGGTTCCACGGTTTTCTCATACGTTTTTGTGTGGTTTGAATTGTTTGACTTAATATGTATTAGGCATACAGCATTTTATGTTTTATATATATTCATATTTATTTTATGAAAGTAATTGTTTTACTGCTATACCACAACGGTAACCGCTATTTCAAATCATGGACCCGACCGCAATTTCCGCAACCAACCGCTTTAATTGCTTACTCATGTTACCCTCTTGGTCAGTGTACATCCCCCCCCCCTTCCCTCTTTATGGCGGGAACCACAAATCCGTGTGAAAATACAGGGCTCATTTGGTCTGGTTTGGTTTATCTACATCTTACCAAAGCATTTTGCTCACTAAAAGCAAAACAAACACAACCTTAGCAGGTCACAATTAGACTAAAATAAACGCATCAAAACAATATTTAATGAACTTAGTTTATGTTTTAAGAGTTATAACTAGTAATTTTACGACTTCCATAGTTTGATATAGAATTAGGTGTTTTTTTATCATGAAATTTATGAATAACTTTGTTTTTTATTGTTGACGCGTTAGTCGCGGTCTGCCTAGAAGCTTATGCCTCATGGTACTATGGATAAACGCCTCCTTGGTCTCACACTAGCAGGAACCTTGAGGAATCTGTGTCAACCAAAGCCCTACTTCAAGCCAACTGTTTTTTAGAGGCTTAATGAGCTTAACGGGATTCACAGCTTATTGATCAGCTATACATGACTATTTGGTAGTGGCTTAATGATGTACAAAGTGACTTATTCAGTAAGCTTCCAGGGGAGGGCTTTATGCAGAAAGCCAAGCTTTTCCAAACATGTCCCTCCCAATTGAAAAAACGCTTCTTCCATCTATGAAAAACTCTCCCAAACAAAAACCTTCTCAATCTATACAAACAGATTAAATCATTCAGACAGTTTTATCCGTACAGGACTTAATGGAAAACCAACCAAACAGCCCCTGAGAATACTAATCCTTATTCAACCAAAATAAAAGATAACAATGTGCAATGGATTATCAATTTCAACATAGACATGAAAGCTGATCTACAATCATATATAACAATTCCCAGATGTCAAAATAGGGAAAGCATCATTTCTAGAAGAGAAGGCTTATTATCATATACCTTCTAGCCAGTACATCATTTTCGCTGTACAAGATCCTTGTTACCGAAGGGGCTGGTGAATCCGAGAAACTTGACAATTCATCAATCTTTGATTTAAACACATCAAAATCATCAGCTTACGATAATAGAATAACTAAACATAATATTACACTTCAAATTTTAGTTTTGCAATTGATCAAAATCGTCCAACTTTTAACGTGAATAAGAAAACAGCTTCAATTAACAATTTCAAGAATATTCGATAACTCATGTGACCATCAAAAGGCAAATATATAATTATTTCGAAAAGAACGAGTATTGTTGCTACTACAACCCACCCTTTGAAAATCTTCAGTTCGCCATTACATAAATCTATGATGAATCGAAGCAGGATATAAAAACCTACCTGTTTCTGAAGATTTAGAGAATCCACCGAGAATGAGGAGATGGAGAGAATTTCATGAAGTGGGTATCCAGAGTGTTCCTCCATGGTTTTGATTGTTGGGTCTCTTTCATCGACATTTTGAGCTTGTATGAAAACGATGAAGGTAAGGAGAAGAAAATGAAGTATGAGAGAGAATCTAAAAGCCATAGTTGTTGCCACTGGTGCGTTTTGGTGGTTTACATATCAGTCAAGGAGTGGAGAGCTGAATCCGACTCCATTATTCATAGGGTTTCATCACACACATGTGGAGCAGCAGATGATGACAACAAACTGACAAACTGCAACGAATAACTTTGCTTCAAATAAAAAAGGTTGCCTTTTCCTTCGACAAATAAAATATAATTTGCAATCTAGGGGTATTGGTTTGGGTTGTACGGTTTTTAACATTTTTACTTAATTTAATTACGACCACACTTGCGGGTTAAGATGAGTTGGATTCGTGGATTACTAAAATTAATAAATAAAATATAATAAATAATATTAAAAATATATTCAACAAAGTTATTAGTTATTACAATCGTTTAAAAATATATCTAAATTCTTAAGTCTTGGAATCAAATGTCAAAAGTTTAAATAATAGCATGTGATTCAAATCCTCAATCAAGTACGACCGTTTTGGACTTTCTCGATTTTGATGTTGCATTTTCCTTGAGTTTGTCTACAATCAAAAAGAATATTAAATCATTTATTAAAAATATGTAAGCATGAAAAAAGAACCATTGTTAAGTTCACATTCTTTAAGAAAGTCATAAAATGCAATTTTATCCAAAAATTCACTTATTTGAATCCCCTCATTATTCTCTTTCAACCAACTTTATGTGCATACAAGGGTCTCCACCATTTTTGAATTCAAAGAGCTTCTAAATGTGCATACAAGAAAGTCATAAGATGCAATTTTATCCAAAAAGTCACTTATTTGAATCTCCTCATTATTCTCTTTCAACCAACTTTATGTGCATACAAGGATCTCCACCATTTTTGAACTCAAAGAGCTTCTAAATAAGTCTAAAATGCGACCACTTGTAGTAAAAGCGAATTCAGATGTTACGGTAGATATAAGTATAGCAAGAACATTTCTAGCTATCATAGACAAAATACTATACCTATTAGCATTATCTTTCCACCAAAGTACTACGTCAAATGATGGAGTCTTTGGATTGATTTTGAGTATTGGTTCTACTGGATTTGACCTGGACAATAGTTGGATTAAGTTTGGACTATAAATTGGACAAGTGATACGTGTATTTAATTTTTGGGTTGTACATTAGACTAAAAAATATACATAACTTTAGGATGTAAGTTATAATTTTGTAAATATCATATATAGACTTGGGATCATGTGAGACCAGCTTGTTTTCGTGAGACCCGTGAGACCAACATTTTACACTTGAAACTTCACAGCAAAAATGCTGTGAAGGTGACTTTTTAAAACCTTCACAGTGTTTTTGATGTGAAGGTTCGACTTCTTAAAACCTTCACAGTGTTTTTGCTGTGAAGGTTCGACTTTTTAAAACCTTCACAGTGTTTTTGCTGTGAAGTTTACGTGTAAAAACGTGGTCTCACGGGTCTCACGAAAACAGGCTGGTCTCACGTGAACCCAACCCATCATATATATATGTATATATACTAGCTTATTAAGCAAATTTAGCAAATGTCTTAAAGTCTTAAAATACTAAATGATCAAAATACCCGTTATACTCACTTTTTCACTTATTCCTCTCCTCACATACACTCACCCCCTCACATACACTCACCCTCTCACAAAGATTTTTTTAAAATTATAATTTTAAATTTACACTTTATACCCCTATAATTAATTAATTAATTTACTTTACGTTCTTTATTTTTAAATGTTTCATTTTAAACTTTTATCAAATTAACATAAATAATCGTATATCAATTAAAACATGTTTAAAAAATACATTTTTATTTTAACAAGTTACACCGTTATAATCGTCTCATTAATACCTTCGAAATGAGTCCAATATTAAATAGTTTTTGACTTAATTATATTATTATATATTATATATACTGTGAAAAATATTTTTAATATTTACGATTTATACTTTTATAGTTATTTAATTATATATATACTATATATTTTGGGGTTATGCTGTTCAAATTGTACTGTATAATATGTTTTGAATTAATATGTTCTTGGGTTTTTTTGAAATATATATATACATGTATTAATTCAACCTTAATCTGAGTTTCTGGACAAGAAAGAGGGTAAGCAGTTGAAATTTCATTCTAAAACCCATCTTTTTTTGTCTTTTCATGGCTTATGATCTGTCAAATTTGTAGTTTTCTTCATTCGTTTTTAGTGTTCATCTTAAAACTCAAGTTTTTAGGTTCTTTGTTTTTGGTGTAAATCGAATACATTTATGGAGTCGTTTAAATATGTTGGACTTTAAATATATTGGATTTTAAATATATTGGATTTTAAACTATCATACAATTTTTTTTTCATCGATAGTCTGTAATTTGAACCATAACTCTTATTTATTAAAATTGTATTAATATGTAAAGATCAAGTGTAACATATATCATCGTTAAATCTTATCTTATAAAACCAGTGGAACTTCAAAATCGTTAAAATTCATGGCTCTCGCCGTATTGCACGGGTACACAACTAGTATATATATATATATATATATACTAGATTCGATCCCGTGTATTACACGGAGTAATTTGAAAAAATTAAATCATATCAGGAACTTATCTTACAGATATGAATGATCATCGAAAGTATGATGTTACTTTAGACTTGTACTCTTGAAATGATTCTGAAGAATGACTCTTCAAACTTGAATTTAGAAGTGAAACTATATCAATAATTAGTTAAAATGAAGTTAACCCTAGAATAAAATTAAATTTAGAAATGAAACTATATCAGTAAGTTTAGAACGACTTTTCACACTTGTGCTATTGAAATAACTCTTAAGTATAACTCTGAAGAATGACTTCATACCTGGACTTGTATTCTTGAAATAATTCTGAAGTAAAACTCTTCAGACTTCAGAGCTCTGTATAATCAATAAAAGTCGACGTCCGCCACAAATCCCCCACAAATCCGTCACTGAATTTAAAAATAAAATAAAATTTTATTTCTACAACTTTCCCGAAGGATTTGTAACGGATTTTTTTACTTATTTAATATTGTCACAAATCCGTCGAAAATCCGTCACAAAATTGGTCTAATTTATATAAATAAATTAATTAGCGTTAATTAATTAAAATTTACGATGGATTTTAATTGATTTTTATATTTAATTATACCTGGTCGGAAATGTTTAAAAAACTTTTTTTATTATTTTCCTTTTCAAAAAAATATGTTTAAAAAAATGATTGTAATTTTCTAATAAAAAGTTATATTCCGTCGGAATTTATTTAAAAAATATATGTCTTATAAGAGAAAATAAAAAACTTTTTTAATAAATTCCGACGTAATATAAGTTTTTGTTATAAAAATTACTATTTGTCGGAAATTTTGAACTTCTTTTAAATATATATTTTTGGAAGGAAAAAAATATAAATAAAACTTCTTTGAACATTACCGACAGATTTCAGATGGAATTTACATTTAGCGACGGGGGTTTTTCCGACGGCAATATCTGTCGGATAGTTGTTTTTTCCTACGGATTTTGCCGTCGGAAAAACCACATTTTTGGTAGTGATCAATCAAATGGGTATAATTGAACTGTTAATGTAAATTGTGTCTAGATACATTCAAATGAGTCTAATTGAACCACTAATGTAAATTGTGTCTAGATACGTGTTTAGGCGGGAAAACAAGAAAACCGCCTCACCAGAAGATGACACGTATCACTCAAGTTACTTATTTATTATAAGTATATATATATATATACACACACACACATACATAATTTGAGGGAACGATCAAATGCAAACCATCCCCTTTTGTGCAAACCCTACAAACCAATCTCATCCATCCATTTTCTTGATCAATAGTCATGATTAAAATGTGTTATATTAGGAAAGTAAAAAACAAAATAAAATAAAAGATTTAATATTTAATCAAGAAAGAGCAAAATGCAAACCATTTTTAACTTTCAGTCATATTGTTCGATCCTTTCCCAATTTCAAACCTCTTTCATTGTGTTGATCGCGTTCAAACAGGAGGAGATCGATACCATTGTGTTCAATCGTTATACGCTTATCAAAAATCTAAATAACATGTTTTTGTCAATGAAGTTCGCTTCATCATTGAAATTGGTTTCATGGACTCCACAATTCCAAAAATTGAATGACATTGTTTCGGCAGTGAAATTTGTTGAAATGTTTCCTAACCAAAATGGAATCAGTTTCATGGTTTCTAACCAAGATGAACTCGGTTTCACATATGAAACAAAATATTGTTCAGCTAATGAAACACTTCAAAAACTGCATAATTATATTTCCTTCATTTTTAAATTTGTTTCATGTTTCCTAACCAAAATGGAATCGGTTTCATGGGTTATAGCCAAGATGAAATTGGTTTCATTAATGAAACCAAATATGGTTCAGTCAATGAACATTTCAAGACCTGAATGTTATTATTTCATTAATGATAGTAGTTTCATGGTTCCTAACCAAAATGAAATTAGTTTCATTTTTTAAACACTTTGAAAACTGTATAACATAGTTTCATTAATGACATTTGTTTAACGAATGAAAACAAAACAATATGCTCAAAATTTAGAAAATAACACGACTATATTATTAATAAATCAGTAACTACTTGGGAAATTGAAAAAAATACCGATTCTTTTGATATTATGACAATGAAATAAATAATTTCATAAGAAATAAATAATTTCATAAGAAATAAATTATTACAAATAAACTTTGTAATTGATGTAGTATTTTTAATTTAATAAAAGAATATAAATTATT
>NC_037537.1:10177532-10210181 GCF_001531365.2 Cynara cardunculus var. scolymus | reverse complement strand
CTTCTTCGATGCATCAGCCTGATGCTCAGGAAGTGGAAGAGGAAGAAAGAGAGAAAGATGATGGAGGAGATGAAGAAATTTATGATGACTATGATATGTCATCTGATATCAAGCTTTTCCTTTCCGCCGTTGATACCGTCCTCTGCAGGATCAACGAAGTTCACCAAGAGATGTCCCGTCAAGGCGATTTTGATGCGAATTTTCTTGCCCTCTAGGCGGATGTTCAAGAAGTTCAGAGTCATCTCTTGATTCTCCAAGAAGCTGTTCAAGCCAACACCGACGCCATTGCTGTTCTTCATAGCAGAGCTGACGATGCTCAGGCTATCGCTGATCAGCAGACTGGTCATCTTCAACAAATCCTGGATGCTGTCCGTCAACCAGCTCCAGTGATGGCACCTTCTTTCTCTGCTGATGATCGCACCCAGCTCCATGAGACGCGTGAGGCAACGATAACTCTAGCCAATGCTTTGCAAAGGCTGGAGGATTCTATAGTTCTCCAGCATCAGCGCTTGGACGAACTCTCTTGCAAGGTCTCTAAAGTCTTAGCCAAAGAGGGGGAGATGAGGTCCAATGCTGGTGAATCATCTGATGCTGCTCCTACATCTTCTCAGGCTATTGGCCCAGTATCAGCTTCAGTTGCAGTTGAAGCTGAGGCTCTCGGAGCTGAAGCAGTTGCTGCTCCTGTAATCACGACCACCAAAGCTGCTCTAGCTGAGAATGTCGAAGCCATCCCTAGGGATGATGTCCATACCATCGCTGCTGCTGGTGATGATGATGAAGATGAAGACGATGATAAACATGTCATTCCAAACACCAAAGATGATCTAGATGGCGACGACGACGATGATGATGAAGATGACTTTACCATTAAGTTCCAGAAACCATCAATAGTCACCAAAGGTGTTACTCTCGGGGATTCTGCATCCCAGAGGGAGCAAAGGCAAGGTGAATTGACTCCATCAGGGAACCAGGACCCCAAGTCAAAAGGCAAGGCGGTCGCTGAAGAAGAGAACATGAGGATATTGTTCAATATTCCTCAATAACCTTTGTTGAAGACTCTACCTCTCAGGTAGTGATCAGTTCAACATATCAGCTTCATATTCCATCAACAACCTGCGGTTGATTGGAGCGGTTACCTGATCAACCCACTTCTCGTGCTCCTACCGACCTGCAGATGACTTAGCTGAAGGAGTCACTCGACCATACTAGAGTAAAAATTCCTCTTGGTACCTCTAGTGTTGGTGAGTTTGACTTCTTATCTGAAGCTGAAAGACTCGAGGCATTACGGGCTGAAGAAGAGCTAGAACTTCAAAGAAAACAGACTGAAGACAGCTTGAAGCTGGCTAAGTCACTAGCTGAAACAGTCCTTCCCAAGAAAAGGTCCAAGAAAACGGTGAATGCTGTCCAAGCCCAGGCTAAACTTCTTTCGATTGCAGAAGCTGAATGTAAGAAGAACCTGAAGCTGGTGGATAAGGACAAGCAATGAAGCGAAGCAAAACTGAAAAAGAGACTCAGTCCCCACCCAATTATCAGCGTTAGCATCAGCGGACGTTCTAAAGACAGTGGAACGCTGGTCTCAATGCTCATCACCAGGGACAATCTTGATGCCGTTACCGAGTACCCTTCTTACCTTGGCCGTTATGGATACATCAAATGGATGGAGATCAGACAAGCCATTCAGCAATCCAAGTTGAGACACAAGACACTTATCGAGAACACCATCAACGAGCTCATCAAAAGGATGTCCAGGTATGTCAAGGTCCTTGACCGGCCAACTCTGAAGAAAGGTGGGAAGAAGAAACAAAAACTTTATGATCCTAATGAAGGACCATTCCTAAGGAACGAACATGAAACAAGGTTCTCCTTAGATGAAGTCCTGAAGGCTCATAAGAGTACATACATTTCTATGCTGAATCTTGACTTGCCAGATAAGGGTCCCTATATACCCAACTCTATGCATTTTAAACCTGAGTTAGGAGTTATATTCCNGTAGTATTTTTAATTTAATAAAAGAATATAAATTATTGATGGTAATAATTATATATTAAAATCAATTGATTTACAATTTTCTTAAAAACAATTACTCTATTTAATCTTCCATATTTAAAAATAATTACAACATTACCAAGATTATCTACAAAGTAAAATAACATTCATACCCTTATTTTTTAAAAATAAAGAGAAAAATATGAAATTATTCTATTGGTTGATGGTGGTTTCAATTGTTTGCATGAAATAGGAGGTTTGCAAAGTAACCCCCCTATACACAATTTTATAAAAATAATACATATTAGCGGCGGGTTGGCAGTTTGAGTTGGGTTTTCAACCCTCCTAATTAGCAGTTTGGCAGGTTGAGATTAATTGGGTTATTAGCGGGTTGGGTTGGGTGGGTTTCACGGATTGATGCTTTTTTGTACACCCCTAATTTGCATTCAAGACTTTATAAAATCACCAACAGCCAATCAAAAAAATTAGAGTAAATTTAGTTTCGGTCCCTAAACTATGTAAAACTTGTCCTAATTTTTCATTTATTTTGTATTTGTCCTTGACGTTTACAAAGTCGATTGGTTTTTATCCCTCCCACTACCTACCGTTATTTTTTTTTTCTACTAACTCCAGTTAAACTAGGGTAGTTTAGTCATTTCACCCATTTTCTGTACTTTCTAGTATTTAAAAAATTATAAAATTTATATTTTATATATATGAAAATGTAAATAAAAAGAAAAAAGAAAATGATAATCGCTTCTCACGCAATCAACAGGAAACAAACCCTCACTTCTTCATCAATAAACACCACCTACTTCTTTATCGATAACTCTCTTTTTCTTCCTTGATGACCTCCATCCACCCTTGTCTAACAATTTCATCAAGCCTGATGAAGACATCCACTATTAAACTATTGTCTTTATGAGTCCAATAAAACAATAAAGTTCAATGTTTTTGTTTACATATGACAATGAGCTTAACAACTATTAGGGGTTGTCTGGTAACAACTTAATGAGCTGCATAGTAAATACGGCTGATTCACACAACCATATCTATGTGTTCGGTAGGAGCTTAATCGCTCAGCCAATAACTAAATCGGTCAGCTGAAAATTGAAGGTGCTATCCACTCAGCCAATTAAATTACATTTATTTCCCTATATACCCTCTCCCTAATTTTGAAGAAAAGGTACTTTTCCAGCCCATTGCTTCTCCTCCATAAAGCTACTGCACCTTCTCCTCCATAAACCCATCTTCTCCTCCACCGTCTCCTCCATCGATCGCTACCGCCAAAAAGTCGTTTTCCAAATTGAAGGTATGTCATCGATTCTTCATCTATCTTCTTCGAGTGCATCTTTGTTTATGAATCTGCATCTCTGTTTACGAGTTCATCTTCGAGGCCAGATATGAATATGCATCTCTGTTTACGATTGCTCCATCTTGTAAAGAAAATATGCACATATCTGATATTCTGTTTATGAATGTGCATCTTTGTTTACAAATTTGGTTTATGAATGTGCATCTAATATTCTGTTCATGATGGATAAACACATCCAGATCTGCAACCAGATTGCTCCATCTTTACATTGTTAGTTAACTGCACTGCTCAAATATATGTTGCCCAATAAATAAATAATTTACCTACTCCATTCCATTTTTAATTGTCAGCACCTCCTGGAATTTATAGGCTATTAGAAAATTCCAGATGGGTACATCAAGTATATACATTGGGTTTTGAAAATTCCAGATGGGTACATCCATTCCATTTTGAGTTTTGAAATATTTTTACCATGGCTCCATTTTGTAGTATAATTTCAACCTTGGGTGGAAAGTATTCTACTTTCAAATTTGTAACATGCAAACAAAACCCACAACAGATGTTATGTGTCTTTGCCGATTATCTTATTCATTTGTATGTGTCTTTGCCGATTATGTGTTCCCGACTTGTTAATTTTCAACCGATTAGGTATGGAACAAACAGACGATTCACAACCGCCAAAAAGGACTAGGATAAGTTGGAAAAACATGGTTGTTGTAAAAATGTTTCTAGAAAGTTGCATTCTTGAGATAGCTTTAAACGGAAAAGAAGGTGGAAGTCTAAAATCATTGTCCTGGAAGAAAGATTTTGATCATCTGAAAGAGCTTCACAACTTTCATGTGGATAGAAAGCAAATGTGTAACCATTATGACTATTTAAAGGGAAAATATGGGGGGTGGTTGAAACTTAAAAATAAAACAGGGAATATGTATGATCCATCAACAAACTCATTTAATTTGACACCCGAGCAATGGGAACTCGAGATTCAGGTCACTATCTTGTTATACTTTTTTTCCTTCTATTTAAAATATGATTAGTTACTTATAATTATTTTTTTTAACACGGTCAAATAAATATGTTGAATCGTTAAGGACAACTAATCTTCCATTCCCCGAGTTGTGTACGCAATTGTTTGAAGGCGGTGTTTCCACGGGCATCGGAAGCTTTGGACCGCTATCAAATGACCCCGAGCCTTCTGTCGAACCTTTCTCTGAAAGGTTTTTCTTATTGTGGGCAATTTCTCAGGCATTTGAGGGACAACAAAAAACTTCAATACCTTCTTAAAGAGCTCATTTAGGATATCTTCGATTATCGAATGATGCTTGGACTTTGAACACTGAATGTCTTGTCGAATCTCCAGCCATTCATCGTAACCATACTGCCCGAGATATGAAGGATACTCTGTGACAGCCTCAAGGTTGTCTCTTGAGATGACCATGGAGATGAGAAGTCTATCATCATTCATCCGTCTATTGATGGTGACGTTTGAAATCCTGTAGGGATTTATTCTTTTCTTTAATTTTTCCTCTCACCATCTCTGGCCGCGGTCTTTCAACTTGTTAGGATCAAGTTTTGAGCTTTATACATTGTTTTCAAGATTTATGCTTTCGTGTTTTCTCTTGTATATGTGTGTGTGTGTGTGTGTCTAGTGTTAGATTTCGTGAGCTTAGAAGAACATTTTGTAATATTTGAATCTAATACATTTGGTGCTAAAAAGGTTTTCTCTCTCTACAATTTATACTCTCTCTACATTTTCATAATTGCTATTGTGATCTTGAATCATGAATTGTTATTGATTAATCTTTTTAGGATTATCAATTGGTATCATAGCAGGTTACAACAACTTAGAAGATTGGATTGAAATGAATCAAACTGAATTTGAATCTTAATTTGGACATTTCTTGATCGACATTTTTATTGCTATTGGTTTGAATCAATTTTTCGTAAATCTATTTTAATTTGTGTGTAAATTTGATTGAATTTGTGTGCAATTTTTCATCTTGGATTGATTAGAGTCATTTATTTTCTAAATTAAATCGATTTCATGTATCCATTTTGAATTTTTTCTTGATTCGAGTTCTTGACTGTTCTTGAATTGTTCTTAAGGTATATTGGACCATTTCCTATCCTCGAACGAGTTGGTCAAGTGGCATACTGTTGATCCTCTATCTCAGTGATTTGATAATAATCTCTTTTTCCTTTCACGTTGTATTTGTATTTCTGTATTTTCAGTTCCAGCGATCATCACTGAGTATGTTCAGTGATCGCTGAAGAACTTGTATTGTAAATTCATCAGAGACAGCTTTACTTCAAGAAGACAACACTCACACCACATATCCTTCAGCGAACGTCGAAGACTGAAACTGAAGATATAGACTGGCAAGTACGTGATCTNAGGGTCCCTATATACCCAACTCTATGCATTTTAAACCTGAGTTAGGAGTTATATTCCTTGACTATGAAGGTGAAGTCAGATTTCAGAGAAT
Source organism: Cynara cardunculus var. scolymus (assembly GCF_001531365.2). NCBI lineage: Eukaryota > Viridiplantae > Streptophyta > Magnoliopsida > Asterales > Asteraceae > Cynara > Cynara cardunculus. The sequence goes on along the minus strand of NC_037537.1, from coordinate 10,204,394 downwards.
GTCAGAGCTACATCTATGTCCAATGGATCATTTGATTTATCTTTTGCTCTGGATAGATGATAGCATGACTGGAAAAGTCGTAGATTTGAAAATACGAAGGGAATTCCTACGTTGAAGAAAACTTGGTGAAAGTGTACCTGGGTACATAGATCTAAGATCTCTAGATTAGTTTCTCTTTGTAACAACAATCCACTTTTCCTTGTAACTTCATGTACTATATCTCCTTTCAGTGATTATACTTATATTCTGTAAGTTCTGGACATGTACTGTAATACTTGTAATATTTCATATGATTAATAAAATGAGTATCCATGTACTTCACTGAAAAAGATCCCTGAAAAAGTAATAGGGACACAAGTCTATGAGTTCCAATGTTACTTTTCTCATTTACTGACAATCTATAAGTAAGTAAATAAGCTTTCAGTTTCAGTTTCCGTACTTGTAATTTTCTTAGATATAACTTAAGAAAACTTCTCAAGCTGAGACTGACCAAACTGAAAAAGATGCCAAAATAGTAAAAAGGGATATACACTTTGTATATAACTTTTCCTTACTATTATTTGATAAAATAACCTTCTTTATGTTATCTTGATATCATTAAATAGGGGGAGATTGTTGATCCTCTCTCTCAGTGATTTGATGATAATTCCTTTTCACTTATACGTTGTATTTATGTTTCTGTATTTTCAGTTCCAGCGATCTTCACTGAGTATGTTTAGTGATCGCTGAAGAACTTGCATTGTAAATCTATCAGAGACCATAATACTTCAAGAAGACAACACTCACACCAAAGAACCTTCAGCAAACGTCAAAGATTGAAACTAAAGATTAGAGACTGACGAGTACGTGATTTGAAGTGGTATTCAATGATTACAAGTCTGTCTACATATGTGTGAAGACTGCTCAAACTTCAGCGAATGATGATGAGACCTTCAGGTCATTCCAGCATTCAGCGATCAAAGGAAGYTTGCTTAGCACGATTGTTGTTGTCTTGTCCTTATGCACACAAAGGACAAAACCCATTCCCCTATGAAAGTTAGTACGATACGGAGCCGATTAGTTGACTCTTTGTCTACCAACTTTAGGTAAGGATGTCTGCTCATAAATAGTGCTTTTGTACAATTTACTGTGGCAAAGGACAAGTCTTCCACTTAAGGCTTGACATGCTCTCTAACCCTACCTTATTGTATTAAATGAACATTTAATGCACTAGGTATAAATAGAAGTGTTTCTTCTCCATGCAGAGAGCGCGCATCTCTCTCTCTCTAATCTAATTCTTACTTCAAGCATTTTCTAGCTTAAGTAAAGGATCTTTCTTATAGCAACTTCTGTTCTTGTATTTGCTAAAGCTTTGTGTGTAACCAAAGATTGTTTAGATATGTTTTTATTACCTTATCTTTCCGCAAACAATCTTGTAAAATATGTATTGATTTTCTCTATCAATATATATTTTAAATTTGAAAATACTGTGTTTGTATTCATCCCCCCTTTCTACAAACTGTTTCTCTTCTTGTAGACCCTTACGAGACCAACACTAAGTCTTAAAGACTTATTTTCAAAGTCTAGATAAGTTTATTACAAGACTTGTACTCTTGAAATTACTCTAAAGTAAAAATCTTCAGACTTTAGAGCTCTGTATAGGCAAACCAAAAGCTCTGCATGGTGCTTCGTCTGGAAAAGAAGACTATAGAATTCAGGTGAGCTAACTCTGAAGAATGACTCTTCGGACTTGTACTCTGGAAATAACTCTGAAATAAAACTCTAAAGAATGACTCTTCAGACTTGTACTCATGAATTAACTTTGAAGTATAAAATCAATCTATTAAATCAGAGTTCAGATTCTAAGTTTGATAAAAAGACTTCAGAGTTCATGCTTCAAAGTTCGGGTGAGCTAAGTCTGAAAAGAAGACTTCAGAATTCGGGTGAGGTAACTCTGAATAATGACTCTTCAGACTTGGACTCTTTAGACTTGTACTCTTCAGAATTGTAGAAGACTTTAGAGTTCAGACTTCTAAGTTTGAAAAAGAAGATTTCAGACTTCTTGTTCTAAGTCTAAAAAAACGACTTCAGAGTTCAGACTTCTAAGTCTGAAAAGAAGACTTCAGAGTTCAGAGTTCTAAGTCTGAAAAGAAGACTTCAGAGTTCAGACTTCTAAGTNTGAAAAGAAGACTTCAGAGTTCAGAGTTCTAAGTCTGAAAAGAAGACTTCAGAGTTCAGACTTCTAAGTCTGAAAAGAAGACTTCAGAGTTCAGACTCTAGAGTTCAAGTGAACTATGTCTGAAAAAGCAAACTTTAGAGTTCGGATGAGCTAACTCTGAAGAATGACTTCAGACTTAATCTCTTGAAATAACTCTGAAGTAAAACTTTTCAGTAAATTGAATTTAGAATAAAATAAAGTTAACTCTAGAATATAATTGAATTTAGAAATGAAACTATATCAGTAAATTGAATTTAAACTTAGAAGTGAACACCAACTTTTTCGGGAATCAGCTACCACACGAATTAATTAACACAATAATAAAATCAATTGCATTCTAAATTAGTGGGATTGATTGAATAAAAGGATACATGTCAATCAAATGAATATAATTGAACTATTAATGTAAATTATGTCTAGATACGTTCAAATGAGTCTAATTGAACCACTAATATAAATTGTGTCTAGATACGTGTTTAGGCAGAAAAACAAGATAACCGACTCACCAGAATACGACACGTGCCACCCATGTTACTTATTTATTAGATGTATAGATTTTAGACGGTTTTCTGACGACATATTTAAAATAAATAAGAATAAAAAAAGGGCATAATTGGTATATTAATAACTAGGTTCGATCCCGTGTATTACACGGGGTAATTTGAAAAAATTAAATCATATCAGAAACTTATCTTACAGATATGAATGGTCATCGAAAGTACGATGCTACTTCAGACTTGTATTCTTCAAATAACTCTGAAGTATAACTCTGAAAAATGATTTTTCAGACTTGAATTAGAAATGAAACTATATCAATAATTAGTTAAAATGAAGTTAACCTTAGAATAAAATAAAATGTGTTATTTTGAACAAATATAGACATATTTTTTGGCAAAAAAAAACCTTTTATAGCCGGCATGTTAACCAACAAAACTCGTCTTACAGAACTCCTTGACAACAGCAGCAAGTGATAGTTGAAAGCTGTCACGATAAGCTGTCAGCGATAAGCTAAAAGCTGGCTCTTCAGTGATTGCTCAAAGTTTCCACGATAAGCTGAAAACACAAGCTGAAAGCTGTCAGCAATAACCTGTTAGATTTGCTGAAGGTTGTCAGTAATAACCTGTCAGATTAGCTGAAGGCTGTCAGTGATAAGCTGAAAGCTGAAGGCTGTCAGCAATAACCTGTCAGATTAGCTGAAGGCTGTCAGTGATAGGCTGTCAGCGATAAGCTGAAAGCTGAAGGCTGTCAGCAATAACATATCAGATTAGCTGAAGGCTGTCAGCAATAACCTGTCAGATTAGCTGAAACTGTCAGCGATAAGCTGAAAGCTGTCACGATAAGCTGAAAGCACAAGCTGAAGGCTGTCAGCAATAAGCTGTCAGATTAGCTGAAGCAAATTAATCTGAACTAAATCCCGTTTAGTAGGGAAATCAGTTAAACCACGATAAAAAAATTATACATTTTTAGAGGGACATATGTCAACCAAATAGGCATCTTTGAACCACTAATGTAAATTGTGTCTAGATACATGTTTAGGCAGGAAAATAAGATAACCGACTCACCAGAAGATGACACGTGTCACCCAAGTTACTTATTTATTAGGTGTATAGATTTCTCCGACGGTCTATATGATGACATAATAAAAATAAATAAAAAACAAAATGAAAAAAAGATTAATATTTTTGATGGTTTTCCAACAACATATTAAAAATACACAAAAATTATAATAAAAAAAGGTGCCGCCGATATATTAATAGATTTCTGACGATTTTCCTACAATTATAATAAAAATAAATAAAAGATAAAATGAAAAAGCCGTCGGTAAACCCTCGATACATTATTAACAAATAAAAGAAGAAAACCTATCGTGATAAACCGTTGATATATTACTAGTTTTTCCAATGACTTATTTAAAATAAATAAAAAAATATGTAACACCCCAAAAACGGGACAAACAAAACTTTCAAATAAACCGGAAATGTGGTATTTAAATATTTAAATACGAGCCTTCTACCAAATACAGTATTTAGTTGTAATCAACGGGGGAGATCCGTATCCATTGAGAGTGACAAGAACACAAAATATGTCACTCGAACAATATTGTCGCATAACACTTTAAGGCTTATAGTCAAAGTGTCCTAGCGGCTACTTAACAAGTTGAACCTCAGGAGTCCGCTTGTCCTTGGTGACTATTCTTGTGAAATTCCACCTCAAGGCTCGACACACTTGGTGTCTACCCCGAAGGTACACCTTAAGTGGCAAAGATCTTAGTGTCTACTGATAAAGTAACACCTCAAGACTCAACCCTCCTAGTGACTACTTGAAAAGTTTCATGCAACATATAACAAAATGAGAATATCTAACTAATCCACATTTAGGTATTCTTTCATCCATTAAACTATGTAAGGGGCCGTTTACCAAATTTTTTGGTTAAGTGTTGATTCCGGTAAGAGATCTGACTATGGTAAGAGGTATTCTTTCTTTCTGGAGTAAGTGTTGATTGAAAATTATTGTTTACCATATGTATTGTATTAAGTGTTAACATAAAATGTTATTTATCAAACTTTTTAAATATAATTTCAAATTCTTTTTTGCTTACGAAAATATATTGATACTCAATATATTAACATACTACAATTTTCATAATTTAGAACAAAAATTCAATTTTTAAAGGCAAAACTACCACCAAAACAAAAAAGACCAAAATAAGGATCAACGAAGGAAACAACAACAAACCGTCAATAACGAACAAAAAGTCATTACAAGCCTTTAACATAATTGTTTGTGTACAAATAGTTCGCTTACAGATACTAATTTCAAGCATTCAACATTAATTGATTTGCAATCTGATCACGCAAATTAGTCATATATTCATTGCCTTGGGGACCCTATTGTGTTTCTTCAACATCTTCCTCGATGCTTTCTTCCTCGATTCCTTCGTCTTGTGCATGAGCATGATTGAAGCGTTCTTCTTTAGTCAAGGCAGGTCGGCGTCGAAAATCTGTTAACCAATACCTTGTGTTGCGATATGGGGTCATAAATCCACTAGTATTAGCATATGCGACATCACAAATATAATATTTACCTGCAACCACAAGATACAATTTGAAAGTATAAAACATAACGAGGTTCAAATGTTAAGAAAAAAATGAAACATATTTGGTGGAGGAAACAAAAATCCTAAAGTTGGGTCAAATGCAACTTATGTCAGAACTCGAGAATCATGTGCAATGCTTTCCCATCCAGCCCAAACAAATGTGAATATCATATTAAGATCACAAACCGCTAAAACATTTTGATAGCATTCACCTCTTCCTATTCCTCTTCCTCTATACCTAGCTTGTTGACTAACGGGCATAACTGCATGTATTAAGGTTCCATCTAGCACACCTATAGCCCCTCTTTTTATGAAATAGAAAACATTAGAAAGTATTTATATACGTTAAGAATATTTAGTATATCAAGACAAAACATACTGAAATATTTTTTTGAGTCGTGTAAATCGCTTCGACATATTTGGGGTTCCATCAAAGAATGTTGGCCCTATGACTTCTCTCGCGAATTCCATCATTCCTCTTAGTAATGGTTCGCGTAGAATGTTGAAATCTTCGGTTAACCATTCTAAACCGTTCATTGTGACTAATTATTGTCAAAAATATGGCCATCTTCTCTTCGACGCTCATATACCTACTTGAGTGCACCCAATTTTTTATTTAAAATAATTGTATAATAGTATGTATGCATCAAGTGATAAACGCATCAATTCATGACATTGCATATTTGATCCACTTAATAATTCTTGTGTATATGCATGTCCGCTCAATGCTGAAGTGTTTCTAAAAAGATGAAGTGCTACTTCATACAACGGGCTTCCCCACCCAAATTCTCCAGTTTTTCAATGCAAGCACACACCTCAGATTCCATGGGTTGTTTGTCCTAAGCATTTTGCACAGAAGTGACAACCTTAGACACTTCTTCATCATTTACTAAACTGCTTGGTTGAACTCTTTTTCATTTTTCTTTAAGATTTAGAACGTGAAGAAGACTCTTGTACCGAAGGCAATGTTTTTGAACTGCTCTTGTACTTCTTGTGTTTGAGGAGCAACACGTGTATACAATGTTTTTGAACTTTGTTGCTCTTGTGTTTGGGGAGCAATGCATGTAGGATTAGGAATAAAAGAGGTCGGCCCCCAACTTCCAACTCCCGTGGAAGCAACTCCGTCAAAAAGTTGAACACAAAGATCTAGAAATGATACTGGTGCAATCCTCAACTTTTCAACATATTTATTGGACTGTTTACAAAAAAATTATGTGTAAATAAAAAAAAACACTTTAAAAAAAGAAAAAATAGAAAAATAAAGAATATGACATTTGTTTCCATTTGCCATTCCTCGTCAGACAGCTTAAAAGAGTTTGTTCATGCATCATAGATATTTTCAGTTTTGTTTTTCAATTTTGACCAAACTCCATATTTGTCTTTGAGGTAATCGTAATGGTTTTTCATTTGCCTTCGGTCCACAATAGAATTATGTGTCTTTTCTAACGTTTCTGCTACTTTCCTCCAAAAATTGCTTTAAGGCTACCACCCTCTCGCTCATTTATAGATATCTCTTGCAAACATGACTCTAGAAATGTTTTTACCATATTACAGTCTTTCCAACTAATCCTAGCTCTCTTGGGTTGTGAAAGATTCAACGACTGTTTCCATACCTATAGAAATAAATTAAACATGCCTCAAACACATGCTTTAGCAATATATGACCAGATAGCTTGATTTGTAATTACCATAAATCATAAATGAAACAAAAACAAAAGTTTTGAGTATTACCACCTTCTAGACAACATAATGACGTCAAGTTTCCTAATTTGTATGTCAGGCAACTCCTAGAATCATGATCACACATTAAGAAGGAAAAGGGTCACATGTTGTTTTTGTTGATCCTCTCTCTCAGTGATTTGATGATGATCCATTTTATCTATCAAAGTGTATTATCTCTGTATTTAGTTTTAGCGATCACCACTGAGTCTGTTCAGTGATCGCTGAACATGTATTGTAATTCCTTCAAAGACCAGTATCCTTCAAGTAGACAAAACTCACACCACAAAGCCTTCAGTGATATCGAAGATAGAAGCTGAAGATTAGAGACCATCAAGTTCGTGATCTGAAGCGGTTTTCAGTGATAACAAGCGCAAGATTCAACGAACACTGATGAGGTCTTCAACGCCATTCCAGTGTTCAACGATCAAATGAATCTTGTTGAGCAAGATAATATTTGTCTTGTCCTTCTGCACATAAAGGATAAAGCCATACCTTTCAAAGTAAAGTACTGTATGGATTAACTCCATTGTCTCCAAACGTGCTTACCTACTTTATGAAAGAAGACTGTTCGTATACAACCAAAAGACTGTATACTACAACAAAGGACAAGCTTACCTCTTAAAGCTTTCCATGTGCTTTTTGTACCTTCTGAATTCCATTTAATGCAATGGGCATAAATAGCTGAGTAGTTCTCTCTTCTTAGTTACACATCTCTCTAACATCCACGCATCCTTGCTTTGAAGATCTTACCCAAGAAGATACTCTTCCTTCTTACTTTCTACCTAAGAGAAAGACTTCTACTGTAACAAGTGAAGAGCACATTACTTCTTAACCTATTTCTTGTGGTAAGTCTTTTCTTCTTGCTATCTGTAATTTTGTGTGTATGTTTGACTGTCTAGATAGGTTCTGTATCCTATCTCTTCCGCAAACAATCTGTAAAAATCTGTATTGATCTTCTTTATCAATATAAGTTTTTAAAAGTGAAATCTGACGTGTTTGTATTCATCTCTCCCCTTCTACAAATTGTTACCTATAAACTCTTGTAGATCCAGTCGGGACCAACAACTGGTATCAGAGCAATGTTTGTTTTTGTGTTGTATTGTTGTTTTATTATCTCTTCTTCTCTAGATAATTTATTTACCTTTTCAAAATGATTTTGCACAACACGAGCACAAACTTTCACGACAATGGCTCTTTTGCCAAATCTCCCCGATTTATCAGAGACAACTTCCTTCTTTGGAATAATCGGATGTCTCTATTCTTGGAAGATATGGACCCTGAGAAAGTAGCTTTAGATACTCGTGCGAGATCTATAATAGCCATGGCACTTCCTGACAAGGTCTATCCCTCTCATGAAGCTTAAAACCTCGAAAACCATGTGGGACACTCTTTGTGTTTAATATGAAGGTACTTCTGAAATACAAGAATCGAGAAAAAATAATTTAGTAAGACAATATGAAAGTTTTATTTATGGAAAATCTAAATCTTTGTTTGAAGTACATCAATACTTTAATCGTCTTCCTATTGATTTGAGGACAGTTGGAAGAGAATATTCCAATTCAGAGACACTAACAAAGTTCCTTGAATGCTTGCAAGACGCATGAGATAATTATACCATGCGTCTCAAGATATCCAAGGATATGTCCTCTATTTCTCTCAGTTCTCTTTATAGATATTGCTTAATCATGAGCAATCCCGTCAGCTGAAGAAGAATATTCTAAAAGACTTCAGGGAAATGAAAAGCTCTTTGTTAGCTTTGATTTCTGATAGCCCTTCAGCAACCTCTTCTATTTCTTCAACTCCCTCATCTTTTGTTTCTATCACTAAGTTAGATCCTTCTAACTCTGAGGACTTGACAAACGTTGATCTTTTAGAGTTTGATGAGTCACTAGCCCTTCTAACTAACTCTTTCAGGAGGTTCGCCAGAAAAAGAAACTACCCAGATCTCCTTCTCTGGCCATAGCTGAAAATCCAAAGTCAAACCCCATTGACAAGGATATAACTAACTGCTACAATTGTCAACGCAAAGGTCACTTTGCTAATGAATGCAGGTTGAAGAAAACTGCGACGCCATCTTCCAACCTCCCATCCTCCTTCAGGCCTCAAAAAGACAAGAACCTGAAACTAAAGGAAAAGTACAAGAAGATGAATAATCTTCAGCGTAAAGATAAAGTTCTTGCAGCTGAAGAGCATGATTGGGCTAATTATTCTGATGAATCATTTTTTGACGAGGAAGACACAACCTACCTCTGTCTCATGGACAAGGATATCAAAGATGAACCATCTGAGACATCATCCTATAGTGAACCCTCGTCATCAACCTCTACTCAGGTATGTAACTTGAATGAATCTTCTTCTTCTTCCTCTGATAGCCTATTTGCACTAGATACGTTGACGGTTGACCTTTACAATGCCATGGATGAAAAATCCAAAGCTGAAAAGATTAATCTTGATCTTCAAGAAAAATTAGAGAGATAACATTTAAAGATCAAAGGATCAGGTCATTATAAACCAGACTATTACACAAGCAGGCTATCACTAAGCGTGAGCAAGCAATTGATGAACTCAAGGCTGAGAAGGCTACTATTGACGGATGGTGTAAAACCTCTATCAATTCCTCTGAGATCATCAACATAAGATCACTGCCAAGAGAAAGAGTGGTCTAGGAATCTTCTTTGATCAAGAAGAAAGTGTCATTGACAAGTTCATGCTGTAGTTTGGTACTTTTATCTCTTCCATTCTTGACACCTCTTTCTCTCAGTATTCTTATATTGAGACTCCTCTTGAAGAAACTCCTTTGACGCCAGGATGCAAAGACAAAGGTAAATCCATTGTCAGCGCTCCTCTTCCCAAGAAGGCGAATAAGTCAAATAGACCCAGATCCATTCTTTCAGCTTGTAAACCTTCTTCCTCAGGGACCAAGGTCTCTGAACCCTCTAAGAGATCAAAGCCAAAGCTGAAAGTGAATCTTTCACCCAAGGTATCTAAAACCATGTTGTTCCTCCTCGAACAAATGAGAAAGGTATTCTTGGAGCTTGTCCCTCTTCTATTCTTTCCAACTCTTATGGATCTAAAGCTTCTTTTAGCTTCAGGAAGTGTCGTCACTATGGTGAAACTTCTCATATCGCCAGTAAGTGTCCTTCAGCTACCAAATCTAGTTCGCCAACCAAGGTAAAGAAAGTAACCAAGGCTGAAAATCAGCCAAGGTGAAAGAAGCCACTAAAGCTGTGAAAACGACTAAGGTGAAGAAGATCAATGTAGCCTCTTCTTCAGGCTTAGTGAAGACTCCTGCTGACTCTGAGCCTTCAGTGTTAGTGGATGTCACCTCTAACTCCGCTGGACCCAATGAGAAATGGGTACCAAAGTAATCTTAATCTGTTTATTTTGCAAGAAGTCAAAGGCATCTGGTATCTTGATAATGGATGTTCAAGACACATGACCTGAGACAAAACCCTGTTATCATATTACAAATAGGAAAGAGGCCCTTCCATGACCTTTGGAGGAAATGAAAAAGCATATATCAAGGGCTTTGGTATATCAATCGACAGTGCAACCACTTTCAGACGTATCACATATGTTGAAGGACTGAAGCATAATCTTCTCAGCATCAGTCAGTTGTGTGATAAAGATTTCACAGTGATTTTTCTTAAGAACTCATGTTATGTCTTTGACAAAGATGACAACCTTGATCTTACAAGTTCTCGTCTAGAAAACGTGTATGTCATCAACATGGATTCTCCCTTCACTGAGAAAAGTTGTTTTCTCTCTAAAGCCTTTTCAGATATCAACTGGTTATGGCACAAATGGCTTTTTCATCTCAATTTCAAGACGCTGAATAAGCTGTCTCGAAAGGATCTTGTCATTGGCGTTCGTCAGCATTTTTTTGCAAAGGAATCTCTTTGCTCAGCTTGTGAAAAAGGAAAGCAGACAAAGGCTTGCTTTAAGTTGAAGCAAGTCTGTTTAGTATCTTCTCCGCTTTAGCTATTACACATGAATTTGTTGGTCCTGTCAACATGCAATCTATAGATGGAAAGAAATATACGCTCGTTATCGTCGATGAGTTTTCCATGTACACTTTGGTTTTCTTTCTCAGATCCAAGAGTGATGCACCTAAAAAATCATCTCGGTCGTCAAGCGTATAGAAGTACTGAACAACATCAACTATCAGGAGTGATCAGAGCACTAAATTCAAAAACAGTACCATTGATGACTTTCTTGCAAACAAGGGAATCTCACACAACTTCTCAGCTGTGAAAACTTCACAATAAAACGAGATCGCTAAAAGAAGAAATTGGACGATCATCTAAGCCGCTCGTTCAATGCTCAGCGAATCTCATCTCCTTACTCGATTCTAGGCTGAAGCTGTCAGCACTGCTTGTTTTACTCAGAACCGATCATTGATCTTCAAGAAATTCAAGAAGACAACTTACGAACTCTTCCTTAGCAGAAAGCCTTCTCTCAATTTTCTTCATATCTTTGGTTATACATGCTATATCCTAAGCAACAGAGACTGTTGATCCTCTCATATTGATTTGATGATGATCCCTTTTAACCTATCGAAGTATAATATTTCTGTTATTTAGTTTCAGATCATCACCGAGTCTGTTCAGTGATTGTTGAACGTGTATTATAATTCGTTCAGAAACTGTTATACTTCAAGAAGACAAAACTCACACCACATATCCTTCAGCGTTATCGAAGACATAAGCTGAAGATTAGAAACCAGCAACTTCATGATCTAAAACGGTATTTAGTGATTACAAGCTCATCTATATATGTGTGAAGTCTGCACAAGTTTCAGCAAATACTGAAGAGACCTTTCAACGTCATTCTAGTATTTCAGCAATCAAATGAAACTTACCAAGCACGGTTGTTTCTGTCTTGTCTTCCCTCACACAAAGGACAAACTCATACCTTTCTAGAGTATAGTATAGTACAGAGCCACTCTGTAGACTCATTAGTGCTTACCTACTTTATGTATTCCATTTGTTTGTGTGCATGATATAAATTTGAACCTAAGGAGTCCCATATGATTGTTGTAAAATGCATCTTCAATTATCTGAAGAGAACTCTTAATCTGGGCCTTTGGTATCCCAAGAACTCAGGTTTTGACCTAATTGGTTATGCGGATAGTGATTTTGAAGGTTGGAAAATTGATAGGAAAAACATCACTAGAGGCTGTCAGCTTCTAGGTGGAAAATTGGTGAGCTGGATAAGTAAGAAGCAAAATTCAGTGTCCACAGGCTGAATATGTTTCCACTGGAAGCTGTTGTGTTCAAATCCTACGGACGAAAAACCATCTTAGTGACTATGATCTCCAGCTCTCAAAGATCCCTATCTATTGTGATAGCACCACTGCTATTGCAATTGCAAACAACCCTGTTCTTCACTCTAAGACCAAACATATTGAGATCATATATCATTTTATCCGAGATCATGTTATGAATGATACTATTGAACTTCACTTCTTACCCACTAATTACCAACTTTCTGACCTTTTTTGAAAGCTTCTTGATGAGACAAGATTTAACATCTTGATCAGCGAACTTGGAATGCTGAATGCTAAAGATTAATTCCTTCAGCTCTAAGCAATATTCAGTAATCCATACTCAGTGATCAAAACGTTTTAAAATAATTGTTTCAGTGCTTCTTTCTATCACTGAACCTTTTAAGTAAGTATATCTCTAAGATATATTTACTTGTCTTTTCTTAAAACAAAACGATCATTGACTCTTTTCTTACTCAGTGATTAAAATGTTTTGAAAGTGAAATACCTCAGTGATTATTTCCCTATCACTAAACCTTTCAAAAAAATATTTTACTTATAAGATATATCTTTTCTTAAAACAATCACTGAATCCTTCTTATTCAGTGATTCTTTTGTTTTAAAAGACTTAAATTTTTTCACTGCATTCTTTTCTTATCGAGTGATCTTTTAAAAGAAAATGATAATGAATGGTCATATTCTTTATGACGTCATTACTCTTTTTATTCAAAATGGATGTTGATACGCGCGCATCCCTCTGATACACGCGACCCATTTGTATTCCATCCAATCAGGATGAGGACGTGTAACGCCTTTCATCATTTGCACATCTTTTCAAGAGTCGTTTTTCCCTCTCTCATATTTCTCTCTCATCCTACCTACAAATACATGAGATACCCCTCTTATTTTTCTTTATGCTTACAAAAAGATTCAACTGTAAGCAAGAACTTCAAGAACCTTCAAACCTTCAACTGTTCCTTCCTTCTCTCCAAACAAAAAGGCTGATAACTCATTATTTGAACTGTTCTTCTTCTTTTTTGAAACTTTGTTTGAATATTTAAGAACTCCTTCTCTTAAATACGAACAAAAAGATTAAAGAATCATTTCAATAGTTGATCTTATTCTAAGTTTCAAAAAACTAAATCTACTTGCAAACCCTAATATGATTTTGGACTTTTCAAAAGAAATTTTCTTTCAAAACTTAAACATAGAGTGCCTTTCTAAAAAACTATTGTTATATTCTTCTGTTTTATCTTTCTTATAACAGAAATAGCAGCAAAAAACGTAAAACTTTACTATTGATGAAGTTTCCTTCAAACCCAATAACCACGTTGAACTGCTGAACATCCTTGTTAATGAACCCCATTTCTTGGTTGCGGCCGTTTTTTTGTTAGAACTCTGTCATTGGCCATGCTCTCACCTTTGAACCAATCATGGTCAAAGAATTTCTTTATTAGTTCCGGTTCACTGCTGAAGTGAAGCAAGAGAATGACAAGTCTGGCAACCTGGTGGAGAAGATCTCCTTTACTTTCAATAGGATGACCGTCAGCTTCGGCATCCCCCCTACCAGGACCGCTCTCCACCTCCCCAAGATGACTCGCTTCGCCACTGAACCCTCTACTAAAGACATCATCAAAAATCTTGATGATATTGGCTACAATTAGCCAACGAAGAAGGACTCCATCAAGCCCCGGAAGTCGTTGTCCAAGATTGAGAAGAACCGCATATCTACGGTGTGGCAATACTTGTTATCCCATTTCATTCAATGCATGGGAGGCAAGACAGGTGGCCAGGACCAAGCCTCTTAAGTCGCTCTCAACATCGGCGTTTCTATCATTCGCAAGTTGAAGGTCAACTACGCTGAGTTGATCTTTGAAGACCTGGCGCTGAAGCTGAACAAGAACCAGCGCAAGAAGGTGGTGCCCTACACCAGGTTCTTATGCATGGTGTTCACCAAGATCTTCGGCCATAAGTACCCGACCGAAGTTAATATGCCCATTTATAATCTTGGGTCTCGTATCTTGGACCACAAGTCTAAACCTAAAAATGTTGGCTTCTTTGCACCAATGCTGGCTATTGCCAATGGTACTCCCTCCCTACCTTCTATTTCTACTTCTTCTCTCTCCAGGTGGTCATGACTGAGGTAAAACCCCCTCAGTCTATCCCAACCATCACCTCCATATCCTCTAAGAGGACTTCCACTCAAGCCTATCCTGGTCCTTCGTTAAGGGCCAAGAAAGCCAACAAGGGGCCAGCTAAGTCGCTGACTGTTACCTCTCAACAGGTTTAAGTCATTGAAACAAGCCTTATCCCTGAGGTGCTTTCTCTACTACCACGTCCTAGATCTTCAGTGATATCCTTAGGCACTGTCATACATGTGGCAAGTCACCCAACCGCCTCAGTGACCCAAGTCACTGAAGGTGAGAGTATCAACATCGCCACTTTTGAACATTCACGTCCTTTCTCAGCCATTCTATCTTCTCCCTCTCCCTTGGTCTCTACATATGCTAGTGACTCACCAGTGGTTGTCCCATTGATGATGAAGCACCCACCATAGGATCTGTCCAGCTCTGGTCCCTGAACCTTCGTTCATCGATGTTGACCGCCAATCTTTAGACCGGGTAGCCGAGTTCAACTTGTTGCAAGCAGAGGCCCTCTCAAACCTCGAGGTTCGCACTAAAGATCTCTTGTAGCGTCTTAATAACCTCGCCTCTTTTATTGCTGGTGAAAAAAAGAGGGAGAAAGACCTGCCTGAAGAAATTGCTGAAGAAACTGAAGCTAAAGCTGCTGTTGCAGCTGAGGCTGAAGCTGAACCTCAAGCTTCTATTCCTCAATCTGAGGATGCCATCATCTCCAATGAAGCTGACGCTGAGGATGATGATGATGATGTCGTTATAGCTCCAACTATTAACAAAGACCTTCCCATCACCTCTGCATAAAGTGCTGGTGATGAGGAAAGTGATGAGGAAGACGATGCAAATGAAGATCTTCCCATCCCTGACGCTAGCCAGGACCTTGGTGATAATGAAGATGATGATGAAGATGATGATGATGACGACGAAAAATTCATGATTCAGTATCACACAAGACTGGCACCAGCTCAGGAAAGGTGTCTCCCTAAGGTAATCTACATCCCAGAGGGAGAAATCTAAAGAGAACCAACACACCACCAACAAAAATAAAGGTGTGGCTGAAGACGACAATCTCTCTATCATCTTCAAGAAGATAGATCCCACCAAGATTGCTCAGAGCTTCAGGTTTGTCCCCTTATCCTCTGAAACTGAATCCTTCCTTCTCTTCAATTCTTCATTGATCCCTTTTAGTCCTCCAATTGAAATGATTTCTTCTATTCCAACATCTGTTTGTGGTGAGTTTGACTTCCTCACAGATGTTGAATGCGAGGAAGCGCTGAAGGCTGAGGAAGAGCTAATAATTCAACGACAACAAATGGAAGACAACTTAAAGCTAACGAAGTCCAAAGGGAAGCTGAAGAAGAAAGACCCGATCAAGGCTCAGGCTCAGTTGCTCTGCCAAGATGAACGTGATCATTAGAGAGTGCTGACGTTAAAAGACCGCGACCATAAATGATGCAAGGAAAGATTAAAGAAAATAATAAGTCCCCACAGGATTTCAAAAGTCACAATTAGTGGATGGATGAAGGATGGTAGACTTCTCTTCTCTATGGTCATCTCCAGAGATAACCTTGAGGTTTGTCACTGAGTATCCTTCATATATCAATTAGTACAACTTCGATGAATGGCTGGACATTCGTCAAGCCATTCAGCGTTCAAAGTCTAAGCACAAGAAGATGATCGAAGACATCTGGAATGAACTCTTCAAGAAGGTATCCAAGTTTATTGATGTCCCTCCAGTGCCTGAGAAGCTACCCACAAGAAGAAGAAACCTTTCAGATCCTAATGATGGACCTTCTCATAAAAATGATCATGAAACAAAGTTCTTCTTAGAGAAAATTCTAAAGGACCGAAAGGAGCCAGATACCTCAAAGTTGAACCTGACACTGCCAGTAAAGGGTCCTTACATACCAAACACTATGCATGTGAAGCCTGAGTATGGTTTAATATTCATCGACTATGACGATGAATACAGCTTCCAGCGTGTATCTGAGTTCCACCTCTGTCCAATAGACCATCTTGAATATCTTAGATCTTGGTTAGGCAATGACCTACCTGGTGAGGTGATGAACCGTAGGATCAAAAAGCAGTTACTACGAAGAAAGAATCCTGGAAAAGATGTACCAGGGTATATCGACTTCATCAACTTAGAATAGTTAACTTTCTATCTTGTAATCTTGTTTTCCTTTGTTTTCTTTCAGTGTACAATCTATATGTAATAGGTCTAGAAATCACTATTGTAACACTAGTAATTTTTCCAATGAATAATACAAAATATTCTTCAGTGTCACTGAAAAAGATCCCTGAAAAGAGTAATAAGGACAAGTATCTATGAGTTTCGGTTCTCCTTCATTCACCGACAACTTTCAGTCAGTAATATGCTTTTAGTTTCACTTATCATATTTGAGTTTGTTTCTCTTGAACTTGTAATCTTTTACAAACTTAAGTAAACCTACATAAGTAAACGTTATCACTGAAAAAGATCTCAAAACAGTTAAAAAGGACATGCAATTTACTTGTACCTTTTCCTCACCATTATAACTTAGTCACTTTTCTTTATGTCATCAAATAGGGGGAGATTGTTGATCCTCTCTCTCATTGATTTGATGATGATCCCTTTTAACCTATTGAAGTATAATATTTCTGTTATTCAGTTTCAGCGATCATCACTGAGTCCGTTCAGTGATCGTTAAACGTGTATTGTAATTCGTTCAGAAATTGTTATATTTCAAGAAGACAAAACTCACACCACTGATCCTTTAGCGATGTCGAAGACATAAGCTGAAGATTAGAGATCAACAAGTTTGTGATATGAAGCGGTACTTAGTGATTACAAGTTCATCTACATATGTGTGAAGTCTGCGCAAGTTTCAGCGAATACTGAAGAGACATTTCAGCGTCATTCCAGTATTCAACGATCAAATGAAACTTACCAAGCACAACTGTTTTTTTCTTGTCCTCCCTCATACAAATGACAAACCCATATCTTTTTAGAGTACAGTACAAATCACTGTTGATTCTATAGTGCTTACCTACTTTATGAAAGAAGATTGCTCATATACAACCAAAAGGACTGTTTACTATAGCAAAAGACAAACTTTCCTCCAAAAGCTTGGCACGTGCTTTGTACCTTCTGAAATGCATTTAATGCAATGGGTATAAATAGTTTAGTGCTCTCCTCTCAGTTATAATCCTTGTAAATACTAACTTAACCAAGAAGTTACTTCTCTCTCTACTCTCTATCTAAAAGAAAGAACCACAAAGAGCACTTTTATTCTTTTCTTTATTTCTTGTAGTAAATCTTTTCTCTTTGCTATATGTAATTGTGTGTATCTTAAATTGTTTAGATAGGTTCTTTACCTTATCTCTTCAGCAAAAAATCTCTATAATTTGTATTGAGCTTCTTTATCAATATATAATTTTAGAAGTGAAAGTTTATGTGTTTATATTCATCCCCCCCTTCTATAAACTAATTACCTATAACTCTTGTTGAACGGCTGGAACCAATAGAGACCAACTTGAAAAGTTTGATCCCAAATATGATGAAAGAATCTTTCTTGGACATTCTTCAGTGTCCAAAGCCTTCAGAGCATTCAACAAAAGACGACAAACTATAAAAGAATCTATTCATGTCACCTTTGATGAATCTCAATCAGCTCACTCTAAACTATCTCTGAAGATGAAGAAGATTTAGATAACTGGATGATATCTCATTATGGAGAACCTGAAGCTTTCTTCAGTAATCAACCGAACGCTAACCTCCCTCAAGCTGATGATGATCCATTCATCATTCCAGATGTGACTAATAATGAAGTTGAATCCTCTTCAGGGATTGTTATTGTTCCCATTAGTCACTTGCCCCCTTTTACTCGAAATACTGACCTTCAGTCACTGAATCTCCTTCGATCACTAAATCTCTAACAGTAAATGAATCTCTCTCTAAGGCTCCTTTGGCAATTCAACATGTTGCTGAAGACTCTCTTGCTGAAGCCTCATCTTCTATACCTGAGCCTCCAGTCTCAAAAGGTTATCTTCAACCAGCTCAACGATGGACGAAAGGCCATCCAATCCATCAAGTTCTTGGTGATCCAAGTGAAGGTATTTAGACACGTCGTGATCTAGGTAGTATTTGTCTCTTTGCAACTTTCTTTCTTTAGTTAAGCCCAAGAAAATCAATAAGGCTATCACTGACCCAAGCTAGGTCACTGCTATTCAAGAATAACTCATTGACTTTGATAGGAACAAAGTCTGGTACCTTGTCTCGCGTCCATCTGACAAAACTTTGATAGGCACCAAATGGATTTATCGCAATAAGTTAGCTGAACAAGGAATTGTGACCCGTAACAAGGTTCATCTTGTTGCTCAGGGATACATGCAAGAAGAATGAATCAATTATGACGAAACCTTTGCACGAGTGGATAGACTCGAAGATATTCGACTCTTCCTAGCCTATGCTGCCCATAGAGACTTTAAAGCCTAGCAAATGGATGTAACGAGCGCTTTATTGAATGGAAAACTTGAGGAAGAAGTTTATGTTGAACAACCTCTAGGGTTTCATGACCCAAAATATCCTAATCATGTCTATCGATTGGATAAAGCTCTTTATGGGTTAAAACAGGCTCCTCGTGCCTGGTGTGACACCTTTTCTTCATTTCTCATCTCTGAGAAATTTGTCCATGGAAAGATTGACCAGACCCTATTTCTTAGGAAAGTCAAGGGTCATATCATTCTAGTCCAACTCCTTCAGCAACCAGCACCCATCCCTGAACCTTCCTTCAGAGACGTTGACCGTCAACAGCTATACTAGGTTGCTGCTTTCAACCTTCTCCAAGCTGAAGCTCTCTCCTCCTTAGAGCAAAAGCTGGAAGACCTTACCGATATTGAGTCGACTATAAACTATTCATCTTGCTTGGAACCGTCGTTCTCCTAGGCTCTAGTCTTGATGATGACAAAGAGGGGGAGAAAGATAAAGATGCTGAGGAGGAGAAGTCTCCAGATAAGAAGACTGTTGAAGATGCTTCTGAAGATGCTCCAAATCCTTCTCCTGTTGAGGATGCCAGGGATCCCGTCCCTGATGCTATCGATGATGATGACAATGATGCCATGGCTATTCCTGCTGCTATTGACCATGAAGACCTTCATCCCTCCACCTCTGCATTGCCAAATGCTGGTGATTAGGATAATGAAGAAGATGATGATGAGAAGGATTATGAACCTCAACTTCTGGATGCCGGCACTAATATTGGTGGTGACGGTGACAATGACGATGATGATGATGATTTATTCATCCAAGCCATTCTAAGACAACCAGCTAAAGAATCTTCATCCGGGAACCTGCTTCCCAGGGGGAGAAATCATCAGGGAACCAACACTCTACTGAGAAAGGCAAAGGAGTGGTTGAATACAATATTGCCATTGTTCTAAGGGCAATCAGTCCATCTGAGGCTACATTGACCTCTAGGTTTGTATCTCCTACCTCATAAACTGAAACTTCTATCGTTTTCTCTCAATGTCTCTATGCAATAAACCCTTCTGGTCTCTCAACCGATCTCGCATCTTTTGAAACCTTAGAGGATGATGAAGAAGTGGATGAAGCCAACACTCTAATACCTAGGAAGTCGTCTAGACAACCTAAGTATTTAGAAGTTGATGAAGACCATAGGATGGCTCAACTGGTAAGTCAGCTCAACCTAACTAGAGTAAAAGTTCCTCTTCATATCTCTGGTTGTGGTGAGTTTGACTTCCTTTCAAAAGCTGAACGTGAAGAATTCCTCTGTGCTAAAGAAGAGTTGAAGAACCATTAGCAACAGCTAAAAGACAACTTAGAGTTAACCAGGGCTCTAGTTAATTAGGCCTTAGCAGATGGGAGATTCAAGAGGAAAGATCCATCAGTACTCAAGACAAGTTGTTAGCAGAAGCTGAATGTGAACGAGTGATGAAGCTAAAGGATCATGACCTCTCCTGGTGTAGAGAAAGGATCAAGACAGGGGTGAGCTCACACAAAATTGCAAACATCATTATCAGTGGTCGTGTGAAATATGGCGCTCAACTTATCTCAATGGTCATATTTCGATAAAACAAAAATGCTGTCACTTCCTTCCTCGGTCAGTATGGCTTCTACGAGTGGCTAGAGATTCAGAAGGCTATGCAGAAATCCAAATCCAAGCACAAGCCTTGTGTTGAAGAAGTTTTGAATGAATTATTCAACAAGGTGTTCAAGATCATAGAGGTTCCTCTTCTGCTAAAAAAGACGCCCTCTCGAAGAAAATCCCTTTCTAAACCTAAAAGCGGTCCCTCCCACAAGAATGAGCACAGGAAAAAATTCTCAATGGATGAACTTCTCAAGGATAGAAATAAGTCATATATCTCAATGCTGAACTTGTCACTTCCTGAGAAGAGTCCTTATATACCCAACACAGTGCATGTGAAACCTGAGTATGGACTTATATTCATTGACTATGATAGTCATTACAGGTTTCAGCGAGTATATGAGTTCCATTTCTGCCCTATATATCACCAAGAATATCTAAGGACTTAGATAAATGATGATCTATTTGGATAGATGATGAAGCGTAAGATTCAAAAGGAAATGCTCAGACGCAAGATGCTCGGAGAAGATGTCCCTGACTACATCAACTTCAACAATCTAGATTAGATGTCCTTTCAGTCTTGTAATATCTTGTATTTCTTATCTTTTCTTTCAGTGTATAACATTTATATTTTAGGTCTACCAAAACTGATTGTAATAACTTGTAATATTTTCCCTTGAAAGATATTTCAATAAAATGACTAGGTCACTAAAAAAGATCTCTCAAAACAATAAATGGGACATGTACTTACGAGTTCTGTTTATGTCTTACATTCGCCAACACCTTTCTAGTCAATGAACATGCTTTCAGTTTTTAGTTGTTAATATTGTGTAAGTTTATTCTTTTCTTGTAATCCTTTACGATAAAAGTAAATTTCCATAGTAACTATATCAATGAAAAAGATTCCAAAATAGTTAAAAGGGACAAATATTTTACTGCTACCTTTTCCTTACAGATGTAACTTAAGCAGATTTCTTTATGTTGCTTTGTCATCATCAAATTGGGGGAGATTGTTGATCATCTTTCTCAGTGATTTGATGATGATCCCTTTTATATATCGAAATGTATTATCTATGTATTCAGTTTCAATGATCATCACTGAGTCTGTTCAGTGATCGTCGAACATGTATTGTAATTCCTTTAGAGACCAGTATCCTTCAAAAAGACAAAACTCACACCACAGGTCCTTCAACGATGTTGAAGATAGAAGCTAAAAATTAGAGACCAGCAAGTTCGTGATCTGAAGTGGTTTTCAGTGATAACAAGCACGTCTACACAAGTGTGAAATCTACGCAAGATTTAGCGAACACTGATGAGGCCTTCAACGTCATTCCAGTGTTCAGCGATCAAATGAATCTTGTTGAGTAAGATATTTTTTGTCTTGTCCTTCTGTACACAAAGGACAAACCCATACCTTTCAAAGTGAAGTACTGTATGGGGTCATTCCATTGTCTCCAAACGTGCTTACCTACTTTATGAAAGAAGACTGTTCATATACGACCAAAAGACTATATATTGCAACAAAAGACAAAATCACTTCTTAAAACTTGTCACGTGCTTTATACCTTCTGAATTGGATTTAATGCAATGGGTAAAAATAACTGAGTAGTTCTCTCATCTAAGTTACACATCTCTTTAATATCCAAGCATCCTTGCTTTGAAGATCTTACCCAAGAAGATATCCTCCTTCTTACTATCTCTTTAAGAGAAAGACTTCCATCCGACAAAAGCTTCCCAAACTTAAAGACTCTTTAGCTAATGGAAAATGACCCAGTTTCTCAACTCTTAAGGTTTGTTATTCTTCATTTTCAAAAATCTTGGGAATTGAACTCTAATCATCAAAACCTATCCAATATTTCATTTGTATACATGAATTAAAACAAAATAAACCCTCAAAGATCAAAACTGCGATCATCCCCAATATGAAGCAAAATGTGCCAGATAGGTGAAGAATTTGAGCACATGAGAGGAACAACAGAAAGTTAACAGCAGGCTTGGATTGACAAAAACCGAAAAATCAACCAGATAATACCTTCTTTCCCTTGCAAATATATTTTCAGATTTCCATGACAAACCAGAGAATGACAAAAAGAAAATCAACCCATTTGCAGAAACCTCTACAACAAGTAGATAAGTTGTGATACAAAAGTGGAAACACAACACTCATACTCAAAGAAAATAGAGAAGAAAAATCAAACACTTTATAAACAAAAAGGTGAAGAAAACGAGTAGAACTTGCAACAACAGAGAAGAAAAACCACGCACCTTATAAACAAAAAGGTGAAAAAAATGAGTAGAACTTGCAGCAACATAGAAGAAAATCGATTACCATTGCTTGGAGTCGGCTGGTTCGTTTGAAGTGTCGTGAAGATTCTCTTTCCTTTTCTTTGCAGATTTATGAAATCAAGAAAAGGAAGAAGAAATCAAGAAATAAATTACCAAATATGGGATATTAGAAATCAAGAAAAAGAAGAAGAAATCAAGAAAAAGAAGAAGAAATAAAAAAAGAAAGAGACGAGAAACAAGAAATCGAAGAGAAAGGAGAGATACCTGAAGCCAGCAGCGCACCTGTTTGTTTGAAGAAGAAATCGACAGCTTAGGGTTTTAGATGGAGAGGGTAGATAAGGAAACCATGCCTCTTACCATGGTAAGATTTACTTTTTTATCTGACCCCAGTAAAAGGACGGTTAGAGGTAATCAGCCTGATTGTTGATTTTCATTTTAAGTAAACACTTTTACCTTTTATTCGGATAGTCATCTCTTAATGGGTAAGAGGTGGTAAGAGATTAGTAAACGGGGCCTAAGTGATTAAATACCATCAACAATCAAGTTCATAAGACTAGCAATCATAGACAAAGTCCCAAATCTTGGGTCAAAATCCCAACAAATGTGGTATTTCTTATAAACACTAAGGTGATGAACCAGATGTTACAAACCATCCCAATAGACACTTAGTTTACAAAGATTCAATAATTTGACCATAATGTGAACATTTATCCCAAAATGCTTAAAACTTCATCAAACATGAATATATTTTCAAATCACCATGTAGTTGTATAATACTTGAAATTAAAGCATGTAAAGGAAAATATTTAGTCATGTATCTAGTTTTATAAATTTAAAACTCACTTGCTAGGTTTTTGAAGGTGATGAACTTGGATCTTGATCAATACTTGAAACCTTTATGTTTGGGAGTTT
Source organism: Cynara cardunculus var. scolymus (assembly GCF_001531365.2). NCBI lineage: Eukaryota > Viridiplantae > Streptophyta > Magnoliopsida > Asterales > Asteraceae > Cynara > Cynara cardunculus. The sequence goes on along the minus strand of NC_037537.1, from coordinate 10,180,693 downwards.
GTAAACACTTGGAGATGAACAATAAATGCACTCTTAAGTCATCAAATCGGTTTAAATGAAAAGGCCAAAAATAGGTCAGAGATTTAATGGAGAATATAACAATGGTGAGAAGCTAGAAATCAAAACCCTTGTTCACTATGAGAAATCTAGACTCAAGAGTGTAGATAAAGCTTCAAAATGGTTGTTCTAGGTTATAGAGATCAAAGTAAATGGAAGGGAAGATGAGTAGGTGAAGTAAAAAATGAGCTCAATGGCCAAAAATATGTTTTTGAATGAAATTTGCACAGGCCCCTTTTTTTAAATTTCTGCTCGGGTTCACGCCAATGATGGGTTTTCTTCGTGCCAGTGAAGTGCCAATTTTCCCTACATAACTCGTTTTCAACCAAAATCGTACTCGAGCACTACCAACCCTCAAAATACCTTATTTTAAGTATTTTAAGTTTTTTAAGAGTAAAACAAAGGTAAATATAAAACCTCAATATTTTACTTACTTGAAAATTTCTGGGTGTAACAATCATCCCCACCTTGGAAAGGATTTCGCCCTCGAAATCTTGCCCTATATGAACAAACGAGGATATCGCCTTTTCTTGTCCTATTCGGCTTCCCAAGTCACATTTGCACCTCAATGGTGTTTCCACTGAACTTTGACTAAACTATTTCTTTATAATGAAGCTTCTTTGACTTTCTTTCCAAAATAGCATCAGGTCCTCCACGCAACGATTGTTCCCATCTACTTGAATTTCTAACAAAGGAATGACACTTCCTTCTTCCGCTAAGCATTTATGTAAATAACATGCATGGTAAGTATTGTGAATACCTTCCATTTTCGGTGGAAGATCTAACTTGTATGCTTATAGGCCGACTCAACTTAAAATAGTAAATGGTCCAAGGAAATGGGTACTAAGCTTCCCATGCTTTCCGAATTGGATAATGCACTTCCACGGGGGCACATTTAATATGACCCGGTCTCCCACTTAGAACTCGATTGGTCTTTGCTTCTTATCGGTGTAACTCTTTTGACGATCTTGTGCCAATTTCAACCGCTCTCTAATGCCTTTCACTTTATCTGACGTCTCTTGAACAATCTCTGGTCCAACGAACTGTTGTTCTCCTGATCCAAGCCAACATACAGGAGTTCTACACTTCTGGCCATACAAGGCCCCGAATGGTGCCATACTGACGCTCAAGTGACATATATTATTGTAGGTGAACTCTATAAAAGACAGGTTAGAGTCCCAATTGCCACCAAAGTCGATGATGCACCATCTCAACATGTCTTCAAGAGTTTGAATAGTCCATTCGCTTCGTCCATCCGTCTGAGGGTGATACTTTGTGCTCAACTTTATCTTTGTGCCCAACTCTTTATGTAGACCATCCCAAAACTTAGAAATGAATCGACTGTCCTGACCCTATATAACAGACAAGGGTACACCATGTCTTGAGATCACTTCATCGATATATAACTTTGCCAACTTATCCATTGGCAAGGTTTCTCGCATTGCTAGAAAATGAGCACTTTTAGTCAATCTGTCTACTACTACCCAATTCGTGTCGTGACCTCTCAACGTTCTTGGAAATTTTATGGTGATGTGCTCCCATTTCCATTCCGGAATATTCAAGGATTGAAGAATTCCGTACGACATTTGGTGTTCCGCTTTGACTTGGAGACAAGCAAAACATCTTTCCACATCGAGCTTCATGACTTCATGACTGGCTACCAATAATTTAATTTTAAATCCCTATACATCTTCATGCTACCAAGATGAATAGAATACTTGGATTTATGAGCATCCTCCAAGAGCAATTATGGGTTTCCTTCCAACTTTGGTACCCATACTCTACCTTGAAAAAGCTTGAGTCCACGACCATCTTTCGGTCAACAACTCACGTTGTTTCACCATAACCTCCGTCTTGAGGTTTTATTCTAGAAGTGCCTCAACTTGGCACACTTTGATTTTTTCTATTAAGCTTGATACTATATCGATTCTTGTGAGTGACATTTGAATGCCCCCACTATGACTCTTCCTGCTTAGATCATCCGCTACGACATTTGCCTTACCGGGGTGGTAAAGTAATTCACATTCCTAGTCTTTCAATAACTCTAACCACCTCCTTTGACGCATATTTATCTCCTTCTGATCGAAAATATACTTCAGACTCTTATGGTCGGTAAAAAGGGTACGCTTTGTTCCATAAAGGTAATATTGCAACAACTTTAGTGCAAAGACTACCACTTCCAATTCCAAATCGTGTGTCAGGTCGTTCTTCTCGTGTTTCTTGAGTTGACGGGATGCATAAGCTATCACTTTCCCTCTTTGCATTAACACGCATCCTAGACCCATCTTAGACGCGTTGCTAAAGACCACAAGATCTTCCGAGTAGAGATAAGACATGAGCTTCACATAACTTCTTTTGGAGAATTCTGAAGGCTTGATCTTGAGTCTCAGACCATACGAAGTTGACATTCTTCCTTGTTAATGTTGTTAATGGCGAAACAATCTTTGAAAAGTCTTGTATAAACCTTTGATAGTAGTTGAATAGTCCCAAAACTCCTAAATTCTGTCGGGCTCTTTGGCGGTTCCCAACTCATCACGACTTCAAATTTATAAGAGTCCACTTTTACTCCGTCCTTAGATACCACATGACCCAAAAATTTTACCTGTTGAAGCCAAAACTCTCATTTGGAAAACTTGGCGAATGACTTCTCCTTTCGTAGGACTTCAATATATTACTAGTTTTTTTGACGGTTTTCCAACGATTTAATTAAAAATAAACAAATATAGCTATATTACTAATTTTTCCAACGACTTTTTACAAATAAAAAATAAAATAACAAGGCTTACCATCCATAAACCGTCGGTATTGATCAATATTTTTGATGGTTTTCAGACAACTTATTAAAAATAAATAAAAAGTAATTAAAAGGATACTGTCGATAAACCGGTTATTACCAACCGTCTTTTGCTGTCGATGATGCCTAGTATTCTAATGGTGATTAATTTTGTACTTAAAACAATGGCTTAAACATAATAAATAATAAAACAAATAATGTTCACTTATCATCGTAAGACCAAATATATATATATATATATATATATATATAGGGTATATATATACTATCTTATAAAACATTTAGCTAAAACTGTTAAAAACTCTTAAAC
>NC_037537.1:10174860-10176347 GCF_001531365.2 Cynara cardunculus var. scolymus | reverse complement strand
AAATTACATAAAAAATGAAAACTTTTAAATATTTTATTTGACATTAACATTGATATATATATTTTTAAAATATTTATGATATCTTCAAATTTATATTTTATTCAAAAATAAAATCATTATTGCTTTTTTTTAAAAACACATAATATATAGTATCTATACTATATTATAAAATATTTGAAAAAAACACTTAAAAATAATTTTTTATGTACGAACTATTGTTTACTGATGCATATTACTTAAAATTTGAGATTACAAGTAATTTTGCATAAGTACAACTTATTAAAGCTCCATACTTGAATTCGTCTAACTAACTGTAGATAAACATAATTAAATATTGGATAAATATCTCATTTTAAATATAAAAAATGTAAAATATAATTATGATAATCATTGATAACCAACATAAATTAATTAATGAAATTACACCAAAACACAAGAACTTTTAAAAAGATTAATTTAATACTGATATCGATATTTTTTTTTTAAAAATTTTATGATATTTTTAAATTTATATTTTATTCAAAAATAAAAATATTACCATTTTCTCAAAACCACATAAATCAATGTTTACTTCAAGTTCAAGATTACAAGTAAATTATGTAAAAGCACAACTTATCAAAACTCGATTTTTGAATTTGTATAACTAATTGCGGATAAATATAATCAAATAGATGATAAACATCTTATTTTAAAATATAAAAAATCTAAAATATAATTAGAATAATTATCGAGTTTCAACAAAATAAATAATTACTATCTTTATAAAAAAAATTATATTATTAAACCATATATAAATTACTTCGTTATTGTACATAAATTAAATTATATAAAAATTGAATTAAAAAGTTACAAAAAAATGAGGAATTTCAAATAGTTAATTTGATACTAATATCGATATATTTTTGTCAATTTTTTATGATATTGTCAAACATAGATTTTATTCAAAAATAAAAACATCATCTTTTTCTCAAAATCACATAAAGCATATTATAACATCGACTGAGATAAAAAATAAAATGAAATATTAAAATCACGATGTATCTCGCTGCATTGCGCGAGTACGCTTCTAGTATATATCTATACCATCTTATAAAGCATTTGATCAAAACTATTAAAAACTCTTAAACTCTTAAACTCGTCGATTTAATCTTTATCCGATTTCATTCCATATCTGAATTCGTGTAACTAACTGCAGATAAACACACTCAAATACAGGATAAATATCTCATTTGAAATATAAAAAATCTAAAATATAATTAAGATAATTATTGAGTTCTAACAGAATACTTAATTATTATATTTATAAAATTTATAATATTAAACCAAAAATAAATTGTTTTATTGTTAAACTTAAATTAAATTATATAAAAAAATATTCTATATTATAAATCATTTGACAAAAACTCTTAAAAACCACTTTTATGCGTAAAGTGCTGTTTATTAATGCATATTACTTAAAACTCAAGATTACAAGTAAATTGTGCGTA
>NC_037537.1:10150266-10174760 GCF_001531365.2 Cynara cardunculus var. scolymus | reverse complement strand
ACATATATTTTATTCAAAAATAAAAACATCATCGCTTTCTCAAAATCACATAAAGCCATATTATAACATCGACTGAGATAAAGAATAAAATAAAATATTAAAATCACGATAAATCTCGCTGCATTGCGCGAGTACGCTTCTAGTATATATGTATATATATATATATATATATATATATATATAATGTGGTTTCATCAAGAATATCTAAAATAATTTTGGTTATTTTTGTTTATTTAATTATATTGTTTGTCCAATAAATCTTCTTTTTTCAATCAGAATCTAATATTTCAGACGAATTTGTTCCCACTCTATCATCTTTATAAACACAAATTGAAAACAATTTTTCTTGAAATGGAACTGTAAAAACTTTGTATATAGAGTTTATCACCTAACAATTTGCAAAGAACCCATCAAACAATTATTTAAATGGCTTTTTAATTAAGACATTTTTTTTAAGACAAACCCTTTAACTAGTCAAATTTTACATATAATCTATATAAATACAACTGCTTGTATCCTTATTTTACCCGGTTTACTTGATTTACCGTGTGATGATTTTATTGAAAAAGATCGAAGTTGCAGTATTTATTTCATAAAGTCACTAACTGCAAAATGATCTATATTATCGAACCGAATCAAACACAGACGGTCCTACCTATCGCCCGCATTATTTTTTATTAATATTTCTTTTTGTTGATTTCTTTTTTCATTTTACATAAAGTTCAAACTTTATATGCATGACACAAGCATCCAATAACAGAATAAACATCCAAATTAATAGAAATTATTGAAGATGGTGGTACACTCATATAATATATACATATAGAGGAAGGCTTTGGTGTAAAGTGTAGTGATAAAGCAATTGTCTATGCAAAAGTGTGATATGTTGGATGTTTCAACTTTTGGTGGGTCCTCCATGTTGGTAAAGATGACATATCTTAAAAATGGTAGATATATATTTGTTGTTTGGTAGCCTCATATGATCACTTGCAAGGCTTGTTTTCAACATTTTGGTCATATTTGCTTCACAAATCAACATAAAATTGATCGTGCCGATCGAGCAATTTATGTATCATATGAACATGAAAAACGTGCAAGAAAACTTGCCAGCTTCAAAGGATTATAACTTTGAATTGTGTAATGTTAAGAGTCCATGATCAATCATCAGAAGCATCTCATCAATTTTTGAATTAACAATAGTTTATGAATCTTAGTGGTTTTTTTTTTTGAAAAAGAACGGTTGAGGCCCGATCAAGCTTCGGCATTGCCATCACCCAATCGAGAATCAATCATATCATTAAAATCGTGATTGTGACAGGAGTTGTTAATACAATGTAAAAGGAAAGACGAAGTTACATCAAAAACTTTAGGGCAAGATAAATAACGAGAACACCTCGCAATTATGTGAGCCACTCCGTTGACTTGTCTCCCGATCGCATGGACCGAATAGTTGCCAGGAGTGCCTAGAAGTCGTCATATGTCAAAGATGATATCCCCAAATTCTGAAATGTCATGGCTCTTATCGTAGATAGCATCCACAACAATCTTGGCTTCAGTTTCGAAAATAACATTGAATAATCCCCGTCCTTGGACCCATAAGATTGCATCCCTAAGAGAATAAGCTTCACATTCACATACCGGAGGAAGGGAAGTATTTGGGGTTGCTTTGGTGGAGATGAAGGTACCCCTACTGTCCCTTAAAATAGCATCGAACCCCGCAGAGTTGGAGTTCTCAGAAGTGGCGGCATCGATATTGCATTTTAAAAAATCCCTTCTTGGGGATAGTAGGCATTTAGTCCGTGAGTTTGGTCCCTCTAGTGACATGCCAATCCAAAAGGATGTTGTTGGTGCGCCTAACAACAGAGGTCAGGTCATGAGGACCATCATTCCATAAGATACCGTTCCTGCAATGCCAAATACTCCATAGGATCGTAAGAAACCAGTCTCGATCAGGCCGTGGGTTTTCCTTAAGGAACTTGAAAACCAAGTCGGGGAAGGAATCAATAATATCTATTAACTATTCGATGGTGTCACAAAGAGCCACTTCACACCAGACCGGACTCACAGTAGGACAACCAACGAAAGCGTGCCAAGTATTTTCGATGTTATGATAGCAAAGTGGGCAAAGAGGAGAAATTTGTAAACCACTTTCTTGGAGAGCACAACGTGTGAGGATAACTACTCATAGTGCTCGCTATGAAAAGTACCTAACCTTGTAGGGGATGTTTGCTTTCCAGATCCGCTCCTAGTCTGCATTAATCTCCCAATAAGTGTTCGACACCAACCATTCCATAATGAGTTTGTAGCTTGATTTAACATAATAGACTCCGTTAAGGGACCAATGCCAAATGAGATTATCACGACCCGAGTCTGAAGGGGTGGAAGGTTAAGAATACAATTTCGGTCCTCCTGAGTGAAATTTGATCTATTAAAGGCGTATTCCAAACTTGAGATTGAGGGTCATAAGTCCCATACACTTAAGTTAAGACGAACAATGTCGACAGGGGTTTCAATTTTGAAGTTGTCATCGTCCCTAAGCCATGGGTCTAGCCAAACGTTGATGGTCCTTTCGTCGCCCACCTTCCAACGTATCCCTTCTTGTAGTACAAGTTGGGAATGCAGATACTTCTCCAAATGAAACTTGGGGAGTGTCCCAAATAGGCCTCCATAAACACCCCATGCGGGTAATATTTAGCTTTTATAGTTCTATTAACTAGAGAAGATGGGTTTGACACAATTCTCCAACCTTGTTCTCCAAGCATAGCCACATTGAAAGTGGTGATGTCTCGGAAGCCTAGGCCTCCTAAGTTTTGTGGAAGACACAACGTATCCTAAAAGATCCAATTTAGTGATCGATGTCCATCACGTTTTCTGCCCCACTAAAAGGAGTTTATCATATTTTCAAGATCTTTCATAGTTGAAGCCAGAAAGTGAAAAACGTTCATGTAGTACACTGGAATCGCTTGAGCCTCCACTTTGATGATTGTGGCCCTTCCTGCATTGGAGATGGGTCTTTTCCCCCAATTTTGTATCTTTTGCCAAAGTCTTTCTCGAATAAAGTGGAAGATGCATTTTTTGATCGACCCACTAGCGATGGTAGCCCCAAATATCGTCCCATGTTGATGGGTTTGTCAATACCAAGAATACAAGAGAAATTGTGAACGAGATCGGTGGCCAAGTTTGTGTTTCCCATGAATCCGGATTTGGCATAATTGATTCATTGACCCGAAACTTCTTCATAAGTCATCAACATTTTCTTTAAATCTCATCAATCGAAGCCCTCCAAAAAAAGAAGACATCATCCGCAAAAAAGAGATGAGAGATCAGAGGGGCACTTTTTGCAGCCTAACAACCGTGAATTCTACCAACCTTTTCTTCATGTTTAAGTAAGATGAAAGACCTTCCATACATAAAATGAACAAGTACGAATACATCGGATTATAAATGCTAATTGGGTAAAACGCTTATCGAGTCATGTACCTTAACGGGTGAACATGACAATGACCGATAATCTACCTGGTAAGAGGTATGACAAGGATCGAGAATCTACCTGATTAGTGCTTAGTGGGTAAGAGACACTTACCAACAATCTTACTATATATGTCATATTGATGACCTAGAATCTTACCGAGTAAGGTAAGTGAAGGTGGTTACTTACCTGATTAACATTTACCCTATTAGCGTTAGTAAATGACCCCTTAATAGTTTCATTTATTTAACCATGCTCAATGCTCTCAAAAAAGGGGGACTTGTTGCTCTTCCAATTCATGAAGAGTGCTTTCATTCAGATCAAGGGTTTCTCTCATTTACATCATAGTGAGTACAGTACAACAAAATTGGATTGACGGAGATTTTAAAATATTTAAGTGTCCTAATAGCACATTTTATATGATTCAAGTTTATAGGACCAAATTAAAAATGGTCATATCTATAAGTGTTATAATAGGTTTATATGATGCTTGTAGGCAATTAAACAAGTTTTTAGGATAATTTTAAGAATAAAGTATCGTAGTAGCTATTTTATAAGACATCTTTGAGAAATGATGACACTTTTATAAATAGTGTCTTATAGAATAGCTAATAAGACACTTTATTTTAAAAGCATATTAAAAAAACTTGTTAAAACTTGTTACACTTTTAGATATGACACTTTATAATTTGGTCCTATAAACTTGAGTCTTATAAAGTATGTTAATAGGACGCTTAAACATTAAGCGTCCTATAAGTCCAATTTTGTTGTAGTGGTAGGAATTTTGTTATTATAAGAATGGTATGGACCCAATATTTTTTCAAACGATGACACTATTTAATTATAAGAAATAAATATAGAGATAATTTTCACAAAATCATCATTGGTATGTTGGTTAGTTCATTGCTTTTCATATGTGAAGTTCTGTGTTCAAGTCTTTTATTGCAATTTTTTAGAAACATAATAAATCTGAAATTAAAAGTTAAAAACTAAGAAAACGACAATAAAATTATTCAAACTGGGGTCTAGGGTGGAAGAGAAGACTTTCAAATTAACTCTACCAAGGAAAACTTGTGTCCTCATTACAGTTTCACAATATATACGGTGACACATAACAAATATTTTCACGATCCTAAATTTTTCTACACTACGATGGATACCGCATGCTCTATATTTGGTCCGTCCATGCTACAAGTCTATAAATGGCTCAATGTATTTTCCAAAAGGGATATATGATTTATAACACTTAACAATTTGAAGTGTATGTTTTCCTTATTATGTAACTAAGCAAACCATCATCACGAATGCTCAATCCTAGCAAACAAAACCAAAATAACCATGATCAAACCAACTGTTACCAAAACAAATCATTTGGTAATGTAGAACAAACTTTACCCTTCTAAAGCTAATTAAACTCATTTTTTTTATTTTATAAAATGAAACTAGTATTTGAATGAACAATATTAATGCAATGTTTTAAGTAGAGATGAATATTTAACCGACATGGATTCCCACTGTGGAGAGTAATGGGAGCTGAATTCTATACCCGAAATGGGTTTGAGTTGGGATCAGGGATAACAGTACCCGACCCCAATATATGTATATTATGTATGTATGTGTGTGTAATATATATATATATATATATATATACTCTACATTATTATTATGATGATCAAGGTTCTACATGCATGGCGTGAGTCGTGTCTTGGCGGTGAGACCAAGCCTCATGCCTTAGGAGCCACAACGAGGTCACAATGTTTTTCAACGCGTGACTTATGACGGGTATATAAGCATATTTTTTCTGCTATTACTCAAATGAATCAATAACATCAAACAATTTAATTTACGTTAAATATGAAAAACTAACAGCTAAAATATTAAATAGGTAAGAAAAATAAAAAATACGGTGCTACGAAAACCACACAATATTGAACGTGACGTCAAAGATAAGTCTTGAACCATGACGGCTGTTGCGATGAGCATTTTAGAACAATGATGATGAATATTATATATTATTTACTAAACATGTATCTAATGAATCGGTTATTCATGCCCGATATGATGAACATTTCCTTCCTTCCAAACCCGTGGGTGATTAGAGTGGGACGAGATTGGGGACAAGGGGTTGCATTTTTCTCTCCATTTACGTCCTTAATTTCAGGTAAACAATCGAATTCAATGTGACGAACAAAGAAAGTAAGTAGTGGAAGATTAGTTAATTGAGATGCCGACAAAATCTGTATCTTAAAAGTAGTCATAGGTACATAATTATGGGATTAATATAATATTTGCCTTATCATGTTTTTGTAACAACTCCATGTTCCTGGGAGTTTCCTTTTCATATATATAATACGTAAAGCATCTTCATCTTCAATTCTCGAGCCCTTCAAATTTTAATTTTAGCACATATTATATTTATATATATATATATATAGAGGAGCGATCAAATGAAAACCACTCCAATTTGTAAAAAACCGTAAAAACTACTCTCATCCGTCGTTAATCTTATGAATTTTTTTTATGAAATTGTTAATCTTGTGAAATTGTTTCATATAGTACTTTTTTGATGAAGTTGTTTCATATGTGGTTATGAAATTGTTTCATATACTATTTAATGAAATTTTAATGAAACTGTTTCATGTATTTCTCTAAAATTAAAATAATGAAGATGATAATATCCATGATTAACACCCTCCACAATAAAAATGGTTAATCAACCTCTCATAATTACAAAAAAATGAACAAAATGAAAAATTATGATTGGTTGAATGAGGTTTTCACGGTTTTTACAAATTGAGTGGTTTTTATTTAAACCCACCCCTATATATAAATTTATGCTTTGTTGCATACAATCAACTTAGTCTTGAAGAGCTAGTTTTTCATAAACGAAAAATTTGCAGATATTAAAAAAAAACTCGAAATGCAATTGACATAGGATGGAAGTAGATACGTTCTACTGCACAACAAAGAAATACACATGGAGAGAAAACTAAGGGCTGCTACCAAAAGTTAGTCAGAGACTGTTTGGTAGTTATTGAATGGTTTGATTCAGAATGATAATTAAGTGGTTAGAATGATTAAGAAGCTCTCATGATATTAAGCAAAATGAAATATAATTGTTTACAATGAAATTAGGGTACTGAATGGTTAAGGAAGACCCATGATGCAAAATCATTCAAATGATTTTACAACCATGCTGATTTTTTTTTGCCAAACAAGATTAATCTCTTAACGATTCAGAAGCTGTCTCTTAATGGAACTATTAAGAGGTAAACAAACCCCTTCAAAAATCTTGAAAAATTAAATTATAGGTTAAAATTTTGTAACTTATAAGTAGAGTTTTAAATAATGTAAGTTTGAACTGAACGATAAGTTAAAACAACTTAACTGCTACGCTATACATGTACATAATTTTGAGAACTTTTTGTTGATTAGTCGCATGAAACTTCTTTCCACTTAGTTTGAAAGTTGTATTCATTTGAATTTGATGCATATTTTATATGCTTTTTATTTACGTTCCCTTTTACTTTCTAAATTAATGGACCAATTCATTGTTCCACGTTATAATCGCTCAACGTTTCTCGTCCTATTGTCGTTGGAGAGTATATATATATATATATATATATATATATATATATATATATATATATATATATAGAGAGAGAGAGAGAGAGAGAGTTCAAATGTTAACAAAGTTTTTGTGTTAACTTTGTTAACCGATCTTGGGCATTCAATCTTTCAATAAACGGTTGCGATTAATTATGATAAAAACTTATTTTTTTAAATTTAAAATTTCATAAAGATAAGTGAATAAAGTTGAAAAGGGTATTTAGGTAAAAAAAATTATGTAACTACCATATCATTAATTGGGAGTTACAAAATCAAAAAATTCTATGATTTTTGTTAATTTATTTTTGTTAGTGTAAGAACCTATGAATACAACTATATATATGAACCATTGTGTTAAATACGAACAAAAAATTGACATGTATATGAACTTGGACTACATAACATTTATGAACACAATATGAACATAATAAGAATAACTGCTATATGAAAGGAAATAAATAAATAAAAAGTATGAATACAATATGAACAGCTTGTGAACAATAGTTCCTTCATTATAAACACATTCAGGAGCGATCCTTTGTCAATTGGAGTTTTATACATGCATCGCATCCACACCGTTTAAGTTTCACCCCTGTTAGTATATGTTTCTGGTCTTATGTGGTTGTTCACCCCTAGTTCATATCGTGTTCTCCCCTTGTTCAATGTTTTCAATTTTTTTTCCAATGCGTTTATCCATAATAGCTTGAACGCGAAGATTTTACTACCGTGTTTCCTCCACGAATAAAAAACTCATAAAACAATAAAAATGAAAGATCAAGATTAAAAATTAAATAAAATTATCAATATTATAAATGCATATTTTTAGGGATTTAATGATTTTGTAACTCCCCTTTAATGGTATGAGAGTTACATAACAAATGAAATTACTCAATTACCCTTGACATTAAATTGTGAACATGATAGAAACCTAATAGAAGAATGGATTGTGATTGGTTGACATGGTTTGCAAAGTTAACACAAAAACTTTGGTTAACATTTGATCTTGTCCCCTATATATATAGGGGTTGGTTCAAACACTAACCAAGATTTTTGTGTTAACTTTGTTAACCAAGCTCAACCAATCATATTCCATCTTTTCTTTAGGTTCACNAACAATGTTGAAAAGGGTATTTAGGTAAAAAAAATGTATGTAACTCCCATATCATTAATTAATTGGGAGTTACAAAATCAAAAATTCTATGATTTTTTTGTTAATGTAAGAACGATATGAACACAACTATATATATATATATATGAATCATTGTGTCAAATGCGAAACAAAAATTTGACATATATATGAACTTGGACTGCATAGCATTTATGAACACAATATGAACATAATAAGAATAACTGTTATACAAAAGAAAATAAAAAAAACAGGTATGAACACGATATGAACAGCTTGTGAACAATAGTTCCTTCATTATAAACACATTCAAGAGCGATACTTTGTCAATTGGAGTTTTATACATGCATTGCATCCACACCGTTTGAGGTTCACCCCTTGTTCATATATGTTTCTAATCTTATATGGTTGTTCACCCCTTGTTCATATCGTGTTCACCTCTTGTTTATATCGTATAAAATATATGAACACATAACCCTAACACTATGAACACCGGGTGCAAACACTTACACAAATATAAAGATTTGGTATCAAGCTTAAAAATAACATTTATGTTCATATGATAGAAGTAACATGAACACAATGGTTCATGATTCATAAAAGTTGGTAATATGGCAATATGAAAATGGGTCGTGCATGTACTTCCATTTGAACATGTGAATTAGGTACGTATTTTAATAATTAAAGAAAAAAGCTATCAATACAAGATGAGTTATAAAAAACACAACACATCGTAATGAACATAATTTCGATTAAAACGAATCTAAAAAAAATAAAAATCTATTACCAAGACATTCGCTTTTGTTAATTTCTTCAATTCTTGACCTCGAACTCCGATTGTCATTAAAAACCATTTTAATCTTATAACTGTTGTCGACTTATTTTCCATTGCGTTTATCCATATTAGCTTGATCGATACCGAAAATTTTTACTGCCGTGTTTTCTATGCGAATTAAAAACTGATAGAACAATAAACATGGAAGATCAAGATTAAAAAAATAAAAATATTAATATTATAAATGCATATTTTTTGGGATTTGATGATTTGTAACTCCCTATTAATTGTTTGGGAGTTACATATCAAATAAATTTACTGAAATACCCTTGTAATTAAAATGTGAACATGACATAAACCTACAAGAAGAATGAAATTTGATTGGTTGCCATAGTTTTCAAAGTTAACACAAAGTTGTTGGTTAACATTTGATCTTCCCCCTATATATATATATATATATATATATATATATGAGGTTTTGACAGTTGAATCATTTAATCTTGATCTGTGACCTATTTGACCAACAAGACTACCAGTCAACGCCCATCTAATTCTAAAAACCATACTCAATATATACGACATTAGTCGGCTATTAACCTTCTTCCAATTACCATTATGATAAAAATGGGTCTTTAATTTAGGACGTTCAACCGTCCTTTTAGACGTCCAAATAATAAATTACTATACTTATGGTGACTTTAAGTTTATAAGATCCACAACTATGCGTCCTATATGATGATATTATAATAAATTGTTATGATGAATTTAGGCAACCAAAGATATGTTTCATCAATGAAGTTGAGCAACCTAACAAGACTCACACTACAACAAAATCGGGTTTATAGGACACTCCCAAATTCTAAGCGTCCTAATAGACCTCTTTATAGGACTTAGTTTATAGGACCAAAAAATAAAGTGTCATATCTAATGGTATTATATAAAGTTTATATGACGTTTTTTGATGTCGTAATAAGTTTTTTAGGATACTTTTAATATAAAATGTTTCATTATCAACTTTATAGGACACTATTGGAAAAAATGTCCTATAAAAACAAGTGTTTATAAAAAATTGAGTTTATAAGACAATTTCTCAAAAGTGTCCTATAAACTTGCTAATGCAACACTTTGTATTAAAAATGTCCTTAAAAATTTGTTAAGATGCCCAAAAGCGTCATATAAACTTATTACAACGCCTTTAGATAGGACGTTTTATATTTTGATTCTATAAATTAAGTCATATAAAACAGTATATTGGGACACTTAAAGATTGAGGGTGTCCTATAAATTCAATTTTGTTGTAATGTCATAAAGTAATTGTCATATTTTGCCTTTTTATAGATGGAAAAGTAAAAAAAAAACCCAACGAATTATCACATTTTGAATGACCAAGTTTCTAAACTATTTTTTTGACCAAATAAATTCTTGAACTTTCTAAAATTGAACAAATAAATCTTAAACTTACTAAAACTAAGAAAAACCCAAACTTTTATATTTTAAGCGATTAGTTCCCTGAACATTTTATTAGTTCTTACACTTATAACACGAAAAAATGGTAAATGTATCAACAAATAAATAGGAAAGTACAACAAACCGATAAACAACGTTTTTATTAACCTTTATCTATTTTTCAGATTTAAATTGTAGGTGTTTTTTATGATCATGTTCTTGTTATTTTAATCTGAAAAATAAATAATTATTAGATCCTTTTATTTATGATTCCTATGTGAATCTGAGAAATAAATAATGAATAATGGAAATGGTATTTGATCATTTTTATTAAATTATTGTATTTTGTTACTGATCTAGATACATTGATTGAGAATTAATATATTGCTTTCGCTTTATATGTGTACGGATTTATTCGTTCCAAAAAATGTTTAGGACCTAATCGCTCAAAAAAATGAAAAGTTCGTTGGATTTTTCTTGATTGTGGTAAGTTCAATGATTTATTTGTCCGATTTTAGAAAGTTAAAAGATTTACTTGTTAAAAATAATAATTTAGAGACTTAATCACTCAAATTATGATAGTTGAGTTTTTTAGACGTTTCCCTTTTATTAAACTTATTTATATACAACACTTCACAAAAATGTCAAATAAAAAGATTTATACTTTTCTGTCCTATTAAGATTGATATTTTACATCGTCTAACCTTATCTTAACAACTTATTCTAACCGTGTTGTTATAATATATAGCATACGATTGTGGGTCTTTTAAAATTAAGACCCTGTTAAACACTCTATTTTCTTTTGGAAAAAGTTATATATTAAGGGGGTGTTTGAGATTGCTTATAAAAGCAACTTATTGACTTATTTCGGTGTTATACCGGTAATAAACATTTTTGAGTGTTTGGATAAACAATTTATATCAGTGTCAAACCGGTAATAAGAAGTTTTTGAAGAAATTAAAACATTCTAACTTATAATAAGTTAATAAACACTTTTATAAAAATATATATATATATATATAAGTTGTTTCAAATAAGCAATCACAAACACCCCTGTATAAAAAAGAGTTGAACATCCTAAATCATTAATTTTGTTGTAACCTATCTCAAACAAAATACAAGATATATAAATTATGAAAAAATATTTATCAAATTAATTTAATGATCCCTATTACATGTTACAAGAAAATTGGAACTTCAAAGAATCACATTTACTATAATCTCTATACCACACCACCAAACCCCATTAACAACACTTGGATTTTCTGACCAAGAAGGAAAAAAACATTGCAAAAGACCAATTATGTATGTGAACAACAACAAACAAAAGAGATGAACAAAAAACACTATCCAAAAACTTGGCACTGTAAACACTCAAAAAAGGGATCAGTGCTTCAAGAAACCTGCGACTGCCACAGCATCATTGAACAGATTTCATCATTCCTGTACTTGGATCTGAACAATTGGAATCTTCGTTGTTAACACCTTCATCATACTGTGGAACCCACCAAACCCTAATACTTTTATCCAGACTTCCACTGTAGAGCAAGAACCCCCCTCCAAAACTGTTTGGTGATGCCTGTAAACACTTGATTGGACCTCCATGCCCTTTGACCACACCAATCTTGGTCAACCCTTTCACTTCCCTCTTCCATATGCATATACTCGTATCGGTTGAACCACTACACAAGATCTCACCTTTTATGCACATACACAAAATGGCCATTTTATGTGCTTTCACTTCGCAAACATTCTTCCAACTATCGATATCTTTGCTCCCTAACCACCCCATTATGTACCCATCTGATCCTCCGCCGTAAACCACCGTGCCATCGTCGGAAACCACCACTGAGTTTATTGATATGTCTTTATGACCCTCCAAGATACCCTTTAATGAATGTGAGCTTTTGGGATCATCTGTTCTCCCCCAAGCTTTGATCTTTCCATCCGCAGAAGCTGAGTACACGATCCCTTTGCTGGCGATTAAGGAGTTTATAGCGTCATCATGTGCTTTTATCGATTCTAAACACTTTAAGTCGGAGATCCTCCAGACCTTCAAAGTCTTGTCCCAAGAACCTGAGTAAATCAACCCATCGTAGACCGTTAAACACGATATGCTATCGGCATGTTCGATCCATAATCGCTTGTGGTGTCGTCTCGTTTGGACGTAATTGCTTTGTTTCATGAATTTCCCCAAGTAATCCTTCGTGGTTGGGAGAGTATCAACAAGTTTGAAAATGTTTTCAGAACTTCTTGAAACTTTCCAAACCCTGATCCTGGAATCTTGATGGGCTGAAAAGACTTTGTTTCCGGCCGTCACCACGGCCTTGACGGATCCGTCGCCTTGTCCGAACTTGGTGAACTGCCGGAGATCAGGCTGTTGCCATACGATGATGTCTTTGCCATGGGAGGCACTGAGGATGAATTCTCCACAAATGGCTAGACATGAAACTGATCCATCATGGCCGGTGAGGACGGAGAGTGACCTGTAAGAAGAGCCGGAGAAAGGGGTTTTGAGGATCTTGTAGGGGATGAAACGGTGAGATGTCGCCGGACTTTCGTCGGCGTCGCTGCTTGCGCCGCTGCTACTGGTGGTGGTGCTTGATAGAAGGGGAGTTAACATTAAATCACTTGGATTCATTGTGGGTTTCCACAGATGAGATGGTTTAGGTTTACTTTGAGGAGAGGAGATACAGAAGTTGAAATGAAAACTACTAAAACTGGAAACAGACATATATAAAGCGAACCGTTTGCAGAATTTTCAGTGGGTGAATAATTTCCATTTACCCCCTTGGTGTTTAGTGACATGTTTATTTAGACCCCATAAAAAAAAAAAAGAAAAAGAAAAAGAAAAAGTTGGAATATTATAAATGGGGGGCAACGGCTACTTTTGACAACTGCGAACAACTCTTTTGTGGACCCTCTTTGTTTGGTTTCTTTTATCTCACATTTGGCCGTTGGAAAAAGAAGCATGGGACTGGGAGACGTTAGGAATGGCGGTGCGCTCCTGCCTCCAAATACGTGCAACTGCTGTTTTCTTAATATTAATATTTAATTCTATTAATATTTTATAGAGTAAATTACAAAGTTGGTCCCTGCGGTTATATGAACATTTATATTGGATCCTTTAAACCAAATAATTATATGTATGATTGTCATAGTTTTATTTTTGTTGTGAATTGAGTCTCTTGATCTAACTTACCTGATCGATAAAATTCAACAATATTGCTTACTTACTGGACAATATTTTATTCACTAAAACGCATCGTATGCAACAATTTATCCTACCAAGCGCTAACCATATTCATCCGATAAAGTAAAGTGATTTGATAAGTGCTTACCCGGATAAGCGTTTGGTAAACGACACCTAACTCTGTTAACTTAGCTTGGGTTATATTAAGGATATTTTCGTCCTTTTATTTTTATTTTAAAAATAATATATTTTATGATTTTCTTTAGCAACTTGTTTGTTGTACACATTTTGATACTTTTTGTACAAAAATTTAAATCCTTAAAACATAAAACTTCCCCACCTCCTCAACAGATTACCGTCGCCGTCCCCTACCCATCTTCGACAACTCCATCATCTCCGGCCACTCCCCATCTTCGTTTTCCTCCCCTTCACCATCAAAAACGAAAATGGAAATCGGTACTTGAACTCAACCATGCCATCGATAGCACAAGCCTCCTCTTCCCTTGATGAACACAGTCCTTGTCGTGTTACTGAGTTGTAAATTGATACTTGAACTTAACCCCTGAAACCAGAAGGCCATCAATGAACACAATCCCCCTCTTCCCTCTATAAATCAATAATCGGTGTCCCTCACTCTACTATCAATGAACACAACCCCCTCTCCCATAATGAACACGTACAGTCCCTGTCATGAATTGGATTTGTAAGTCGGCACTTAAACTCAGCCCTTGAAATAAATTCAGCATCCTATGCAAGGAACCAGAAGCTTTGCAACAACAAGATATATTAACCAAAAACACCAGAATCTCCTGGGTTTACTTGATGCAACCGTTGATAAACAATAAACCATAAATAGATAGATAGATAGATACTCTAATATAGAACCAAAGAAGATAGATGGATGGATGGATTAGAGATTCACACATGCTCAAGCTCAAATATGTTAATAATGATAGAAATAGACAGCAAACCATGACTAAGTTGATGACCATGTCACAACTAATGATAAAATTATCGACAACAATGGAGGTACAAACTTATTCACCATGCTGACTCCTTTCTGTTTATATTTAATATGAACCCTAGAAATTGGGGAATGGATTATTATTTTTGTTTGAGTTTGCAGGTGGACCTGGAACAAGGTTGAGGAGTGAAGGTACCTACAAAGGGGAGGAAAAGTCAACGTTGGGACTTAGGAGGAGTATTGGTGTGTTAATGCATTTTTTATGTATAAATATGTAATATATAATATAATTTAAACGAAATTAAATGGAAATGTAAAATGACCAAATGGTCCCTGACTCAACGGAGCGAAGTTATCAAAGTTAGAGCAAAGGACTCAAATCTAAACAAAATTGAAACCATGGTAATGTTACTTGAAATTAATTCGTTTGGGAGACCCAATCCAAACTTTTGATATAACCATAGGAACCAAATCTGTAATTTACTCTATTTTATATTAAATGTTCTGAAAAAGAATCTTATAATCGTATAATTTGAACAACCAATATTCAATTTTAATCTTAGAAGATCACAATTGTAATATATAAATGAAATTGTTTAAATAAATATATATATTCATTCTACAGAAACACAATAAAACCCTTTTACCATGGTCAATTACGATATGTAATACCTAATCAGAGATGCAGACATCCATCGAGGTGACCTAGATCGTAGGTAAGGTCGCCCAAATAACACTAGGACCCTAACGTTTATTATTACAGGTTATAAAGTGTTCTCACGTTTTCGTAAAATAAATGTATCCTCATTTGAACTTCCACACACAGAGACACACGTATATAGGGGGAGGTTCATTTAGAAACTTTAAATATTTTAGGAACCAAGGCCGGTTCTATGGTTTTTGATGGCTAGGACAGAGAGTCAAAAATATGCCTCTAATCCAATAAACAAGGAACACACAAATTTTTAAGGGATTTAGAACCTAATCAAGGTAGGTGACTCATCCCCAAGCCAATTTTCATTGAAAAAAAATAAAGTTACAATGGGGGGAAACATAAACCAAAACCCCGAACAACAAAACCAAGATAAGATCACTTAAACGATGTCTTTGGTGCATTTCGTAAAGCAAAATATTCAATTAATCTATCATAGTGGACATTTGCTGAAAACTTACTTTCGATACTCAAAATTGTTAAGATTTTTATCTATCATAGTCGACAAAAGCATTAATTAAGAATAGAAGTTCCCAAACAAATCAACAGAAAAAATATAAAAGTCCCCAAATCCCAAATTCAAAGTAAATGTGTAAATTGTAATCTATGGATGATGGAATCTTATACAACAAAAGCATTCAAAAAGATAGAAACTTTAAGATAACTCAAGAGATCTAGTCTAAAGAGAGATTACTGAAACTAAAGCCCCTAAAATTCAAGCTAAATATGTAAACTGTCATATAGAAGATGGAATATTATACAATAGATGCATTGAAAACAAATACAAAAGCATTATCTAAGCCTAAGGAAAGATTACTAAAACTAAACCTCCAAATCCTGTATAAATATGTAAATTGTAATCCTTAGAGGATGAAATCTATATACAACAGAAGCATTAAAAACGAAAACATTAAGATAACTAAATGAACTAAGTCTAAAGAGTGATTACTAAAACTAAATCCTATAATTTTCAACATATGGGGAGTTGTGAGCCCGTGACCATGAGATGTGAGAAGTAAGAACCAGCTTATTGCAGCAACACGCTGCAAGGAACGAGAATGAGTTTCTTTGATTCTAGATTGATGATCGTCACAAGGACGGGGAGTCGGGAACAAAATTGGATTCCTGATTCGTGATAGATGACAAGCGCGTAGAGAACCCACGACGTTGGATTCTGGGCAATTGAGAACGAGGCTGCGAGGGTGATAGTGAAACATCCTTTAAGTACTGATAGACAGTCGATTGAGAGAGTAAAAAAGAAGCTGAATCTTTTTTGAAAAAAGTTTGAAAGTGAATCTACTTCAACCTTTTTGTGCCTTGGATTATCTTGTCCTAAGCAAAGCCTATCTCGCCTGCTAGTTAGCTTGACCCTTTAGGAATCCCATAACCACCTTTCTTATGAGTATTATTCATCATGAACATCTGCTGTTGAGTCACCTATTGATTTGATGATGACCCACTGATTTATCCCATTATCCTATCAACACTTAGCAGTTATTGGTTTCTCTGTATATTAGTTTCTCGGTACATACTTAAATCCCTTGGAAAAATCGAAGACTAGCCGATGCGAAGACAGAAGGTCATTGATATGGTACCGTGGATCAACTGTCTAAATTACACACTAAGACTCCAAAGTAGCTGATTTGAAGATTGAAGATTTTTTAAGCTACTAGCCAATTGAAGGAAGATCTTCATGTATCGAGACTTGTAACACCCTAAAAATAATTATAAATTAAACCGGAAATATATAACGAGAACCAGAATCTTGATATAAAAATTCACCCAACAAAAGGGGGAATAGAATAACGTTTACAATTCAGCTACTGAGAAGATAATTAACAACCTACTAATTTAGATTATTCTATATCTAGATTAAAGACGGGTGTTTCTATCAATCTCCAAAAATACCGGAACACCAAAAATGCAACGCTCGAAAGTAATAAAGGCTATAACTACAAAAGAGTCTTTCACGAACCAACGCTCCTCTCAACCCTTTTGAGCCACGCCGCTAAAGGAACCTGATATACAAGACATATAAAAAAGAAGTGTTAGGCTTACGCCTAGTGAGTTCAAACGGTGAGATAAATAAGTCTATAAAAACCATTATATGTTAATATGCACCTAACGTAACTTAAAACGATACAAGGTGCACAATTAATCCTAAATAACTCGAGATGGAGCCAAGACATCTGAAGATGACGGGGGAGACCCGATTTACCGTTGATTTGACGGAACACAAAGTAAGTCATAGATCAACGTTATAGAGCATCATTTACCGGTATAAAACCATCGACATCAACCTAAAGCAGTCATGTAGTCGGTCGTGATCATAAGCTCTTTATCTCGGAAATTACATAATAATCACAATGCCTATTTCCGAGTGGGAGTGAGAAGGTGGTTTGGAATTTACATAATAATCACAATGCCTAACTCCAACTTACACCATCCTTCACACAAAATACAATGGAATGATTTAACATGCCTTTAGGCCTATTACATTCTAGTGACGACCTTGAAAAAGGCATCGTAAGCATAATAGCATTCCTTATTAACATGGCTATGTATAAGTCCTATCTCAAACAAGACATTCCCCGCTTGTTGGAGCGGGCCCCAAACTATGAGCACCAGGTTGTTGGAGATCAAAGGCCGACAACACTTTGAGGAGGGGTATCTACCAAGTGATTTAATCTGATTAAACAAGCTCAGCTTTTTTTTACAAGGGAGCATCCAAGTTCATTCTTTTTACCCCAAACTTATGCATTCCATCAAGGCATGTAAGTACAAGAATTTAAAGTATAGGATAAGCAAAATGTATCATTTTCAATGGTATATAGTCTCACATAAAGGGAATTTAAGATGGACTCACCTTGTAGGATTTAAAGGAAATCCTAAAAATCTGGACTAAACGACAGCCGGTAGGTGCTCAAAGCAATTAATTCAGTATTTCAACTCCATGAGGCGGCAGCAGCAGCAGCAGCAGGGTTGAACAGAACGAAATAAATCGCACAGCCACATGGTTGTTTGTTGTTCGGGCAAGGGACGCAAATGAAAGAGGAAACAGCACAGCAGGAGCTGTTTGCTGTAAGCTGCATGAGTTGGCACGGCAGCGACTGCTGCCGCCTGGTGTGGTCTAAAACACGCAGGCGACGAAAGAGAGAAGGGGAGACACGGCTGGATGGTCGAGAAGGCAGCCACGATTGCATGATGCCTCGGTTTCACTATCCATACAGCAGCCACGGCTGCGTGCTGTGTGTGTTGCTGTTCGGCTCTGGGTAGAAAGGTACGCAACAGCTTCCCTTCCTTGCTGCTGCTGTTGCTGAACGAGGAAAAAATGCAGGCAGCTTCGCTTCTTGCTGTTGCTGTCGCTGGACGAGGAAAGACGCAGGCAACGCTCTCTATATCTCTTTCTTCCTTGAAATGTTTCATAAACACATCAATATTGTCACTATGCGGCTGCCAGTTACCRRTTTCAACTTGTGCTGCAGCCGTTTCCAGACATTTCCAAGCCATATCCATTTGTTGATTCCCAAGGTAATATTTCATGAACAATGCCAAAGTTTGAACAAATGGTCCATTTGATCTCTTYACCGATCGCTRAAAGATTAACTCRGCTTCTTYGATARTATCATGTCTTAGATACGCATTTATAACCACATTAGCCACTCTTGTATCATAATAGGAGCAATTTAATTCCCATTCTTCAAAACAACTTTTCAAGCCATCAAGATCCTCTAGTTTAGCAAGAGCTTGAAGAAAAACCCGATAACTCACATTACTAGTTGTTTCGAATGAAGATTTCAGATCATCCCATATGCGATGAACGTCGTATTGATTATGAAGTGATACATGAAAGATTAAAAGAAAATGGTATGCCTCGCGTGAAGGGCGTCCCATCTCGTTTTCAAGCAATTTAAGGGCGGATTTGGCTTTCTCATGAAGACCCGCCTTAATATAAGCAGCAACAACATTACTGTAAGTCGTCCAGTTACAACTCTCTTTTATTTTGTCCCTTGTTATTTCCTCAAAAACCGAGTGGAGGGGACTCCTTTCCCCATGTAAATCCTCTTCACCCCTCTTATCAACATAAAGATACGGCAGGTAAAGACTCCCAGGCAAAAAGGGAAATCCTATCAAAATAAAAGTCTACTGGTTATGACTCAAGTGCAGGGTAACACCCCCCCTTTTTTTTTTCTTTTAACAATGCCTCAAGTATTCAAGCTTTCCCAAACTCAATAATTATATAAATGCATTCATCTTCTCTTTTTCTCTTTTTTTTTTGAAAGACCCAATAAAACAAAAAGGGTCTAAATTCCTAATATAAATATATAGCTATAAAAAGAACGCATACCTCGCAAAGAGACGGAAGAAATAGAAAAGAAAGATGTGCACGGAGAAGAAAAGATGGGAAAAATTTCAGGTGTTACATTCCTCCCCACCTTGGATTAAATTTCGTCCTCGAAATTTAGTTCACGCAAATAAGTGCGGGTAACGCCTCTTCAAGTTTTCTTCCGCTTTCCAAGTCACGTTTGATCCTCGATGAAGCTTCCATTTTACCTTGACCATGACAACCTCTCTGTGCCTCAAAACTTTGATTTTTCTTTCTAAGATGGCTTCCGGTTCTTTCACACATTGGTTCTTCTCATCAATACTAATTTCCGAAAGCGGTATAACGCTTTCTTCTTCCGCCAAACACTTACGAATGTAGCACACATGAAATGTGTTATGTATTTCGGCCATCTCTAGTGGTGGTTCTAATTTATAAGCCTGAAGTCTCACCCTAGCCAGGACCTTAAACGGTCCGAGGAAACGAGGACTCAGCTTCCCACGTTTTCCAAAACGAATAATACCTTTCCATGGGGACACTTTTAACATTACTCGATCACCCACTTGAAATTTTATAGGTCGGCTCCTCTTGTCTGCGTAGCTCTTTTGTTGATCCTGTGCCGCCTTTAAACGCTCCCGAATACATTTCACCTTATCAGTCATTTCTTGTATGATTTCGGGGCCGACAAATTGTTTCACACCCCCTTCGAGCCAACACACATGAGTCCTACACTTTCGACCATACAAAGCCTCCAAAAGGTGCCATTCTGATGCTGGAATGATAACTATTGTTGTAGGCGAACTCCACCAGGGGTAGGTGAGAATCCCAATTCCCGCCAAAGTCTATAACACACGAACGAAACATGTCTTTGAGAGTTTGAGTGGTACGCTCACTCTGACCGTCAGTTTGAGGATGGTAAGTCGTGCTCAACTTCACCCGTGTACCCAGTTCTTTCTGTAAGCCGCCCCAGAAATAGGAGGTGAATCGGCTATCTCAATCTGATACTATTGACAATGGTAAACCGTGCCTCGAGACTATTTCATCGATGTACAACCTGGCCAGCTTCTCCATGGGTAACGATTCACGCATTCCCAAGAAGTGAGCGCTCTTCGTTAGTCGATCGACCACTACCCAAATCGTATCATGACCTCTTAAGGTTTTTGGCAGTTTGGTCACGAAATCCATCGTAATATGCTCCCACTTCCATTCGGGGATTTCCAAGGATTGAAGGCTACCATACGGTCGTTGGTGTTCCGCTTTCACTTGTAAACAATTCACACACCTCTCTATGCAACGAGCTACATCCAGTTTCATGATAGGCCATCAATATGTCAATTTCAAGTCTCGATACATCTTGGTGCTACCCGGGTGGATGGAGTATTTAGACTTGTGCGCATCTTCTAGTAATAACTCACGATTGCCTCCGATCTTGGGTACCCATATGCGCCCTTGAAACAATTTCAAGCCATGACCATCCTCTTTCAGTAGTAGGCGTTGTTTCATCATTACCTCACTCTTGAGGCTTTCTTCCTGAAGTGCTTCATATTGCGCTTCCTTGATCCGATCGATCAGACTGGACGTTAAATCGATCCTGGTAAGTACAACTTTCGTCCCTCTACCGTACTCCTTTCGACTCAAAGCATCTGCCACTACATTCGCCTTACCCGGGTGGTATAGCAATTCACAATCGTAGTCTTTGAGCAACTCGAGCCAGCATCATTGCCTCATGTTTAATTTTTTTTGATCAAAAAAGTACTTCAAACTTTTGTAATTAGTAAAAAAAACGTGCACTTGGTACCATAAAGGTAGTGTCGCCAAAGTTTTATTGCGAACACCACTGTTTCTAGTTCCAAATCGTGGGTGGGATAATTCTTCTCGTGATCTTTGAGTTGTCTCGGCGCGTAGGCAATCACCTTTCCCCTTTGCATCAAGACGCAACCCAACCCCATTTTCGAGGCATCACTAAAGACTACGAAGTCCTCAGACCCATTTGGTAGGGAGAGAATCAGGGTTTCACATAATTTCTTTTGGAGAGTTCTGAAAGCAAGCTCTTGTTTCTCAGTCCAGATAAACTTCACATTCTTCCTAGTCAGCGCCGTTAAGGAAGAAGTGACTTTGGGGAAATCTTGGATAATACCTCCTGTAATAACGGCCAGACCCAAGAAACTATGAATTTCTAAAGGACTTTTTGGCGGTTCCCAATTCATCATCGCTTCGATCTTGGATGGGTTTACCTTCACCCCGTCTCAAGTGATCACGTGACCCAAGAATTGAACTTCCTTCAACCAAAAGTTGCACTTGGAGAATTTTGCGTACAACTTCTCCTTTCTTAGCATTTCAAGAACTTCCCGAAGGTGTTGTTCATGATCCGATTCATCCTTGGAGTAGATGAGTATGTCATCAATGAATACTATAACAGACTTGTCGAGGAATGGTCGGCACACTCGGTTCATTAAGTCCATGAATACCGCCGGTGCATTCGTCAATCCGAAGGGCATGACCAAGAATTCATAGTGCCTATAACGCGTTTTAAAGGCTGTCTTTGCTACATCATCTTCTTTCACACACACCTGGTGATATCCCGAACGAAGGTCGATCTTTGAGAAGCAACAAGCCCCCTGAAGTTAACATCTTTAGCGCAGATTTGAGCAGGGAGATGGGATTCACTGAGCATTGATCAAGCAACCTCTATGATTATTCGATTTCTCCTTTCAGCGACCCCATTTTGCTGAAGAGTTTTCATTGAAGAAAAGTTGTGAGAGATTCGCTTGTCCTCAAAGAAGTTATCCATAGTACTGTTTTTGAATTCAGTACCATGGTCACTTCTAATAGATCGTACTTTAATGTTGTTAAGAACTTCTATTTTCTTGATGAACAGAATGATATATTCAGGTGCTTCATCTTTGGATCTAAGAAAGAAGACCCATGTGTACCTGGAATACTCATCAACAATGACAAGTGTGTACTTCTTTCCAGCAACAGATTGCACGTTGACTGGACCAAAGAGATCCATGTGCAGTAACTGAAGAGGCGCAATCACAGAAGAGATTTTCTTTGATTTAAAGCTAGCCCTTGTTTGTTTTTTTCTTTTTCACACGCAGAGCAAAGAGATTCCTTTGCAAAGGATTGATGAGAAAGACCAGTGACAAGATCATTTCTTGACAACTCACTGAGTGTCTTGAAGTTTAGATGAGAAATCCATTTGTGCCACAACCAATTGATGTCTGACGAAGATTTAGAGATGAAACAGATGTTCTCAGTGATAAAAGAATCCATATTGATGATATAGACATTCTCCAAGCGAGAACCGATCAAGGCAACCTTATCATCTTTGTCGTAGACATAACATGAATTCTAAGAGAATTTCACTGTGTAGTCCTTGTCATACAACTGACTGATGCTGAGGAGGTTGTGCTTCAGTCCTTCAACGTATGCAACTCATTTGAACGTGGTTGCACCATTGCTTAACATACCACAACCTTTGGTATATCGTTTTTCATTACCTCTGAAGGTCACGGAAGGTCCTCTTTCTTCCTTGTAGTTGATTAGGAGGATTTTGTCTCCAGCCATATGCCTTGAGCATCCACTATCTAGATACCATATGCCTTTCGGTACCCAGTTATTGGGGTCCAGCACTGTTAGAGGCATCATCCACTGATGCTGAAGAACCAACGTCAGTAGACGGCATCACTGAAMCTAGAGAGGTTTTAGTGGAAAAGGGAACAACCTCTGACGCTAGAGAGATACAGTCAGTCGAAGTCTTCACTGAGCCTGAAGAAGAGGCTCCAGTGGTTGGAACTAAAACATTTGATGCTGAAGGTTTAACAGCAGTTGTTGTCTTCACTAAGCCTGAAGAGGAGGCTCTACTGGTTTTCTTCACTTTGGATGCTTTTGCAGCCTTAGTGGATGATTTCGCGTTGGTTGATTTTTCAGCCTTAGCTACTTTCTTGCCCTTAGCTGGTAGACCAGCCTTGGCGGCAGATGGACACTTACTAGCAATGTGTGTATTTTCACCACAGTGTTAACACTTCCTATAGCTAAAGTTAGCTTTAAGGTCAGAAAGTATCAGATTTGAGGAGGGACCAGCTTTAAGGATTCCCTTCTAATTAGTTCTTGGAGGAACTTTTGAGGCTTTGGAGTCCTTAGGTGAAGCGTTCACCTTGAGCTAAGACTTAGATTTCTGAGAGGGTTCAGATTTCTTAGTCCCTGGATAGGAAGAAGGTTTACAAGTTGAAGGAATAGACCTAGATCTATTAGACCTGTTAGACTTCTTGGGAAGAGATGCTATGACAATGGATTTACCCTTGTCTTTGCAACTTGAACTCGACAGAGTTCCATCAAGATGACTCTTAGTTAAAGAAGACTGAGAGGAAGAAGTGTCAGAAATGAAAGAGACAAAGGTACCAAACTTAAGCATGGACCTGTCAATGACACATTCTTCCTAATCATTGGAAAATCCTAGACTAGTCTTTATCTTGGCCGGGATCTGAGCGTTGATGATCTCAGAGGCTTTGACAGAGGCTTTGCACCACCCTTCAATGGTAGTCTTCTCAGCCTTGAGTTCAGCGATTGCTTGCTCACGCTCAACGATAGCTTGTTTGCATTCAACAGTGATGGGTTGTTTTACAATGACATGATCCTTTAGGTTTTCTTCAACCTTGGTTAGCTCCTTGATCTTAGAATGACAAATCTTCAACTGTTCTTGAAGATCAAGATTAAGCATTTCTGCTTTAGATCTGCCATTAAGGGCATTGTAAATATCCACCGTCAACGTGTCCAGTGAAGAAGAAGAAGAAGAAGAAGAAGAAGAAGAAGAAGAAGAAGAAGAAGAAGAAGAAGAAGAAGAAGAAGAAGAAGAAGAAGAAGAAGAAGAAGA
>NC_037537.1:10145372-10150201 GCF_001531365.2 Cynara cardunculus var. scolymus | reverse complement strand
GAAGAAGAAGAAGAAGAAGAAGAAGAAGAAGAAGAAGAAGAAGAAGAAGAAGAAGAAGAAGAAGAAGAAGAAGAAGAAGAAGAAGAAGAGGGTTCATTCATGATACATACCTGAGCAGGAGAAGAGGATGATGGATCATTTGAGGTAGATGTCTCTGAAGCAACTTCCTTGACATCTTTGGCCATTAAGAAGAGATAGGCCATATCTTCCTCATCAGATGATAATTCATCAGATGAATCAGCCCAATCATGCTCTTCAGTGACAAGACCCTTGGCCTTTCGCTCGTGATTCTTCATCTTCTTGTACTTTTCCTTCAGCTTCGGATATTTATCATCCCTGGACCTGAAGGAGGATGGGGTTTTGGAAGATGGCATCGCAGTCTTCTTGGATCTACATTCACCTGCAAAATGACCTGTGCGGTGACAGTTGTAGCAGATCGCTGAAGCCTTGTCTATTTTATCAGACTTTGGCTTTTCCTTTAAGGTCAGCGAGGGAGATTTGCGGAAGTTACTTTTGTTGGCGAATCTCCTAAAATATTTAGTCAATAACACCAGGGAGTTATCAAAATCTGTAAGATCAGATTCTGATACATCCTCAGAGTTAGTAGAGTCTAACTCTGTAATAACAATAGGAGGAAGAGAAAAAGAAAAAGAAGAAGGGGTTTCAGCTGAAGCTTCTTCAAAGATCAAAGGTTTCTCTGGAATCTTTGATCAGATTCGTTTTCAACTGACGAGATTGCTCATGGTTAAGCAAGATCCCGTAAAGAGTAGAAAGAGAAAGAGAGGACATGTCATTGGACATCTTGAGACACATGGAATAAGTGTCCCAAGATTCAGGAAGACATTCTAGAAACTTAGTTAAAGTTTCAGAATTAGAATATTCCCTGCCTACAGTCCTAAGATCAATAAGAACACAATTAAAACGTTGATGTACTTCAGACAGAGTCTTAGTCTTTCCACAGAGAAAGCTTTCATACTGCCTTACTGAGTTAATCTTCCTTGATTCTTGAACCTGAGAGGTTCCTTCATATTGAACACACAAAGTGTCCCACCTGGATTTGGAGGTTCTGAGTTTCATCACGGAGTGATAAACCTCATCAGGAAGAGACATAGCTATTATAGACCTAGCGCGAGTGTCTATAGCTATTTTCTTCTTGTCTTCATCACTCCATTGGTGAGGGAGTTTTGGAATCTGCCATTCAGTAATCGCGACAGTCGTAACTGTTTCAAGAACAACCGGAGAAATAGAAAATGGTACATATGGTCCATTTTCTATGTAGTGTGGAATTTCAGGATCCACACTTCTAAAGAGGGACATCCGATTCTTCCAGAGACTAAAGTTGTCTCAGATAAATGGGGGAGGTTTGGCAAGAGATCCATTGTCTTGAAAGTGTATGTTTGTGTTTTGTAAAGTCATTTTAAAAGCAATACAATTATCTAAAGAAGAAGATAATATAATGCATAAAACAACTAGAGGAGATAAAACACTGCTCTGATACCACTTGTTGGTCCCGTTAGGGTCTACAAGATGTGTACAACAGTTTGTAGAAGTAGGGGGGAGGATGAATACAAACATAGAAACTTTTCAAATTTAAAATATATATTGATAAAAAATGATTAATACAGATTTTACAAGATTGTTTATGGAAAGATAAGGTAAATAAAACCTATCTAAACAATCTAAAGTTACACACCAATTCTTAGCAAATAAAGAAAAGATTGCATGTTAAAGAAGTAGAAGAAAGTAAGTTCTATCTAGGAGAGAACTTGTTTAGAATACAACAAAGAGATTATAACTTGCTCTTGAAGATGAGCATATATGTTCTTAGATGTGTGTGTTCTTTTACTTAAGCTTAAGTAAGTTCAGAGTAAGGGTTTAGAGTATCTCTGCAAGGAGATAGAACATATCTATTTATACCCATTGCATTAAATGCACATTTAATGCAACGTGGTAGGGTTAGAACCCGTGTCAAGCCTTAAGGGGAAGGCTTGTCCTTTGCTACAGTGAATAGTACAAAAGCATATTCATGAGCAGACATCCTTTCACAAAGTTGGTGGATAATAGAGTTAACTAGTCAGCTCCGTACCGTACTAACGTTTAGAAAGGGTATGGGTTTGTCCTTTGTGTGTGTAAGGACAAGACAAAAACAATCATGCTCAACAAGCTTCTTTTAATCGCTGAATGCTGTAATAACTTGGAGGGTCTCTTTAGAATTCGCTGAGGCTTGGGCAGTCTTCACACATATGTAGACAAGATTGTAATCACTGAATACCGCTTCAGATCACATACTCGCTAGTCTCTAATCTTCAGTTTCAGTCTTCAACTTTTGCTGAAGGTTCATTGGTGTGAGTTTTGTTTTCTTGAAGTATCGCTTTTGCTGATTGGATTTACAATACAAGTTCTTCTGTGATCACTAAACAGATTCAGTGAAGATCGCTGGAACTGAAAATAGAAACATAAATACTTCGCATCGGGTAAAAAAGGATTATCATCAAATCAAATGAGAGAGAGGATCAACATAATCATATTCGATTTTTGAACATTGGTCCACACATAAGGGATGCTTCGAGTTCCTTAACATTACACTTTTGAAGTTGTTTGTTCTCCATTCTCAATGCTCCTTAACCTCTAAAAAAGTAAAAAGTTCTCATAAATTCTTAGTATTTGTAATTTATAAGAAACTTACAATTTATCCTCAGCATTGTCTTGTTTCACTAAGTTATGGATTGCAAAGAGCCTGATTAGAGGCAGTTTGAAAACATTGAAGTTAAAAGGGTATTAAAAAAAATAAATTTGGGCGAACGACGGGAATTGAACCCTCCTTGCTTCTCTCACGGTACAATCCTCTTCCCGCCGAGCCCCCTTTACATGTTCTAAAGGGTTGTGTTTTTGCATACGAGTTTTGTTTTTTTATTTCCCTTCTTGATGGATGGACCTAATGTTGTGTGTGTTTTCTTTGCATTTAGCAGGTCGACCTCATGCAATCGCCTAGGGATATACTTGATTGAAGGTAATTATCTTCCCTTTAAAATTTGTTTTATGTATTTTCTTTCCATGATTTGCAAAGATTGAATATAATCCCTTCATTGCATAATAAATTTTTTCAGTTTGATGGTTAAAGATCTTATCATCGAACAACAAGAAGATTTTTGGACAATTTACAGTCTGAGCTAAAACCACATCTTATAACAACTACTTGAACCCTTTATTACTAATCAATATGGCTAACAGACGGACATTAACAACAATGGATAAACACGGTTTACAATAAAATGTCGAGCAAAATATAATTCTAGAAAAAGCAATGTCCAACAAACTCTATCCAATTTTAATATAATGTTATAATATAGAAATAATAAAATAGTTTCTTACGAACGGGGACATCAAAGTGTTGTTGCAAGCTGGAGCATCTTTCATTTGTATTGATAAACCAAAATAGATTTACATGACTTGATTAGAAGTATCAAACCCATCATAAATGCATAATTATGTTTATGAGTAGCAACTTTGATCCTCTAGTTCTTCATACATTTTTAATTATTCTTGAGTTGTAAGTTTGCAACTTCATGTTCTTTCTACTTTGGATCCTATATCTGGATTTGGTTAAAAACTTGATGGATGGACCTAATGTGTTTATTGATTGTTTGTTGTGTTTTTCTATCTTTGCTTTTACCGGGTTGAGTTGTTGCCTCCAAAAAAAGCATTATTATATTAACCACTAACTATGACTTTAAGGTGCGTTTGGTTTGCAGGAATGGAATCGAATTGGAGGGATTTGGATTTAAAATCCATTCCAATCTTGTGTTTGGTTTGTAGGATTGGTAGGATTTAAAATCCAGGGATTCATTTAAAATTCCGTGACCAATGGATTTAAGAATCCTTTGGAAAGACGTGGTTTTTTAGAATCCATTCCCGTGGGATTGTTTTTACCCCAACTTACCCGTCTCCATCTTCTCGTCCATTTTCATCGCTTACCTCTTTCGCTTTCTCCCACAGTCGTCTCCGTCGCCGTCGCTTTCTCCCACGATCGTCTCCATTGCTTTCTCCCAGGTGCGTCTCTTTTCTTTAATCTTATCCTCTATCGTCGTGGTTCTGATGCTATATTAAGTTTAATTTGTATGCTTCTAGATGTAGAAACCTGTATCAAATTACATCTCTTTCAATTCTGTTTTGGGGGTTTTAGACCTTATTAATGTACAACTTATTTCATAATCTATTGCTTAAGTTCCATGTATAACACACCTTGTCATCGAGATACTTTACCGTTATGGCCATCTCTTCACAAATCAATTTATGTAAATAAGATTTAGCCACATATTCTGATGAAAAACCAAATATACAGAGTTCAATTAGCACAAAACCACGTAATGGTCCACTTATTAAGCATATTTACTTATTTGTAACATAATTTTATGGGCTAGTAGAGTTTGTAAATTTTCAGATTGATGCAAGCATGATCAATTTAGCAACCACTAAAACAACAGGAGTGAAGTATTCAGGCCTCTCCAGCACCATATGGATGTGAATAGCTAATATACCATAGGTAGTGTTCAGACCCTCTCATAGTATATATGTACATATAGGAAACCATCTGATGTGCTAGAATCGTAAGTGTGCACACAGTGGGCATAAAATCCCCAAAGTGGCGGTGCAAGTGCACGCCGACACTAAGATCGCTTCAAGTAATAAAGTGGTATAGTACCAAGATCGTTTCCACAAGGACCGGACTTACTGAGAATCAGAGACTTTCATGAACTTCTTGAACAATGTTTCGGGTTGAGAAAATATTTGAGTTTTGATTGGTGCAAAGCGTAAAAATACGAAATAAA
>NC_037537.1:10130946-10144299 GCF_001531365.2 Cynara cardunculus var. scolymus | reverse complement strand
TTTACCAACAATAAAGAGTTTTTTAGACAATAATTAAATTCTTAACCTTTCATCACCTCTTAACATATTTTGGACCAAAAATATAGAATATGAACAAAATGGGTACCAAAGATACAATAAAATAGGGGTATAGAACAACAAATAACTCTAACAAAATGAGAGTTATCACCATCCCACCAATTTTGTGAGCTAAATTTATCTATTGTGCTCTTCTTTTTCCATTTTATTTCATCAACTCTCTCACAAAACAACTCAGGTACTCAACCTAGGAAGACTATATAAAGTTGTTGAATTTAGACTAATGCAAACATAATCATATATATAAACATCAACATAACCATTTTCCATTGCTCAGAAACTTATAGCCTGCAATTAAAAGAACATATTGATCTCACCAACTAAAGTCAGTTTAGACCATACGTGAACAAATGTAGTGATTTGATGCTTTTTCTTGATTTAGTTCTTGAAATTGATGCTTTTACATCTTCAATCCTGGTTATGATGAAAAGATCCCATACTGACATACTTTTTTCTTCATAATATTGTGAGCACAGCATATCAAATTCACATGATGTCTTTTTTATTTTTGCATTTCTATCTCTATATTTGAGTTGTTGTTGGGAATGTGGTAATCAACTTATGAAAGCAACACTTTTTTAGCATCAATTAATTCATGTATGAAAGAAGCACTTTTTTTTTTGCATTTTTATCTCTTAATTGTTTCACTTGACTGCTTCACTATTTCATACCTAGATTTAGTGGTTGTAAATGGCCAGTTGCCATTCTTCCTTCCTTTGTTTTCTTTCTTCATCACTTTATTCCTCTTTATTTTATCAAATGCATTACCCAACAAAGAATAATGAGAGTAGCTTTTAGGCCAATGCCAAAAGCCCCATTGGTATTCCTGTCCATTTTTTAGGTGACTTGCTCATAGTTTCTTTTTGCAGTTTGTTTTAGTTTGGTAATTAGAATTAGATGACTTCACCTTAGTTACTTTTTGCAGTTTGTACTTTGAATATATGTTTAACAATTTGGGAAATTGGACAAGAAATGGATCGACTTAGTTTAACAAGACATTTACATAGGCAAAGGAGACAAGAGTCGTTGGAATGGTTTAAGATAGTTGTCCATGTTGTTCTATTCTCTGTTGTGTCCCTTTGGATGATTACGGTTAAAATACAAAGGGATAAACAACAAATTGGATGCTCTTCTTCAAATGTGGATCGATCCTCAATAATGCATAGGTATATTTATGAGAGTGACACTATGTCTATATCGCAAATTAGGATGACTCGAACGTGTTTCAAAAAGTTGTGTGCCATGGTAGAAACATACGGAGGGTTAAGAACAACTAGGTATATGAATATTGAAGAACAAGTTGCCATGTTTCTTCATATTATTGCCCACAATGTTAAGAATCGGGTTATGATATGTCGTTTTCATCGGGATGGGTGTGCTCACAAGATATGCAATTTATATATGTCTTACCGGGATGGGAGGGGCCGGCTGCTGATGGTCAAGTGCTTCGAGATGCTCTTCTTAGGCCTCATGGATTAAAAGTTCCAAGACCGGGTATAGTTTTTGATAGTTTACTATATATTAACAAGTATAAGTTTTGATGGTTTATTAACTTAATTTATTATTAGTTTATTACTTGGTTGATGTCGGATACACAAATGGAGAGGGTTTCTTAGCTTCTTATAGGGGTCAAAGATATCATTTAAATGATTGTCGTGATGGACACCAACCAACCACTTGCAAAGAATTTTTCAATATGAAGCATTCATCGACGAGAAATGTTATTGAACGATATTTCGGTATGTTAAAGGTAGGGTGGGCAATTTTAAGAGATAACTCGTATTATCCTATTAAACAAAAC
Source organism: Cynara cardunculus var. scolymus (assembly GCF_001531365.2). NCBI lineage: Eukaryota > Viridiplantae > Streptophyta > Magnoliopsida > Asterales > Asteraceae > Cynara > Cynara cardunculus. Next base: position 10,142,420 of record NC_037537.1, on the reverse strand, counting down.
GTTAGGATTATCATGGCATGTTGTCTCCTCTACAATTTTATAATGCAAGAAATGCCAGTAAATCCACTTGACAATGAAGGAGAAGTGGATGAGGGAACCAGAGACCATGGAGTCGAAGACGGAGATAATATAAATGTTGTTGGTACTTCAAATGAGTGGACTGCATTTAGGGATAATTTAGCACAATCTATGTTTGCTTCTTGGAATGCTACCAATTAATATGTATGATTCAAATGTTTGTTTAATTGATACTTCTAATGTTTGTGTAACTCATACTTCTAATGTTTGTTTAAATCTAATGTTTGTTATTAATAGAAATTATGGAGTTTGGACATAGATAATTAGATGTTGTTATACTTCAAATGATTCATTTATGTTTATAGGTATGACGAGTCAAATAAGAAATTATCGAGTTTAGACGAATATTGAAGAAACAAAACTTGTTGAAGCTTTGGTTACGATGGTGAATACGGGAGCATATAAAGCCGATAATGGCTTTAAATCGGGTTATTTAACATTTCTTGAACAAACGTTAAAAGAATCTTTGTCGGGCTCCGGGATTTTAGGGAAACCACATATTGAATCAAAGTTAAAAATAATGAAGAAAGATTGGACTGTTGTGCATGACATAATAAGTGGTTCATATACCGGCGGCTTCGGATACGATAGTGTGAAGCATTGTGTCATTGCGGAAGACCAAGTTTGGGAGTCGTATCTTCAGGTACATGCTAAAAAGAACTTGTTATTTATATTTGCGTAATATATAATCATAGTTATATGTATATTTATGTTATTCTATTATGAAATAGGTCCATAAAGGGGCGGAAAATGGAAGAACAAACTGTATCCTTTTTATGAGGATCTTTGTATTGTATTTGGAAAATATCGTGCTCAAGGAAATAGAGCAAGAGATTTTGTTGAGGTGGAAGAGGAGGTGCGTATAGAAGATCAAACACAACACATGAATGACGAGTCCGATGACATTGATGGCAAATAACAATGTTCAAGGTGGGAATGCAAATATGCAATCTGAAGAAACTTCAAGTGCGCATGGTAAGAAGAGAAAACGTCGAGTAGATCCCATGGCTGACGGATTTAGTAATGCAGTTACTAAACTTGGAGCAACTTTGGAGAAAATGGCGAACAAACTTAACAAGGGTATTGAACGAGAAGAACTTGATAAGAAACGTTCGATGATCATTTCTGAGATATCAAAAATGCAGTCATTGGCCCAACTGGAGAAGTTTAAAGTAATTTCATTGATAAGAGATGATCCTAAAAAGGTGAACATGTTTTGGGACTTGTAAGAAGCAGATAGGGAAGCTTACGTGAATTGGGTTTTGAATGAATGAAAATTTTGGTGGGTAAATGTGTGGTTTTTGAAGAACAATTGGTAGTTAAATTTGTATTTTGGATTAACAAGTTTGGTCGTTAAATATGTATTTTGGATTAACATGTTTGTTGATTAAATATGCATTTTGGATGAAAAAGTTTGATTGTTAAATATGTATTTTGGATTAATAGGTTTGTTAGTTAAATAGGTAGTTTGAGAAAATGAAAGAGATTAGGTGACTAAAATAATTACAAAAGAAAAAAAAATCTCAATCCAAATCCTACAAACCAAACATGATTTATAAAGGAATGGATTTCAAATCCAATCCAAATCCTGCAAACCAAACACATAAATGGATTTTAAATCCAATCCAAATCCAAATCCAAATCCCTCGTAAATATTTCTGCAAACCAAATGCACCCTTAGTGTTTTTACCTTTATTTTCTGTTTTGTACCATCTGTCAAATTTAAGCTATTTCAGGCAAATTTGTATTAATGATTTATGGTATATTACATCAGTTTTGCTACCATTGAAAGGGTTGGAGTTAAAGTAAGAAAACAACCAATATTTTGGGGTTGGGTTGGGTTTCAATATCTGTTGAGTTAATTACCAGGGAGCTTATTCCTTTATACTTATCTTTACAATATTATAAAAGCCACTTTTGGTTATTCTTGAATTTTAGGAGGAAAAAGTTTTAATGCTAAATGTACAAGCTTGTATTAACCTCCATGCTCCCTTGCCATCTTTAATCACACCTTTAAAATCTCTCTGATATGGGGATGAACAACCTTCCCCACTTGTTGCGATGGTTGATTTGCATGTTCAAACTGCTCAAATTCGCTGCTAACCCAATAATTCCCTCTTTTTATCCAACAATTCCCCTTCCCAAATCTCATGAGGTTCTTTTTTCATTTCCAGTATTTTATATTTGTATTATTACTATATGATTCATATATGCTTTCAATCTATAATATTATGGCTCATTTACGGAATACTTATCGGGTAAGCACTTACCGTATGTCACTTACCTTCTGCATGAGCATTTTAAGGACCTAGAATCTTATCCGGTGAGAGGCATATTAAGGACCAAGAATCTTACCCTGTAAGCACTTGCCAACAATCCGTTTTGATGGCTGAAAAGATTAGACAATAAGGTAAGTGATGGTGATGATCTTTCTTTCTTTCTTTCTGGTAAGGTAAATGGCCATTTTGGGTATTAACATATTGAATATGTTATGGCAAAATACAAAAAAGTTACACCGTTGATGAAGCAAATTTATATTTACTTGTACTTTCAATGGTTCTCATTATTTGGCTTCCGTTTTGTGTGCAGATTTTGAAATCTTGGCTTTTCCTACCAACCATTTTCTTTGACAAGAGCTATAAACAAATGGAGAAATTAAAGAAAAAATATGCAAAAATGTCAAAGCCAAGTTCCTGATATTTGACAAGACGATCTTTCATGGCTTGATTTTCTTTCAAAGTCCTTATTGTTAGTGTAATATTTTTGGAATTTAAACTGTAAGTAGCAAATTAGGAATGCATGAGTCGTTTTCTTTTCTTTAGATATAGTTTTTATAATCAAATGAAGACTGCTTTTGTGAGTAATCTATTCTATGCTCCTTTATAGTGCATCATTACTAAAGAGCTGAGAATTGTTATGAAATCTCTAGGACAAAACCCGACAGAAGATGAACTATAGGACCTGAGCAATGAGGTTAATGACGATGGTAATAGGACTATGGATTTCCGTGAGTTCTTGAACCATATGGAGATGGCAATAGGATTATTGATTTCCCTGAGTTCTTGAACTAGATGGCTCGAAAGATGAAAGACAACCGACTCTAGAGATAAGCTTAATTAAGGAGGCTTTCCATGTGTTTCAAAAGGATCAAAATGGCTTTATTTCTACAGTCGCGTGTCGCCATGTTACGACAAATATTGGTGAGAAGTTGACAAAAATGACCAAGTTATGGTAAGATGATTTGTGAGGCTGATGTGCCAAATCAACTATGAGGAATTCGTGAAAGTCGATCATGATGGCCAAATGACTGAATGAGAGCCTCCAACACCAAATCCATCTTTAAGAAAGGGGTAAAAACAAAAATCCTATTTCAATAGAAAACCATAAGAAAAAGGGTTGCTATCTCATAGGTATGATTTAACAATGTAAATTAAGTACTTGATTTCTGACGATATCTTAAATAGTGTAACAAAATCATGGTACGGTTGCTCTTGTATTTGTTTAATCCCACATTGATGACAACAATGTAGAAATTTTTACATTCCATGCATTATGCAAGTACATATACCAAGAGTTATCTTAATGTTAGAGAGTTCGGATAATATTGGGAGTTTGGATAATCTTGGGAGTTTCCAAGATATTGCAATTTTGAAAAATATTCGGGAAAGGATGGATCCATAATAGAAAATACAAAATCAAAAATATTAGAAAGAAAAGAGTTAATGACCATGTATTTGATTCTATTTATAATGAAAAATAATTTACGAATTGGTTTTCTTTATTATTTATAAGTAAACGAAGATTATTTAAAAGAAATGTAAATCAACCAATAAGTTATTAATGAATGTAATAAGTTTAACCCACCCAAAAGATCTGGCTTCCCACTCACTTGGATCCCCTATTTTTTGTTATTTCTTTCTTTGTTTCATTTTGACCATTTAGAGTTTTTAAAGGGTTAAAGGTGCACATGTATTATTGAAATCAATCAAAAAATTCTCTCGAAAAAAATCAAAAAAGTCTCTTGCAATCAACCAAAAAACTTAAGAAAAAACCCCAAAGACAGAATTCGGCTAAAAACACATCAAGCGGCTTTACAGCCTTACAGGCATTTAAAGGTGCATCCGCTCGGTAAAAATCTTGGGTCTGCCACTGTAAAACCTTCAAACGTTGCTAAATATATTCAGCGACATCATATCATTTGCTTTTTATCCCTTTTGAATAATTAAGATGGACTAAACTATATGTTTTATTTAGTAAAAACGTATTTGCACTATGCAGTTTTTCTTACATTTATTTAAATTTTACACCCTATTGTTACATGGGTACCCAACTAGATGTTCAGAAATGCTTGACAATTCATATATATAGTTCATCTTTTTAGTCATTTGATCCTTCCCATCCGTTCTCATATCTTATAAATAAACCCACCTATGTGTTTCATTTGGTAAAAATCATATAACTTCGTTATTTTCTCTTTTAATTATACCAGTTAGCTCCGCTGCATTGCGGTTGATACACTAACTACTATAATTAAAAGAGACATGTTTATCCTTAAAAAATAAAAAGAGAGATGTTTCAGTAGCGTGTAAGCATTTAAGTTGCGGTTATCTAAAGATAGGGACTGAAAATGAAGTTGCCATGCTAACATGTTACACTTTTAACTTTTCCACTGAACTAACGGAGATGCATTCAGTTGATCGAATTGACCATAAATTCCCTCTTTCCTTCATTTATTGCATCCTCGACTTCCCCACTCCACCTGCAACCATCAATAAATTCCATATTTGATCTATCAACACATAAAGCAGACATCTTGATTACCCAATTAGGCAATTACCACCGGTATATGAGTCCAACATAACACCCACAGATCACTACTCCCTTCTATTCTGCAAATGGAACCACCAAAATATTCTGCGCCGTTTTTACTCTTCACGTCTGCGATTTTAGTTTTCGGTCTCTCTTCTTCGTTGCACAAGGCTCTTGAGAACTCTACAGCAGAGTTCGGTAACCACACAGGAATATCAGACTTTCGATTACTGAATAGAAGAAGTCTCATCACTTGTCCAAACTCTGGTCCTTATGTCCGTGTCAAAGTTAGCCCGATATCCCAACTTTCGGATGAGCAATATGTCACTGTTTCCATTACCGGTGTTTTCAATCCTTCTGGAAGTGATTGGGTTGCCATGATCTCACCTTCACATTCTGAGTAAGTTGAAATAGTGTACCAGTTTTTGGATACAAGAATTTTGTTCAGTTCTATGCATGGTGTTTTGCTATTTTAATTTTTGTTTTTGTATATATTTGCATGTGAAGTGTCTCAGTTTGTGCTCGAAACGCCATTCTTTATTTGCAGACAGGTGATTTAAGTTTACTGCCACTGCTATGCCATTATCCTGTCAAGGTATGACTGCATTTAAAAACGTGTCAGCAGCTGTTAATATGTCATCAGCTCTGCAGAATATTTACACTATTAAAAGAATCAACTATTTTAGATAAATTTATGAAGATATAAATGCAAATACAGTCATAAATTTAACATTTCTTTTTGTTCAAAATCACTTGGGATCGAATCAGACATATTACCCCTAGCTGGTTCTCTCTTACCAACCTAAATTCGGATGGCAAAGGGGGCTTCTTGAGTTTCAATTCATAGAAGTTATGGCATGCATCGTCATATTCTGAAGTTAAATTTGCAGCCTTATCCAGCCTCATCATACCAAATGCAGGCACAGTATGTAAGCAACGATTTGGATTATATAAGCTGCAAGAAGAAAGAATGCATGGTATATCACAGAGGAAGATGTCTAGTGGCAACATGTGGTGCCACATTGACGTTTCATGTTATCAATATTAGAACTGATATTGAATTTGTGTTGTTTCGTGGGGGGTTTTTGACCCCTTGCATCGTTACGAGATCTAGGCTGATCAACTTCAAAAATCCCAAACAACCTTTATACGGGCATCTCTCGAGCGTTGATTCCACTGGGACAACGGTATGTAACCATTTCCATTGTGCTACATTGTAGGGAAAAGAGCAACTACCTCCATTCATGAAATATCGAAAACAATTTTTGCTATCATATACGATACTACTCCCTTTTTTATTATATATGCTGACATTTTTCCAAGTGTGATTAATCCCTTGTTTAAATGATAACGATGTTAATAAGAAAATACTCCATGGATCATGTGGCCTGCTGTATATGATTTGTTTGGTTTAATTTGTTTATATGTGTAGCCTATCTTTGGTAAAGAAATCAATCGTATTTGTAGAAGGGGGTGAACATAAATTATTTTAAAGGAAACTAGTTCAAGAATAAGTTAAGTGTATATTATGATGGGCTTTGAAAGAGGGGGGGGGGGATGATGTCAAGTATCGGCTTAATTGATTCATCATATTGAAGGAATCTATTTGTAGTTTAGGGAATTTAGAAGATAGAGCTGTAAGTTTCCATATCAAGAATTCTTGAGAGAAAGAATCATTTTAGTTCACGAAGGATCATAGTCAGCTAAACTAGCTCTAGTGAACCACACTTGTGTAGAGTTTTACAACAGTTCATGCAATAACTAATTCCGATGACTTCGGGAAGGGGTGTGGCCTGTGACTTTGAAAGGAACCATCAATGCAATGGAGGTTGTCTAGATGACGAGCATATCTCCGGATATTAGAATTATAGAGGTTAGAATCGAGTATAACTAAGGAGTGGGATTCTATCATACACAACAAAAATGAAGAGTATCAACGAAAAAATCTCTTGCAAATCTGTCGCTAAAGGCCTAATCCATCGTTGATAACCGTCGGTCAAAAGCTCGTAGGTAATGCTATCAGCGACGGAGTTTAGTGACGGAAACTTTTAGCGACGGATTAGCGAAGGAAACTTTCAGCGACAGAAGCTTTCAGTGACATCAACAACGGAAATTCAGCGATGAAAACTTTCAGCGACGAATAAGAGAGGGAAACTTTCAACGACGATCAACGAGACATTTTTCAGCAATGGATTAGCGACGGACTTTTAGCTAGGAACTTTTAGCGAGGGACCAAAAACTTTCAGCGATGGATTTTCCGCCGTCTCACTAATTTTTTTAAATTTCAAAATAAATAATTTATAATTACATAATTCCTATATTTATTTATACAAAATCTGGCCATTAAATAACAAACAAAAACTATGAACAAATTAAAACTAACTAATTCATACAATTTAAAATATCAAATTCATACAATCTAACTACAGGGAGGTGGGAGGGGGGAAACATATCATGACTGCCGCATAAACATAGCAAAATACTTTGATAAGGCGACTTGTTCGGCTAACTGGGTAATGCATCTGGCCTATTCGGCTTCCAAATCTGCCCTACTCTTTCTTTCGGCCTCCATCTCGACTGATGACGTTCCTCCCACATTCGCGCCTCCTCCTCTACCCTTGCCAACTTCTCTCTCAACTCCGTTACCTGTAAATATTCAATATTCGATAAAATCAGTAATTTGTTCGTAATGAGAAAGTATATAACAATATAACCAACATAACTTCGATGTTGAATCGTATGATATCCTGGTGCTACTGCTACATCTACCTGTCACAGCATAAGAGGATCCTAACCAAAAAGGCGGCCCTTCTTCCGTCCTTCGACACTCTACTCCTAAAGAGATGCCTCATCAGGGTGAGGGGTGTCAGTCCTAGACTATGACTCATCCCTAAGCGATTGAAATCGCTCCTATGGTTCACAAAAATAAAAACGGGTGAGGTTATATATGTAGAAATTTCAACAGCATAACGGCTGTAAATCAAACATATCCAATGCCTATTTTTAACAATTAAAGCATTTTAATTACCAATGATAGTCAAATTCTCAAACTATCTACTTAATCAAACGTCTGCCCAACAATGGCAGCCCAAACTAATAACATCACTATGTTTATTAAAAATATAACTTTAAACTACCAAACACATCTATAAACTGACATAATGGTTTTAGAAAACTTACATGATACCTAGAAGCTTTGGGGTAACTGAACTGAGGAGGATTGGTAGGCGGGTTGAACAAACCTTGATCAACTTCTGATTCGTGCAGTGACTATGCTCAAACACCTCAGTAGCAGTCTGCTCATGACCCATTATATGTGCCTACATTAGACAATTAGGTTAAGTTGTTAGTAAACATAGAGAACGAACTACATATTGGAAAAAAATTATATATTCACCATCCTGTCTTGATGTTGTGCAATACTGATCGATCCCCGGGTGTGCCTAGACGACACCCCCTCAAGCTGTATGTTCTAGTTGACCTTATTGATCTTGGATTTCCTTTTTCAAGGCTCGGTATCTCAAACCTGTTAAAACAGAACACCTATATAAGTCGGTATAAAACACATGATAGTTCATAAAGCTCACAATAGAGATACATATCTGGTAAATCATCTGAATCCAAAACCTCTTTGGCATCCATATAGGGCGATGTAATCTAATCCGTGAGAAGTCCTCACCGTCCCATTACTGAGCACCAGGATAGGTGTTGGTCCCATAAGGGTCTACAAGAAGAGAAACAGTTTGTAGAAGGGGGGTGAATACAAACACAATATTTTCAAATTTAAAATATATATTGATAGAGAAGATCAATACAAATTTTACAAGATTGTTTACGGAAAGATAAGGTAACAAAAACCTATCCAAACAATCTTTGGTTTCACACAAAGCTTTAGCAATTACAAGAAAAGAAGTTGCTAAAAGAAAGATCCTTTACTTAAGCTAGAAGATGCTTGAAATAAGAATAAGGTTAGAGAGAGATGCGCGCTCTCTGCATGGAGAAGAAACACTTCTATTTATACCCAGTGCATTAAATGATCATTTAATGCAATATGGTAGGTTTAGAGTGCGTGTCAAACCTTAAGAGGAAGGCTTGTCCTTTGCTACAGTGAATAGTACAAAATCACTATTTCAAAGCAGACATCCTTACCTAAAGTTGGTGGACAAAGAGTCGACTAATCGGCTCCGTACTGTACTAACTTTTGTAAGGGTATGGGTTTGTCCTTTGTGTGCATAAGGACAAGATAACAACAATCGTGCTAAGCAAGCTTCCTTTGATCGCTGAATGGTGGAATGACCTGAAGGTCTCATCATCATTCGCTGAAGCTAGAACAGTCTTCACACATATATAGACAGGCTTGTAATCACTGAATACCGCTTCAGATCATGTACTCGCCGGTCTCTAATCTTCAGTTTCAGTCTTCGACGTTTGCTGAAGGTTCTTTGGTGTGAGTGTTGTCTTCTTGAAGTATTGCTGTATCTGATAGATTTACAATGCAAGTTCTTCAGCGATCACTGAACATACTCAGTGAAGATCGCTGGAACTGAAAATACAGAAACACAAATGCAACGTGAAAAAGAAAAGGGATTATCATCAAATCACTCAGAGAGAGGATCAACAATCTCCCCCTATTTGATGATAACAAGATAACATAAAGAATGTTATCTTATCAAATAATAGTAAGGAAAAAATTACATATAAAATACATGTCCCTTTTTACTATTTTGGGATCTTTTTCAGTTTGGTCAGTCTCAGCTTGAGWAGTTTTCTTAAGTTATATCTAAGAAAATTACAAGTACGAAAACTGAAACTGAAAGCTTATTCACTGACTTATAGACTGTCAGTGAATGCGAAAAGTAACATTGGAACTCATAGACTTGTGTCCCTATTACTTTTTTTAGGGATCTTTTTCAGTGAAGTACATGGAATACTCATTTTATTAATCAATGGAAATAATGCAAGTATTACAGTACATGTTCAGAATGTAAATACAATCAATGAAAGAAGATATAGTACATGAAGTTACAAGGAAAAGTGGGTTGTTGTTACAAAGAGAATCTTATTCTAGAACACTTAGATCTATGTAATCAGGTACATTTTCACCAAGGTTTCTTCGACGTAGGAATTCCCTTCGTATCTTCAGATCTACGACTTTTCCAGGCATGATATCATCTATCCAGAGATAAACCAAGTGATCCATTGGACATAGATGTAGCTCTGACATTCTCTGAAATCTGACGCTTAGCGAAGCAATGGAGGTAGCCATGAAGATCGATTTGAAAAACAAAGTGTTAGCAAGGGAAAGGATTTCGGTTTATAGCAAGAAGACTAATTCATATTTCCATCCAAGTCCCGAATGGAAAAGCAGTTCGTCTTATCAGTCTTCGAATAGTACCGGAGGATCTGTCAACTCGCCAAGTTCCACCAGCAAAACGGGATCCAGTTTCCGTCGACTGTCCGATCAAGAGGTGCAACAACGAAGAGCTTTGGGTCTATGTTACCGCTGTGATGAAAAATACGCTCTCGGCCATAGGTGTAAAAGGAAAGAGATGAATGTTTTACTGGTTCAAGAAGACTTAACTGATGATGCGGAACCAGAAGTGGAAGAAAGAAGTTTTAATGCAGCTGAAGTTAGTGATAAGGTTGAGGTACATTTAAATTCCGTTGTCGGTTTAACGAATCCTAAAACTATGAAATTGGAAGGAAGAATAGGCGAACAAAAAGTTGTGGTGTTAATCGATAGCGGTGCAACACACAATTTTATATCATATGATTTGGTTAAACGGCAAAATTTAAAAGTGGAAATTACTGGCGAATATACTATTACACTAGGGTCGGGAAATACGGAGAAAGGGGAAGGAATTTGCAGGGGTATTACGTTGTTTTTACCCAATATTGAAATCCGGGAAGATTTTCTTCCGTTGGGTTTGGGTAACAGTGATGTGATTCTCGGAATGCAATGGTTGGAAACACTAGGAGCAACGTATATCAATTGGAAGTTACAGGTAATGAAATTTACTTGCGGGGGCAAATCGGTCATGTTACGGGGTGATCCTTTGTTGGGACGTTCGATGATTTCGTTAAAGGCCATGGGAAAGGTAATCAATCATGAGGGGCAAGGTATTTTGGTGGAATTGGGCGCATGTTCGGTTATGTCAGGAGAAATTACAGAATCAAACGTGTTGTTGGATCCTTTACTAAAAGAATTTGATTCAGTGTTTAACATGCCACAAGGATTGCCACCCGAAAGAGGTAGAGAGCATAATATCGTTTTAAAGGAAGGTAGAGATACGATCAATGTTCGGCCATACCGTTATCTGCATTACCAAAAAGACGAGATCGAGAAATTGGTGAAAGAGATGCTCGAGGCAGGGGTCATTCAACCAAGTATGAGTCCTTTTTCCAGTCCGGTATTATTGGTTAAAAAAAGACGGGAGTTGGCGATTTTGTATCGATTATCGAGCTTTGAATAAAGTAACAATTATTGAGAAGTTTCCGATTCCGGTGATTGAAGAGCTTTTGGACGAATTGTATGGAGCAGTCGTGTTTTCTAAACTCGATTTAAAATCGGGTTACCATCAAATTCG
>NC_037537.1:10129637-10130846 GCF_001531365.2 Cynara cardunculus var. scolymus | reverse complement strand
AAGCTCACTCAGATATGGTTGTCCTCTTAGGTAGGTTTGTCGGTTCTGACATTCCATAGAGGTATTTCTATTAAGCACTCAGTCTCTCCTAAAAATTTACAGTATGCTCAGTTGATCACAATGATTGATCAAAATGTTATTGCAAATAAGGCACAATGATCAGATAAAAATTGATCAAGAAATTTGGCTTTTAAGTACAATCAATGACGGAATGATACGCAAAATCAGATTATTCAGTATGTGAGGGAAATGAATGAAGATCTTTAGGAACAAGTTTATAGATTCTGATATTCAAAAAAAAAATTATCGAATGTATATCAAACAAGGTAAAAAAATATATCAGAAAACCAACCTTTGAATACAAACGAGCGTATTATCATCGAAAATGAAACTATTTATGAGACGTGATAATAACAGTTTGAAGAATAGCTGAAACAGGTATTGGAGTAATGTTCGATGAGAAATTACGCAAGTAAAATCTCTGGAAATACTTGTTTAGAAAATGTACTCGTTTCCAAAAAAAATTTACTTTCCGAAAACATTTATTCAAAAACTTCTAGAGACTCCCCCTAGAAAGTAGATTTAAGTAATGTTTCAGTTCAGCTCAAAAATAAAATAAAATGGAAACATGTTTAGTACGGGTCCTAAACTGGGTGTTTAGAAACCACACTCGGTAAAGCACGAGTCATGTAATGTGTTGTTCAGAAGCCTTTGTTTGGATAAATTACAACCTCCCCCTGAATTTGTGCATCATAAGCATGATGTTCTGATCAGCGCAGTAATGATGCACCTGCAAAATCAGATTAAACAGATTTTGGTACCCAAATGAACGTGGGTCCTTCTTTGTTAGTATCAGGTTGCGGGATGTTGTAACTTCCAAACCATCTATTTTTATTATATGTTTTCTTTTTAGCACTTTTAACAGGATGATTATATACAAAATAAGATCCATACAGATTATTGTTATCATACTTGTTATTACCTTTCCAGTTTGTCTGAAATATATTATCAACAGTCCACCTGTTGTACCTCTTCTTGTTCACAAAATCTGTTGTTTTGCATGTGGAGCACATGATTCTTCTCTTACTAAGATTAATTAGATCAAAAGTAGATCTCACAAAACAAGTAAGATTATTGTTAGTAACAACAGGGGTACAAGATGAAACAGATTCAGATTTATTTACCCAAATGCTTTTAACTTTTGAATGA
>NC_037537.1:10128121-10129537 GCF_001531365.2 Cynara cardunculus var. scolymus | reverse complement strand
AACATCTTGATCAGCAAACTGGGGAAGCTAAACGTTGAAGAGTACTTTTCTTCAGCTACACACATCAATCAGTAAGTGAAATGATTCAGTGCTCTATCTCTATCACTGAAAWCTTGAGTAAATGTATCTACTCTCTCTAAGGTATGTGTACTTGTTCTTTTTCTAAAAACTTAAAACTATAACTGAAGCTCTCCTTCTTCAATGATCAAAACGTTTTAAAAGTTTGTTTCAGTGATTCTTTCGTTCGCTGAACATTTTTATGTACGTATATCTCTTTTATGCTTATCTTTTCTTAAAATCAAAATGATCACTGAACCTTTCTACCTTTAGTGATTCAAATGTTTTTAAATGTCAGTTTCAGTGATTCTCTTATCACTGCMATTGAAGTCTTTATGAAAATATATTTTTCTAAGTTACTTTCAGTTCTTAAAACAAAACCATCACTRAAGTTTCTCTTCTTCAGTGATTATCCAACTGAATGGGACTCTTCAAATTTCTTAAAACCCTTTCGTTTTAAAAGAAATAGTTAATGAACCGTCTTAATGACGACATTCTCTGTTACCAATACGAAACGCTTTGAGACACGCAAAAAGGTCTGACACATGCCACCTACTTTATCTTCCATCCAATCATGGATGAGAACGTGTCATATTTCTCATCATGGCCTTTCCTCAACCGTCGTATTTTTCCTCTATCTTATTTTCCATCTCTCTCTTCCTACCTATAAATATGGGATCTCTTCCATYATATTTTATTTACGCTTACAAAAATCTTTGACAAACCTCTGCCAAAAAGACTTTGCGAGCAAKAACTCTCAAGAACACTCAAAACCTTCAACCTTCTTCAAAGAACTCTAAGGTTGATAAACTTGTTTACATTTTGAACTGTGTTCTTCCTTCTAATGAAACAAATATTTGAGATTTTAAGAACCTTGTTCTCTTAAAACACAAATAGAAAGATTAATAACACATTCTTATTCATGGTTATAATCTTGTTTCAAGACACTAATCTACTTGAAAAACCCTAATATCTCATTTGTGGATTTTTTAAAAGAAGTTTTATTGTTCTAAAACTTAAAAAGATCACAATAAATCTTGGACAACTAATATGAATTGTTTTTCTCATTCTTATTTCCATACCAAAAACAGAAAATGGTTGCCAAGAATGTGAACTTTGTTGTGGAAGACATCTCCTTCAAGGCCAATAACCACATTGCCATGTCGGACATTTCCACCAACAAAACAATCTACGAGGATGTTGCTTCCTTCCTCCGCATGTCCCCAATCACCTATGCTCTCAACCACGAACCTGTCATGGTTAGGGAGGCCCTTCAACAGTTCAGGATGACTGCTAAGGTGGTGCAAGAAGAGGATAAGAACGGTCATCAGGTAAAGAAAATCTCCTTCACCTTCAACA